>NC_054384.1:67952048-68299523 GCF_017654675.1 Xenopus laevis
AAAATCTTTTTGTTATTGTATAACCAAGCTTATCATGAAATGATTGTTAAATGTATGTTTTGTCCATCAATTAAACAACCATTTCAAGCAATATTGTCTTGTTGAAGCCAGGAACACTGTGGCTATCTGTCTGCTTGGCCCTGCAAACAATTGGACAATGAATAAATTTCACTGTGACCAAAAATTGTTAGTTGCATGATTGTTTGGTGCCCACTAACCTCATGATAGTTTGACGGATTTATTGTATTGCACTAAAATTAGTTGTTAGGGAAAGAAAAATCTCAATGTCTATGGCCAACATAACCCAGTTTGCTTTTGGATAGGTGACCATTAAATCATATTTGCTGTCTGGTTCTTATAGATTCTATCTGCTATTTGGTTGCTATAGATTCCTAGAACTTTGAGACTTTTATTACATTACTCTTAGTCATTAACGGACACTGGTACATTCCATTAACCACTGTTAGAACAATGTGATTGTATTCCACATCCAGAACACCTTGAAGCCTGCTTGCTGCCTTTCATAAAGGGCACCTGTCACTGAAAAATAATAGCTTTTGCTCTCCATTATTGCTTGGGCAAACAATACTATTTTCCCTAACAAATACTCAAAACGAGTGCCATGCCACCTTCATTGGGATGGTGCTCCTGGTGCAGGTGGCCCTGTTTTAGTGGCACGCATGCACTTAATAAACATGTCTCTTGACCTGCTTATACTAGTAGGGGAAACATTTTTTTAAATAAAAGGTGCCTGCTATAAAATCCAGCTCCTGTTTTTTTTTTTTTTTTTTCCTGAATTTTATTATCCCCTCATAGAGACTGCTTGTCATTGATGCTAATATACTATAAGGTTTGTTTACTCCTGTACCTAAGTATTTGCAACACTTGATCTATCTGATTTTTAACCGACACTGAGGCATTGTGGGTTCTTGCATTTAACCTATTTAAGGGCTAATCAGGTTACCCTTTTTTCTTTTAGCTCCATTTATATAGAAGTATTTACATAGAAGTTCTGATTTTTGCTGATCATTGGAGTTGGCAAACTGGATGAATTGTATGGAATATCTGTATGTGACTAGCTTTATAGGTACTGGATAAGCCATGTAAGGACTGTGGTGATGTGGGAGATGATAGACAGGTTTTGGAACTTTTTTTGTAATGAATGATAGAGCTAAGAAAATTGTAGGGAGAAACACTTAGATGCATTATTCCTGTGCTGCATATAAGTGCAGGATTGAATGGGAACACTGATAGTTTGAAAAAATATAACGTTCACACTGATGGACACTCTAAATTAGGTTATGAGGTTGTAGTTAGCGCTATCAGAAGAGAGACAGAGTAGTTGCAAATTGTTAAATTGTAGAGGGACTGTGACAAAATCATTTTATTTCTGAGAAACAGTGTTGAAATGTGTCTCATAGAAATCTATGCTAATGGTACTTTTAATTTAAAATGTCAGAGAGTGGGTATGTTATGTAATTTGTTATAAACAATGGGAATTTGGGTAAGCAACAAAGGCCAAATGTTGCCTGTGAAGAATGTTACAGTGTGACAGTAAGAATGTAAGGGCAAAACTAGCTGGTATTAACTATTGAACCAAAGAAATAATTTCAGTATGCTATGCTAGTCCTTTAGAACAACTCTGAGGTGTAAGACTTGAGCATAACAGTGATCTGATTTTTCTTTGTGTAGATCGCATTTCATGATGAGATTGTGTCAGTACAAATATCTGGTGCCCTCTAATTAAAGGTTCCTGCCTTAGTAGGATAACACCGCACAGTTAATTGTGTTGGTAATTATGGGGTTCAAGGTGAATAGGATGTTGTATATAGGCCCCGCCCTGTCTCCAGAGCAGAGTAGTAGAGCTGGTTTTGTGCCTTCTCACAGTGAAAACAGAATTCTCCCCCAATGGTTTTGGTGATTTCAGGTATTCAGATCACTTAAACATTTGTCCTTAACTGCAGTGTTCCCTCTGAAGTTTGTATTTGTCTTGACATCAGCACATACCAAAAAATATTGTATGACTGTGTAAATTAGAATGTGTTAATGACTTTAACCTTTGTTTTTCTATATTGAACTGGTTAGCAACCTTTACTTTATTTGCCAATTTATCTGCTCCAAATAATGGATTAATATACTGACTGTAAAGAGAAAGTTTAGGCAAGTACTGTGATTTATATCGAATTATCACATTCCTAGTAAGACATAAACTTAGTTTCGTTACACAAATTGTACCCTGCAGGACTCTACTTCACAGTTCAGAAAACCTTTCAGGAATAGTCTTCACAGAAAAGTTGCAACCAAAAAAACACTCCTCCGAGTTAGAAACAAAAATTTAAATATGAGGTGATAACAGAAGGCAGTTTTCCCAGGAAGGGCTTGAGAACAATACATGGATGGTTGTCTTCAGGTAGCAATGAAGCACAGTGGAGGTTCCCTACAGGTATGGCAAAGCTTTTCTACAAATGCATGTTAATTTAGTGAAAATTTGGTCAATTGTGAGAAGTACAGACAGCAAGACAAATAAGCGTGCAACAAATTGTATGGCCCCACGAACCCCTCAACATCACTGAAACAGTCTGTCTGTAGACAGAGCCAGAAGCCACTAAAGCTGGCCACAGATGCAAAGATCCGATCGTACGAATCAACGTACGATCGGACTTTCTCATCTGCCGACCTGCCACTTACCATTCAGATCAAAGTCTTACCATTCAGATCAAATAAGTAGTTAAAGAACAGATCAGCCGATTTTCTGCCCCTGACGGCAATCGTACGATAGTTATGTCTGGCAAAAGCTAGTGACAGTCTCCCTCTGAAAATCGTACGATCGGCAATACACGCAGAGATATTATCGGCAGCTGCCAGAAATTTTCCAACCTGTCTGATCGACCAAACGACCGATCTCCGCCGGATAAAAAATGACGGGACTCTCCACACACGGTCCGAAAATCGCACGAATCCTCGATTCGTACGATCGGATCTTTGCGTCTATGGCCAGCTTAAGACTCCCAAAGTTTGCAGTAGAAGTATGACTCCTCCTGGATTGATCTTACCAGGATGCTTGAAACAAGCCACCATAAAAAGTAAATTACTCCAGAAGTTGCACACAACTGGGATTGGACAGCATTTTAATTTCTGTTGATTGAGTTCCATTAGACTAAAGAATAGTTCTAGGATTAGAGCATGCTTGTCCACCAGAGAGGCCCCTTGTAGCAACTAGATAGTTGAAAGTGTGTAAACTGTTTTCTTGTTGCACAGGTCCAGATGAATACAGTGTTTGGTTGTAGATTAAAATGTCAATGCCTGACTCTTGCACATGCTAGAGGAACACTTCCAGAAGCACATGTTTAACTGTATCACTCTGTCGTAATGGTGATTCAGAGCTTGGCAATCAGAGGGAGCAAACAGCAACACTGTCAAATGCCCCATTTTTTGCTCATTTGCATAGCATTAATCATCTTGGCAACCAGTCCAGTTAAAGGGGAACTATTATAAAAAAGGAAATGTAATACACGCTTCATCTTGCTGAAATACGAATTTCTCTACTGTTTCTGAAATAATCAAGTTACTCTTCACTATCTCACTCTCGGCTTCTCTCTTAAAACAGGAGATTTTAATTGACAGGTCTTATACGTCCATTGGGGGGGGTGCTCATTTGCCTAGAAGATGTATTAAAAGCTCACTTTTTAAATATAACCAGACAGTTATTTGAGTAAGCTCTAACACATCTGCTAGGAAAGGGAGCCCCCCTCAAAAAAAATATCGACCTACCTGTCAATCAAATTCTGACTGACTTCTGCATGAAGAGAGAATGGAAAGTAAAAGATGTTGAGAAGAGAGCAGTGAACAGTAACTTGACTGTTTTAGAAATGGGATTTCCCTTTTCTATGAGATGGGCCTTATATCAAATGTTAATTTTTGTGATGCTTCTCCTTTAATAGAAAGCAGAAACACTGTCTCACTTCCCATTGGCAGTTGTTTGGCAGACTTAATTGCTGCCAGTCATCTCTGCAAGAATATTAGTTTAAACTGAGGGTGAGAAAAGCGCCCCTTCCCCCAGTCCCCCCACCCACCCAGTTGTGCATAAACTAATAATGTTTATTTTCAATAGGCTTCTTTTGCTTCTATCTGCAGTTCCCCCTTTTTGCCACTTTAATAATAACTGCCATATTGCATGATTCACATGCGATATTCTATCTAGATGAAATCTTGTCTCTAATGAATGTTAATTGTTCTGTTGGTGTCTATGGTAAATACTTCAAAATATGCATTTTAGCCCATATACGCTTAGAATTAGGGGTAAATTTACTTAGGGTCGAATATCGAGGGTTAATTAACCCTCGATATTCGACTGCCAAATTGAAATCCATCGAAGTCGAAGGATGTACTGCCATAAGTTCGAAAAATTATTCAATCGAACGGTTAAATCCTTTGAATCGTTTGATTCGAAGGATTTTAATCCATCGATCGAATGATTTTTTTTCGACCCAAAAAAGCTTAGAAAGCCTATGGACCTTCCCCATAGGCTAACATTGACTTAGGTAGGTTTTAGGTGGCGAACTAGGGGGTCGAAGTTTTTTTTCTTAAAGAGACAGTACCTCGACTATGAAATAGTCAAATGATTTTTAGTTAGAATCGTTCGATTTGAAGTCGTGGTCGAAGTAGCCAAAAAAATAATTAGAAATTCGAAGGATTTTTTATTCTTTCCTTCACTTCCTTAGTTCCTTCACTCGAACTAAGTAAATGGGCCCCTAAATGTTCGGCATGCACAATTTGGTTGTCACCACACTGTTGTGTTTATTTAAAGCAACAATAAAGGAAGACAAATTCTTTCCAAAAAAAGTTTGCGTGATATTGTTGTTACTTCTCGCTTCCGTTTATCCAACAAAAATGGATTTTGGGCAGTTCCTGTGTATTTCTAAGGGGAGACACTGAATTTTTCATAGAAAAAAAAATTCAAAGTCCAGTTCTGTACATTAAAAAAAAAAAAGAAGATAATCAGCTCTTATAGCAGAACTGCTGTGACTGCACAAAAGAAACATTGACTGGCTTCCTCCACCCCCTGCTACAGCAAAGCCCCCACCCCTCCCACAACAACTTGTCAAAGCCATCCAGTCTTGTTTAAGACTTTGGAGGAGAGGGCTTGGAAATTTTCTGTGTACGTGGGTCTTCAGTCGTGTCATTATGAATGGCTGCTCTGTGCTGCCTTGGTGACATCAGCTGTAAAAATACGGAGACAATAAATGAGTGTGCTACCTTTGTCGACGGCAAAACATTTACAATGCTTCAGGTTTCCAGACCTAAATAGACTCTTCTTATTCAGAAAGTCTGAGTTCAAGTGTGAAACTGCCTATAAGGATTGCTAACGCCCCTTCTGTTGCATGTAATGGGGCATAGAAAATGTCAATGTAATATTTTTATGTAAATGGAGGGGCAAAACGGTCAGTGGAGTTAATGGACATATTTTGAAACCCATTATCCAAAAAGCTCTAAATTAGGGCCCTTTCACAAGTATAACCATCATGATATTGGATCCAAAGGTTAAATAGTTAACATAAAGAGAAGTTTTTCTTAGGATTATTTTTTAAATGCTCTATTGCTTTGAAGATAATAAATTCTTTTTTACAGCTCATTCCAATTTTCTACTCTGTTACTGGCAGCCTTCCAGAATCCTTACCTCTAATACTTGATAGACATGTGACTCCTCCAGTAGTGGGAGTGTTTGTACTGACCAATCCTCTTATCATGCATTGCTTGTGTCACTTCTCTGTGAGCACTATAGTTGTTATGAAGATTGTGTAAGGCACAGTTTTGTGACTGCATCTTGAAACAGGATCTCATATTGCAGTTGTGCAGCACCTTATTTGAAGGTCTTGCAGCACCTTGCAAATTCAACCCCCCATGCACTATGTCACAGTACATCTAACATGCTGGTTTCTGATTCAGTGGCTGTTTCTTTGCTGTACCCACCCTATATTTATAACACATATAGTGCTCACTGATGTCACAGGAAAACTTCATAAGCAATAAGATTGAGGAGGAAGTTGCTTCTTTTTAATCCGTTTGCCAGGTCTAGGGTGGCAAAGGAGACT
Organism: Xenopus laevis; assembly: GCF_017654675.1. NCBI lineage: Eukaryota > Metazoa > Chordata > Amphibia > Anura > Pipidae > Xenopus > Xenopus laevis. The sequence continues at coordinate 67,958,141 of NC_054384.1, forward strand.
GGCAAAAGAGGGAACATTCTGTAAAATTCACACTTTACGATCGTTCGTCTGAGAAAAAATTTGCATAGCAATAGGGCACGAAACTAGAGCTGGTCTTTTTCGCTAGCGAATTGTCCTCCACGCCTGTTCATAAATTGACGAATGGTATTTGGGCAAAATGTCGCAATCGACGGCCACTTTGCCCTTTAGTAAATTTGCCCCATTGTCTGCATACCCTATATTAAAGATCACCAAGATATTTGCCAGTAATGCTTTGTTTTGTGTGAAAGGGATATATTTATTTCCACAATGAATGTTAGTGTGAAGGTTATTACTAAAGCAGTATGTCCTTTTATGACATTTTTCAAAACAACCATGTTGTACGACTTGCCTTGTTGAATAAACAGATTATCTCTTCATAGGAGATGTAAGACTGCCACACCGTCTGGTTTACTCTGCTGAACAATCTTAGAAACACAATAGCTTTAGAACAAGGAAACTGCAATTTCATTGTGATTTGTTGCGTAAAACTCTGTCCCTAACATTTGTGCACCATGGCAGGGATAGTGCTTTACAGACGTTTGTTTTGTTTGCAACACAAATTGTTTTGTACTTGTTTTGCCGCCTATTCAAGTGCAAAACTGTTGCAACTGCTGCAGCTTCAGAATGAAGCATCTCCTATGTATGATAGAGGCCTATTTTAGTTTGCGTGATTAACATAAGAGATTGGGGGGAAAACTCATATTAACATTGCTTCCCCTTATTCAAAGTCTCTGTTTAGGTTTACACGTTATCCAAGTTATTGAAATTAAGATTTATGAATAAAGGGAAGGAAATACAAAGTGGCAGGTTGGTTTGAATTTTGTCAGGTTTGTGAGTATGAGTACAGGTATGGGACCTGTTATACAGAATTCTTGGGACATGGTTTTTTTCCAGATAACTGATTTTTCCATAATTTGTATGTTCATACCTTAAGACTACAGTACTAGAATATCATGTAAACCTTAAATAAACCCAGTAGGCTGATTTTTCTTCCAATAAGGATTAATTATATCTTAGTAACTTGTACTTGATCCAAACTGTTTTACTAGTACAGGTATAGGATCCCTTATACGGAAACCCGATATCCAGAAAGCTCAGAGTTATGGAATGGTTGTCTCCATAGACTCCATTTTATCCAAATAATCCAAATTTTTAAAAATGATTTCCTTTTTCTCTGTAATAATAAAACAGTAGCTTGTACTTGATCCCAAATAAGATATAATTAATCCTTATTGGAAGCAAAACCAACCTATTGGGTTTATTTAATGTTTAAATGAATTTCTAGTAGACTTAAGGCATGAAGACCCAAATTACAGAAAGATCCATTATCCGGAAAACCCCAGGTCCCAAGCATTCTGGATAACAGGTCCCATACCTGTACACCGAAAAAGAAATTTTTTAAAATTTGGATTGTTTGGATAAAGTGGAGTCTATGGGAGACAGGCTTTCCATAATTCTGAGCTTTCTGTATAATGGGTTTCCAGATGCCTGTATAGAGATTGTGTTTAAGGAATGGTTTACTAACCAAGAAATGTAAAAGGGAAAAAAATGTTTATTATGCAGTTGAATTGTGACATGTAGCAATATATCTCTGAGACAGCAGATATTTGCATTTTGGGAAAAACTTTTGGAGATATTTGCTGAATTTATTTTTGTTAAATAAATCAGTAACAAGTGCTGTTCTCTTTTTTTCCCTAAATTTCATCATCTTTTCCTCATTTTTTTTTATATAGTTTTATATATTTTTTTATAAAATATTTATTTCTTAACCTTGCTTTTTTTTTCTTTTTTTTTATTCTAGGTTTCACTCCAGAAAACCAACCAGGTAATTAAAGCAAACACTTGTATTCATGTCTATTTGTGTTAAAATTATATGTTTTGCTTGATAATTAATATGTACATTTAAGAACCACTAACGCCAAAAACTAAAATTTATCTTGAAAATACTTATTTCTCTAGTTTACATAAGAAAGTCTTAATTTTTTTGTAAGAAGTTCTGGTTTTTGCAGGGTTTTATGTGGTCTCCAGGAAACCATATAAAAACAGTTCCAGGAAAACATAAAATCCAGAAACATAAAAGAGGTAAAATACAGATCACAGATCAGATTAGATTTATTTACAGTTTTCAGTATTTTTAATGTTTCCTACATTCTAGTTACTAGCCAATGCTTAAAGGGGAGCTCCGGCTTCCAAACCAAAATTTAATAAAGAGGCCCACATAATGCAGAAACCACAAATATACCCATCACTGTTACCTGTTTCCTCAAGAAGTATGAATACATGCCATTTTCTATACTAAAATCCAGCTGTTTAACAGTTCTTCTCTTTCTGCATCATTTGAAATCCTGGCAGGTAAGAAGGGACTAAACACTGATGTTACAAATTGTAACAACTTCCCCACAGCTTACAGGCAGCATGCAGGAACTACATAACTCACAATGCATTGCACTGTGATGTTCCTTTCTTTATTGACATCACGTGTGCAGGGAATTGTGGGGTTTGGAGGATACAGGCTGAAGACAGCTGGTTGTTGATACAAAGTAACAGTAGTCAGACAGCTCAGAAAAGTAGTCAGAAAGATAAGCAGGAGAGCAGGGGGCTAGGCTAAGATTAGGGAACTGTCAGAAACCGTTAAAATCATGAAAAGTTTTTAAACGATATATATTGCAAAGTTGCTTGAAATTATGTTTACTTTTCAAAAAGCTTGTTATGTTTTTGTGGAGTTTCCCTTTAATAGTTTATTTAAAAAAAATTGAGGCAGCATAATCATTTGAGATTCTGTTGGTTTCATAATTTGTGTTTTCTGTGAGTGACCTTGGGCTTAAAGGAGAACAAACCCCCCTTATGAAAAAAAGCCCCCTTAACTGCCTGACATTGCCCCCCCTGCCCTCTCCCCCCCTGCACTGTGCATTGGTCAAAAACAACACCTTAAAAAAACTCTGCATGCTCAAATTGGTGTTGAAACCAGAAGAGTATATTATGCAGCGGCAATGACAGGCAGTTTAGTGGGCTATTGGTATGGGGGTGTTTACTTCTCCTTTAAGGGGTTGTTCACCTTTAAGTTAACTTCTAGTATGATGTAGAGTGATATTTTGAGTTATTTAGCTTTTTATTCAGCAGTTCTCCAGTTTGCAATTTCAGCAATCTGGTTGCTAGGGTCCAAATTACCCTAGCAACCATGCATTGATTTGAATAAGAGACTGGGATATGAATAGGAGAGACCTGAATATAAAGATGAGTAATACAAAGTAGCAATAATACATTTGTAACCTTACAGAGCATTTATGAGATATGTTTTTTAGACAGGGTCAGTGACCCATATTTGAAAGCTGGAAAGAGTCTGAAGAAGAAGGCAAATCGTTAAACTATGTAAAATAAATAAATAATGAAGCCAACTGAAAAGTTTCTTAGAATTGGCCATAGTAGAACATACTTAAAGGGAGCCTGTCATCGGAAAACATGTTTTTTTCAAAACGCATCAGTTAATAGTGCTACTCCAGCAGAATTCTGCACGGAAATCCATTTCTCAAAAGAGCAAACAGATTTTTTTTATATTCAATTTTGAAATCTGACATCGGGCTAGACATTTTGTCAATTTCCCAGCTGCCCCCAGTCATGTGACTTGTGCCTGCACTTTAGGAGAGAAATGCTTTCTGGCAGGCTGCTATTTTTCTTTCTCAATGTAACTGAATGTGTCTCAGTGGGACATGGGTTTTTACTATTGAGTGCTTTTCTTAGATCTACCAGACAGCTGTTATCTTGTGTTAGGGAGCGGTTATCTGGTTACCTTCCCATTGTTCTTTTGTTTGGCTGCTGGGGGGGAAAAGGGAGGGGGTGATATCACTCTAACTTGCAGTACAGCAGTAAAGAGTGATTGAAGTTTATCAGAGCACAAGTCACATGACTTGGGGCAGCTGGGAAATTGACAATATGTCTAGCCAAAGCACATGTATATTGTTATGTATTACCTGCAAATGACAGATTGAATTGCAAGATTTATTTATACAAGCTGCGTTGTTTTCAGACACGGAAGCATACTTTATAGAGAGTCTTCAACTGACAAGAAGCAGAAAGTCGAGAGAAGCGTTAGCTCTTCTCATGACTTTGATGCCACAGGTAGGTGATGTTCTCTTTTATCATCAAACTAAATGATTTTTCTGGTTTTTTACTAACCTTTCCATTTCTTTGATACCAGATTTTACAGGGGGTCTAAATCCAAACAAATTGATATAAATTTAGAAGAACTTGAATTTTACGTTATACACTTTCAGACTTCTGACTAAACGGCTATCTCGGATGTCAGAAATTCAGCACATTAAGGGGTGACTGACTGTACAAAAGTCTTATGCCCTGACCCTCAAAGCGTAGTGTAGAGTGAAATCCTACTTTTAGCTGTTTGAAAATGGTAATACAGGTATCTCAGAAACTACTTAAATTAGAAAATTAATGTAAAATGCAAAAGTGCTCAAAGGACCACGGAGTATGTTGGGGTTTAGATCCATCTTGATACACAATAATATGTTGATGAAGTATGTCCGTGTTATCCCTGGAATCACCTTTGCTTTTCTCAAATTGCATAGCTGAATAACTGGTTATACTTGGTGTGTATACACAGAAGCGGAAACACTCTTTAAAATAGAGATATGTTGTGATTGGGACATAAAATGGTGGCAGTGCTATGTTTTTGGGTTTTTTTTCACATTTTTATGCAGGACAAAATACAAGCAAGATACTTAAAGGTCCACTATCGAGAAATTGAAAAAAATACTACTGTGGAAAATAAGACACTAATGTTATCAAATTTTGTACCATTTCTGTAATAATCAAGTCACTCCTCACTTTTTCTTTTCATTCTCTCTTCATGCTTTAGTTGGGTTCAGATTTTAAACTGGCAGGTAGCTCTAATACATCTTTTAGGGGGGCTCCATTTCCTAGCAGATGCTAGAGCAAATTCAAATAAACTCTAGCACAAGCAAAAATCGAACATTTTCTAACCCTTGCACAAATCCTACATGTAAAGAGACAGTATTTCTGGTAATTTTAGAGTGACCTCTAATATACCTTCTAGGCAAAGGGACCACCCCCAAAGGATATACAGTATTAGACCTGTATAGGTAGTTCCCCTTTGCACACATAAGCATCTATTGAACAAACGTAGACCTTAGTCGTTTTAGGGTATACTTGCTTACTTATGTACTATAATTTCCATTATCGAGTTAGGAAGCTGTTTTATACTATTTATTCCTAGGTGAACTTTGCGTTTGCCCTTAAGCCAAGCATTCAGTTTCCCATTTACAAGGAATTTAAGTATCAAAATTCTCAGCAAGTGCATTCTGACCTACAGTATTTGTAGTGAGTAGATGGACTTTGTTAAACTGTCAGTTCTTAACTATGAAGAGTAAGTAAGAATTTAAATATCAAACTTTTCAACTAGGTTAGTCTGATTCATTAAAAGTTAGGCTTGCTTATTTGGGGAATTCTCAGGTTTATGAGTAAGTAAATATCTTCTGCAGAAAAGCATGCTTGTGGACCTACAGGTACTACTAGCAACCCTCCAGCAGTAAGGATCATATGCAAAACATGGCAGTTGTATAGTATGTGGATTGCTGAAGACCCCAGACACTTTAGTGCATTTTCAGTAGATGCAAACAATTGCACTTCTTTTTTTAGATACCTTAAAAAAATAAATAAGAGCACTTCTAAATCATTGTGGTGCTTCATATCAAATATGTTAATGTTTCTTAAATGGGAACTCCGGCTTCCAAACCAAAATTTGATAAAGATGCGCACATACAACAAAAACTCCATCACAGTTACCTGTTTCTTCAAAAAGGGTGACTAAATGCCATTTTCTATGCTGCAATCCAGCTGGCTAACAGTTCTCTCTTTCTGCATCATTTGAAATCCTGGCAGGGAAGGAGGGACTAAACACTGATGTTACAAATTGTAACAACTTCTCCACAGTTTACAGTCAGCATGCAGGGACTACATAACCCACAATGCATTGCACTGTGATGTTCCAATGTTCCATTCCTCATTGAAATCATGTGTGCAGAATTGTAGGGTTTGGAGGATGCAGGCTAAGGACAGCTGGCTGATGATGCAAAGTAACAGTAGTCAGCCAGCTCAGCAAAGTAGTCAGAAGAGCTGGGGGCTGGGTTTAGGGAACTGTCAGAAACCATTAAAATCATGAAAAGTCTGCATATTTTTTAATTGATGTGTATTGCAAAGTTTGAAATTATTTACTTTTCAAAAAGTTATGTTTTAGTGGAGTTCCCCTTTAAAATTGTAGCACTCTTTCAGATGTGTACATTTGGGGATTTTGAGAATCTTTTTTTGAGATTTTGTGTGAATCGTATGATTCTTTGTTTAAGTCTACATACTCTTTATAGTGATAACCATGCAAAGCAAATGCACATTTTGCAAAATTTAATATTCAGGTCTAAAAGAAGCTGCCACATGAAAATCAGTGTTAAAAAAAAAAAAAAAAATCATTGCCAATTTTTACAAAATGTTTACATTAGGGGGCATATTTACCAAGGTTCAAATGGTAAATTGGAAATTCTTTTTTGGTTAAAAACTCACAAATTCTAATTTAAAACCACCAACTCAAATTTGAATTAGAATGTGAGATTTATCACATCTTGACCCCGGAAACAGTTCTAATTGACTATTCGCCACCTAAAATCTGCCGAGTTCATGTAGAAGTCAATGGCAGAGGTCCATTGAACCATTTGAGATGTCAATTGCCTTCCTGAAGTTCAAGTTTTTTTTGGATGAAAACTCGATTCGAATTTGATTCAAATTTAATTAGAATTTTCAGGTTATTCTTATTCGATTAAATATTAGCCGTTAGAGTTTTTTCATAAATAATCTGCCATTTGAGTTGTGAGTCCATTTGTATTTATTACAGTTAAAAAAAAAAATTCACATAACTTGACCCTTGATAAATAACCCCCTTGGTCTTGGTTGTTGTGAAATAATGGTGTACTGTATGTACCGTGTTCATCTTTTATAAATACTGTGACTAGTGAATGTATGATTTAGGGATGGTTTCAGAACCCCAGAAACTTTGGTGTAAATTCTTGGTTTGATATAGCACTAACATATTCTGCAGTGCCATATAGAGATTATACATCATTCACATTTTTAGTGGGGTTTACTATCTAGTGTATTTGTCGCTATAACAATGCCCAAAAAAAAGAATTAAAATCAGGGATGACCTAATTTCTCCAGAAAAAGTCTAGATTAATTTTGGTCTACAGGACATATAGGGGTTTGTACACATTTTTAATAGGTACATAGAGATGGTGGTATTAAATAGGCAAAGATTGCCCAAGGCTTTTTTCTATTGGTTTCCATTTATTTTTTTGTCACCGTTTTCCCAAATTTTGAGTTTAAAGTTTAATGTTCCCGTCTCTAGTTTTTCAATCTGGCTGTAATTCAGGAACATTCTGAACTGTTACAATTTGCTACATATAGTTGATACATCTCTCAGCAGTATTTGTGGAATATTAGCAACTAATATATGACAAATAGAAAATAGAAATTAATTGGAAAAAGTCTTTATTTCTGGTGAACAAATTGAAAATAAACTGAACTGAAAAAAAGTGTTTGCAGGTGAACAACCCTTTTTAAATGACAAGGAGAACATAATTTAATTCCACAAGCTGCTGCATTTTTCTTCCTTTAAATAAGCACTTGCCTAGTGAGAAACCTTTACATATTAGCACCTCCCAGTGAGTTTTGCTTTTCCTTTTAAATTCCATCTGTATTTTCTATGGCATACAAGAGTGATGTTCCTATGTGCATTCTTCTGAAAACTGCACATTGTGACTATGTTTTGCCAGGCTTTTAAATGTATTTTTACTTGAAAAAGAAGTAAATTCACACTAAGCCTGCTCTTTATTATGCAGGAGCATATTATCAGCAAAAAGAGTTAGGAAATAGTTTCTGGCATGGAATTCTGTAGATGCATGGAGAAAAACTTAAACACAAATATAAATAATGAAAAATGTATGAGCATTTAAAAACATATGTTTCATAATTAATATGGCACAAGATAATATATTCAGGCACCATTTTAAAGAAGAAGAAAATCTTTAATAAATGGAGGGTGCCAAATGTTAGGATACCCCAGGCTGGTGCAGATAACGGGAGCACCGGGCCAGAGGTAAGTCATTACAATCCTCATGAATTGGACATTTCTTTTAAAGGTATACAAACTATTTAATTCTTGTGCAAAAAGTTAAAGGTAGTATAAACCCAAAAATAAATTGTTGCCTTGTGAAGTAAAGTGTTATTCTAATATTCCAATATTTATTCATTGAAATTTCAGTTTGTAAAAGTAACTAAAAACAGTATTTGTGCTTTTCTGCTTTGCTTTTTACCTCTCTTGAAACAATGTTGCAGGTCAACTTTTTGTATTGCTCTCCACTATTGTTGTTACATTGTTTCAAAAGTAGTAACTACACCAGGATGGAGGATAGAAAGGGGCAGACAGATACTGTTTTTAGTTGCAGCTGCATTTACAAGCAACTTTAAAACCATTCAATATTTGCAAGTAAGCTAAAGAAGAAAAGTATGGTATCTGTTGTCCAGGATCTTATGACCTGGGGTCTTACGTATATCTGGTTTTTTTTTTTGGGGGGGGGGGGGGGGTTGGTTTTCTTTTTATTTTAATGGGGATTTATTATTTTGGTTGCCATATTTTAAATCTGGTAAAAATAGGATTAAAGATTAAGATTTAAAACCTTAAATGAATCCAGTAGGATTGTTTGCCACCAATATGTTTTTTTGCGGCTTAACTACCATCAAGTGTAAGGTAACACATTATTATTACAGAGAAAAAGGAAATCATTAAAACAGATTTGTTTAAAATGCACGGAATGAAGATAGCCTTCCTGTAATTCGTTCTGGATACCAGGTTTGTCGATTAGGGATCACATATAGAGTTGCCTTACCATTGCTGGCAGGTTTAACTGGGGTTACTGTCACAATAACTTGATATATTTTTTAAATAATCCCTGATGCTTGCTTACTTCCATAAAAGTAGTGTACAGACAATTCGTCCAGAAAGAAGCCAATTTATTTTTGTTTTTTGCTGCGGCTGTGTCAGCCTGTTAGGCGGTACAGTTTGCTCTTCCTGCATGGTCTCCAGCTGGATGCATTTGTGTGTGTTTTGTTGTGAATTTAGCCATATTGTCTGTGCATCTTCTGTTCCCTTACCTCTTCTTCTCTCTCCGCTATTGTGCAGAAAGCGTGTCCAGGAAGGCAAAGTCTACTTGGGATGAGAGTAGACAGGAGACCTATGGTAAGCCCAAATTGCCAGTACAGCTTACTGCCACCTGCATGTGCATTGCTGTGTCTCTAATCCTCTGTGCAGCTGCATGGCATTTTTGGCAGTGGGTTGTAAAAACAATTGGTGGAATGTAGTGGTGCAGGTTTATACACATCTGTTTCTTCATAGCAGCCAATCCGCATTTACTGGGCAAGCAGTGGTTAATCTCGCTCAACCTCTCTATTCACGACTTCTGGGCAATATACTATTTAGCACTGCATGTAATTAAAGCATAGCTTCATGGCGTATTCTTCTGTCCTTTTTTCCACATTTGTGGTTACAGGCGATTGCCATGTACTTCCACTTCAATCACCTACTGGCAGACTACTACATTCATTTAATTTACTGAATTTTAACTGGTATTTTAGTTTAATCTTGGGAATCCACATTTTTAACTTAAACTTTTTAACTTAAAGCGGACCTGTCACCTACACATGAAAAGCTGTATAATGAAATTCCTTTTTAAATTAACCATGGGACCTAAATTATTTTTTTCATTAAAACATCCATACTTGTTATAAAGCTGTTTAAAAATCGGAGCTGTCAATCAAATATTACCTGCCCCACTTCTATACCTGAGCCATAGAGGTGGGGCAGTCAATTACTTTCACTTTCCATTGAGCAATTCTTGGATGTCACTGGTCTCCTCGCGTTCCGCCTCAGGCTTTATAATTGTGTAGGGCACTGGGCATGGGCATTAGTTCCCCAATTCTGGTGCATATACATGATTTTAGGGTGTCCACAAAATGGCTCCTGCCTGCTTGCTGTGATCATGTAATTCCAAGACAGAAGGAAACAAAATCTAAATAATAAATATAGTGTAAATAAAGTTTATGTTGCTCAACTAACTCGATCTTGTTGGAGAACACGTCAATGAGCGAATGCCTCGTTATGCAATTGACTTGTGTTGCGCATTTGCACTGCACAATATGGCTACCCTCACCGGCTGCTCCTAGCACTGGCGGGGCCAATTTAAAAATAAACTACTGCTACCCCAACCAGAGTATGGCTTTATTAGCCCGCACCTTTGGTGTGGAAAATATTTAAGGGTAAAAAGTGCCCCATAATAATTCGGTTTTACAGTAACTTTAAGTATGAACTAACAGTTTGCATCTTTTTACTTTTTGTGGTTTTTTGAATTATTTAATTTTTTGTACAGCAGCTATCCAGTTTAGAATTTCAGCATCTGATTTACCATAGCAACTAGGCAGTGGTTTTAATGAGAGACTCAAATGTAAAGCAGGTCTGCATAGAAAGATAGCTAATAGTGTATAGCCACAACATATCAATAGGTTTTTCGATACTTGATCAGTGACCCCCATTTAAAAGTCTGAAAGAGGCAGAAAAAGCAATTAATTCAAAAACATTGTAAACTTTAACTCAAAGTAGACAGTTCTTTTGGTTCTAAAGTGTATTTGACATTTTAGAAAGTGCTTTATATACATTGTTCCCTGAAGGAGTGGCAGTAAATAGTAAGTGTTACTCTGTTTAGTAGGAATGCTTGAGTCACTTGTAAAACCATCATACATGTGTAAACTGGCCATCTGAGAGCCTGGCAGCTTCTGGTATGTAACAACTGCATATAACATCAGTTTACATGTGCAGTACTGGCATTTCTCTAGCTGATGCTGCATTGTGCAGCTGTTTTGCCATTGGCTGAGCTGTATGCTGTGAGATGCAAGATGTAACATGGATCAGAAATTCATGCTACAATAAAATTGTATTGCATTCTACATGGTGAACACTGTAGAAAAGGAGCCCCATTCTGATATTCTGATTAAGGTCAAGAATGAACTATGTGAACATATTTAATGTGTGTGTGCATGTATTTTTTAAAAGACATTAAAGCTACAAAGAAATACAAATATGGAAGAATCGGTAATACTTGCTGATGCTGGGGACTCAATTCAGAGATCCCAGAAGCAATATATGTTTTTGCACGGTGTAAGACAAAAAGTCCTAAAAAGGCATTTGAGAGTGGATGATATTACGACTAACTGAAGGCACCGTTGTAGAGGGAATTGTATATGAATGCATCAAGGGTGGTTATTTCACAAATAATGTCAGAAAGCAGTGATTAATATGTTAATACAGGTATTGGGCCTGTTATCCATAATGCTCAGGGCCCTGGGGGTTTTCCAGATAAGGTGGTCGTTTGTTTCAAATTTGGAGCACCATACCAGCCTGCTAAAAACATTACAAAAATGAATTGAATTCAATAGGATTGATTTGCTTCCAATAAGAACAAATTATGTCTTAGTTGGGGTCAAGTCCTTGCAGGGTTGTGCCAAACCAAACATACTCCCTAAGCAACCTTCCCCGCAAGGCACCTCACCCATCTTTATGCAGACACATTCGTAACCAGATGTGCACGTATGCATCAACGAACGCTCAGACAAGCACGCAGACATTTATGTAGGGACACAAGGGCCCAGACTAGGGGTAGGCATCAGAAATAGCATGTGCCTCGCACCCCGCAACTGTTGCACCTTATCCACATGCCTCTTCTGCCTGCCCCTAGTTCTGCCGTGAGTAAATCCAATAGGCTGGTTTTATTTCCAATAAGGATTAATTATATCTTAGTTTGGATCAAGTTCAAGGTACTGTTTTATTATCACAGAGGAAAAGGAAATCATTTAAAATTTGGATTATTTGATTATAATGAAGTCTATGGGAGATGACCTTTCTGTAATTCAGAGCCTTCTAGATAATGGGTTTCCAAATAACGGTCATACGCCTGTACATACTTGGCATATTTTATATGGATTTCCATGTTATTGTAAATAACCTGTCCCCATATTGCTCTTTTGGTTTGGAGAGATTGTATGATTTAGGCAACTCCTGGTTGCCAAATTGCTTTCCTCTATCATGCACCAAAGAATGAACAAGATGTGATGTACAGATGATCACATACACTGTATACAAGGTTGGAATCCAAAACAAAGGCTGTATTAGGCAATCATTCATTATTTCATTAAATTATGATTGAAGATCATTTGATTTTGTTTATGGTTCTGATGTTCTTCGAGTACACTGGAACACACACACATACACTCACTCACTCTCACACACAGTAAACATTCATTCACATGCCTGTGTGCAGGCCAAAAAAGCCATATTTAACACAATGAAACGACCGCACCAATCAGGTCTTGGGGGGGGGGGGGAAATTTATTCAACGTTTCGGCTCCTCACTTGAGCCGTCTTCAGGACTAGAAGACGGCTCAAGTGAGGAGCCGAAAAGTTGAATAAAAACTTTTTTTTGCTTTTTTTTCAAGACTTGTGCACTCTTTTCATTGTGGAATATATATATATATATATATATATATATATATATATATATATATATATATATATATATATATATATATATATATATATATATATATATATATATATATATATATATATATAATTTTTTTTTTTTAATAACCCATTGTGTTTGTTATTTTGGGTGCTGGTAGACTGCAGCCACATAATGGAGTGTCAGTTGACATTCGCATGGGAATGCTAAGGTGCTGTTTTCTGAGTCAATTTTAGTGTGTAGTCCTGAAATTGTTACTTTAAGTTTAAGATTTATCAAGGGTCGAAGTTAAAAAAAACTTTGAACTTAGAAATCAAAGACCAATCGAATGGAGGTCGAGGTTTTTTGGGGTCGAAGCGCTACTTTGATCTACTTCTACTTTGACTGTCTTTTGAGAGCAAAAAAAAAATGATGAAAAAGACTTGGTTTACTTGAGAAGTCCTATAGCTGAACACACTTTGGCCAATGCCTATACTGGCACTTGCTCAATTATAAATGTGTTCTCTCTAAATATAAATATCTGATATGAATGCATCTGGGCAGGAAGTTTGGATACTTTATTTAGCAATCCATCTGCAGTTTCACAAAGCTTAGGGAAGGGTCAAACTAAGGATCACTCTAAGATGAAAAGTATATAATGTACTATGTACAGTGACCCTGTGCCAGTGCTTCTTTAACAGGCTTAACAAGGTGGGCACTGACAGCCTGAGATGCGATCAATGCAGGGTCTTATAGGTATGAACAAAGCAGGGTCTTAAAGGTTTGAAAAGTACCTAGGATTACAGGTGTGAATATGAATTAGAGTGAATCTGAGGTGTAAACAATGCTATGGTCTGTTGATCTCGATTCGATACCTTTTGAAGCTTATACAAAGGTAAGCAATCAAAGCAGCCAGACTTTAATGGAGGGCCACACAAGTTGATCGGCCAGTTGGACAGCATTGTACATATTTATAAAGCGACAACATTTTCTTCAGCGCTGTAAATAAATGGGTATTTACATTAACATAATTACATACAAAATACAATCAGATTGGAAACAAAGTAAAGAGGTCCCTTGAAAGGGACTTAAAGGACCAGTAACATCAAAAAAATTTTTAAAAGAATTCTTTAGAATACAACGAAAAAAAACACCAAGAGAAATAAAATTTTAAAATAGCAAAGCTTTTATTATGAAATAACTTACAGAAACTCTGCTTCCGCTCCTCTTCAGAAAAGGCGTCGCTGCAACCATCCATACTGCGGCGCTCGATTTCTCCTCCCTGGCTATTTTAGTTTCCTCTACCCCATCTCCTTTTCCAGCTCTCTGTGCCGATACCTCTTCCTGCGCTGTGATATCAGTCAGCAGCTGAGAGTGAGACCCTATTGGCCCGAGCAGAAGCATTCGCTGCGGCTGACATCGCAGTGTCCCAAGGCAAGAGCCATCCCTTCAAGCCAGATGCCAAGTACCATACTATGAACAGCGTACCATGCTCCTCCAACACCACTGTGCCACTCGGCCCTCACCATCACCACCATCAGGTGCTGGAGCCCGGGGACCTCCTGGAACACGTCTACTCCTCGTCCCTAGCATTGATGGCCAGTACCGGACATGAAAGATTCAGCGGCAGCGAAGGAGGTGGAGGGGCAGGAGTTGGTGGCAGAGGCTTGATCTCTACCTCGGCCCATCCGCACAGCCACATGCACAGACTGAGCCACCTATCCCACCAGGCGGCCATGAACAGGACCTCTGTCCTTCAGCACCCTGGACTGGTCACCCCTAGTTTGATCCTCCGCTGCTTGAATCCGTCTCTGAGTCGCAGACACCAAGCCTGCCGCTGCCCCCACAGCCGAAGCCACCTGCCCCCCATTGCAGTGATGAGCGGTGACCATGCTAGGGACAGGGAGGTGACGTGTTCCAGGAGGTCCCCGGGCTAAAGCACCTGATGGTGGTGATGGTGAGGGCCGAGTCGCACGGTGGTGCTTTTACTTCCCCCCGCGAGTTGGAAGCCTTTGCTGAGCGATTCAAGCAGCGGAGGATCAAACTAGGGGTGACCAGTCCAGGGTGCTGAAGGGCAGAGGTCATGTTCATGGCCGCCTGGTGGGACAGGTGGCTCAGTCCGTGCATGTGGCTGTGCGGATGGGCCGAGGTAGAGATCAAGCTTCCGCCACCAACTCCTGCCCCTCCTTCGCTGCCGCTGACTCTTTCATGTCCGGTACTGGCCATCAATGCTAGGGACGGGGAGGTGACTTGTTCCAGGAGGTTCCTGGGCTCCAGCACCTGATGGTGGTGAGGGCCGAGTGGCAGAGTGATGTTGGAGAAACATGGCACGCTGTTCATAGTATGGTACTTGGCATCTGGCTTGAAGGGATGGCTCTTGCCCTGGGACACGGCGATGTCAACCGCAGCGAATGGTTCTGCTCGGGCCAATAGGGTTTCTTCCAGGCTGGCGAAGAAGTCCTGTTTCTTTGCAACACTCACAGCTGCTGCCTGATATCGCAGCGCAACAAGAGGTATCGGCACCGAGAGCTGGAAAAGGAGATGGGGGGCAGAGGAAAGACTGTCACTAGAATAGCAAGGGAGGAGAAATAGAGCGCCGCAGTATGGATGATCGTCGTGTCGCCTTTTCTGAAGAGGAGCGGAAGCAGAGTTTCTGTAAGTTATTTAATAATAATAGCTTTGCTATTTTAAGATTTTACTTCTCTTGGTGTTTTTTTTTTTTGTTGTATTCTATTGAATTCTTTTAAAAAAAAAAATTTGCTGTTACTGGTCCTTTAACATAACTTATTCTCTACTGCAGTGATCCCCAACCCGTAGTTCGCGTGCAACATGTTGCTCGCAGCTCCTCTTGGTGTTGCTCGTGTAAGCTGAACCAGCCCCATACCAGTACTGTTTTACCCAGTAGATTCCGACTCACTAGCCCTGTGTAATAGGAAGCATTTTAATAGATTGTGGGCCAGCGAGATAAAGTTTCAGTTCAAGCACGATCCTTTCTATATAGCCAACCCTCTGTAGTACGAGTAAAAGTTTCAGTGTGATACTTTCTTACCAGCCCTCATATGTCTCATAAACTGCCAGTGTCTTCCCCCCCGATCAGTTCTGTGAGCCTCCTGACAAATCGATCAGTGAGTTATAACCGCGTGTTTGTGATTAGTCCTTCTGTGAGCGAGTGGTGAGTAGGAAGTGTAGGAAGAGGATGGAGAGAAAAGATAACGCTGTTATAACTCACTAATCGATTTGACAGGAGGCTCACAGAACTGATGGGGGGGGGAGACACTGGCAGTTTATGAGAGATATGAGGGCTGGTTAGAAAGTATCGCACTGAAACTTTTACACGTACTTCAGAAGGTTGGCTATATAGAAAGGATCGTGCTTGAACTGAAACTGTGATCTACACTTCTTATGGTGAGTCAGGGAGAAGGGATCTCGCTGGCCCGCAATTTATTAAAATGCTTCCTATTACACAGGGCTAGTGAGTCGTATCTACTGGGTAACACAGTACTGGTCAATTCCTCAGATTGCCCCCAATCTGTACCTGTGCCAGCATAAGACAAAACATCAATCATATTGTTACTCCCAATCTGTACCTATACCAGCGGCAGCCAAAAAAATCTATCATATTGCCCCATGTTTCTACCTGTGCCAGCAGGAGCCAAAAATCCATCATATTGCCCCAAACATCTGTGTACCTCTGCCAGCAGACACCATATAGCCCCATGTACCTGAGCCAGCAGCAGCCAATCCCTCATATTGCACATCCAGATCACATTTTGAGATTCAGATCACTGCAAAATGACTTCTGGACTTTAGTAGAAATCTTCAAGTTTCCCATCCTAAAAGGAACCTCACAAAGACTGAATTCCTGTTTCAACCTACCTTCATGAATCTGGATTTTCAGCTATGAAAATTTTAAAATCTAAATATAGAACACATTTAAAGGAGAAGGAAAGGTTAAAACTAAGTAAGCCTTATCATAAAGGTCCATCTAAATATACCAGTAAACCCCCAATGTAGTGCTGCTCTGAGTTCCCTGTCAAAAGAAACACTGCATTTCTTTCCTTCTATTGTGTGCTCATGGGCTTCTGTATCAGACTTCCTGCCTTCAGCTTAAACCTCATTGCCCTGGGCAAGAGCATGCTCAGTTTGTTCCTCTCCCCCTCCCTTCTCTACTGTAATCTGAGCCCAGAGCAGGGAGAGACACAGGCAGGAAGTGATGTCAGACCATGTTAATACTGCAGCTCCTATCCTAAACAAACAGAGAGTTTCTAGAGCTTTTTACTCAGGTATGGTAAAACATTCTACAGAATAAATATAGCATTCTAGCTTGCACTATTGCAGCTAATCTATTGGCAATAAAATCCCTCCGTAGCTTTCCTTCTCCTTTAAATGATGATCTGGGAGAATGCATGAGGCTGGCTGTTACAAACTACACCCCATATATTCAAAAACTGGAAGAAAACATGCAGTGCCAGATTTCACATTGATATTATATATCATTTCAATTTAGAGTATATGCTTATTATTAATAAAAATTATGTTTGCTGTACTCATCACTTATTGTGTTGCTCACGGACAAGTGTGGCTCCCAGGGTTGAAAAAGGTTGTGGCTCCTGCTCTACTGGATGTGACATTGATATTGGGATGCAACACAGGCTGCTAGGATGGAAAGAATTAAAGCTCCTTTGCCATTAATGCAAACACAAATGTTCTGTTGAAACTTAAATTGCTCTTTAAACTTTCTGGTTTGCTGTTTTTGCTGATTGTATTATGTAACAAATTATTTTGTTTTACTTATTTGTTTTTTTTTTCTGTTTTTAACCCAATACATATATTGGTGTTTATTTCACTGTTGGTGTTTCCAAGTAATTGGGTTTATACTACGTGTCTGCATTATTATAGTTTTTAAACTCTATTTTTCTTCCTTATCAAGCTTCTTGCCTTTTATTGAATTGCTCTCCCAATATTGCATAATAGTACTCACTTCTCTTAGCCGGAATTTTCCTTCTAGTTTTCAGGTTCATTATTGATTTCTATTCTGTTCCTT
Source organism: Xenopus laevis (assembly GCF_017654675.1). NCBI lineage: Eukaryota > Metazoa > Chordata > Amphibia > Anura > Pipidae > Xenopus > Xenopus laevis. Next base: position 67,975,829 of record NC_054384.1, read on the forward strand.
CTTTTTTTTTTTATTCAGGTTTAGTTCAGCGCTGTGTGGTAATTCAACGTGATGAAAATGGTTTTGGTCTGACAGTCAGTGGTGATAACCCTGTCTTTGTTCAGTCCGTCAAGGAAGGTAAGTCTGATTTTTTTAATTATACACATGGGGAGGCACATTTACTTAAGGTCGAATTCATGTTTTTTAAAACTTTATTAAATTCGAATATACTTGAAATTTGATAGGGGGGGTTATTTATAAAAAAAGAGAATATCTAAAACTCTGATGAATTTTACCAACTCGAAAACTCGAATCAAATTTGACTAAACTCAATTCGAGGTTTTTTTCTCTGAAAAAAACTTGAATGTCAGGAAGGCTACTAACATGTCCAAATTGGTCCCTGACTTATACATGAACTAGGCAGGTTTTAGGTTGCAAATAGTCGAATTCTAGTTCTTAAAGGGCCAGAGTATGATAAATCTCAAAATTCAAATTAAAACTCAAATTTTTCATTTGGATAATTCACAATGCGAATTTAAGAATTTTAACCAAAAATTTATTTTCGAATTACCATTTTGACCCGGAATAAATATGCCTCCAAGTGTATGTTTGCACTGATCACAACAGGGCATCAACCAGTTTTCTGATTGTTCACCTGATTATTTCAGTTGCTTTCCATTTTTTATTTTTGACTGTTTTTTGGTCCATTGGTTTTTAACTTTTCATTGTTAATGACCTGGGCATTCAAAAGTGCTTTTTCTATTTTTGCTGCTGATACTATAATTGTGCCGAACTATACATTTAATGCAGGTTGCTGCCACCTTGTAGAGAGATATGACTAATCTGAAAAATTGGGCAGCAAACTGGAAAATGAGTTTCAATGTTGAGAAATGTAAGGCTATGCATGTGAAGATTCTCATTCATCCAGGTCATCCAACTGGCTTTCTCAATTTGGATGACTGGTGAAAGTCTTCAAGGAAAAACACAGTCCAGTAGATTTGAGTAGATGTAAGGCTATGCACTTTGGTAGAAATAATATACAGATCATGTAAGTTAGACTCTAAATGGTGGTGGGTTGGGGGTTTCCTTAATTTATAAGGATTTTGGTATGTTTATAGATAAGTTGCCTAATTTAAGACAGTGTCATTCTATGGCTGCTAAAGCAAATAACGTTCTGTCTTGCATAATAAATGGCATTAACTCAATAGATGGACTATAGATCCCTGATAAGGCCTCAACTTGAGTATTCAGTGCAGTTTTGGCTTGAGTCCTTAAGAAGAATATACACATATCTATATAGATATAAAAATATATTAAAAGTGAGATTTTGCTCATGCATGTGCAGAACCCCTATATGGAGTTTTCTCAGATGTAACTAACTGAGCTTGCTTGGGCTGGAAGTGATGTAGCCGCAAAGCTAGGAGATAGATCCCTACCGCTTTGATTGAGCACTTTGAAACCCCCTTTGTACGGCTTATACAATGCTGAACAGAGCAGGCAACATCCCATGTCATGGGGTTATGACACATACTCATCCATTTCTGTCCCTCCTACTGCAGTGTTTTCTATCCAGGGGGATGTACCACATGCACAAACAATGGGGGTGTCATTTAAATAAAAGGGTTGCCACATCCTTTTATTAAACACTACACTGCATGTTTTTTCCTATGTTCCCTGATAAACTGACATATTTATATGTCATATTTAACAGATGAAGCCAGAAGGGATTGTGTGTCTGGCATGTAACAGTATAGATTGTACCAGGATAAGTACGCTTGTCTCGTTAAGTGCAGGTAGTAACGCGAGATTTAAAGTTCAAAATAGGCGTGATACCATTAATGGACATCAGGTGGTACCTTATCATACCACTTTTCCATCATCTATTTATATCTCCCATGACAGAGAGAAGATAAACAAAGTTTTCTAAGTTATACTTACAGAAACTGACAACAATTCGCTTGATTTTTCTTTGCGTCCACATTTATATCATTTTCTGTGGCATCATAGCTATAGCAGTGGAATATTACTTGTAAAACTTTACTTGTGTCAATAACTGCATATATCCATAAGATAAGGTTTTTCTAGATGCTTCTTAGTAATGGCTAAGGTAGCCTAGTGATTAAGGCAGTGTTGGGGTTATGAGTTCCAAATGAATCGTTAAGCTTTAATATTAGAAAAACTGTCCCAAAAAGAAAGTAATTGGAGAAAGTCTTTATTTGTGGTGAACTATCCAAAAACAACGGATGTGAAATACTCCTTCACAATGTCCAGGGATCCATGCATGCTTTTTTTAAATCTCTACTGACAATAAATCCAGGAAATTGAGGTTTTCGGAGGATGCAATTGTTTCTCCTCACCTTTTGGTTTCCACTGCAACATGTTTTGGTGGTACCTTTCAAGGTTATTCTTATACCTAAGCAGCACCTCATGGATTTAATTTATTGGACTTCCAACTCACAATGATGTAGGGAATGAAACTGTAAGTGCAGAAACCATTTACCTTTCTGTTTGTGTTGACTATTGCTCATTCTTTAGATGGCGCTGCCATGCGAGCTGGCGTGCAGACTGGGGATCGGATCATCAAGGTAGGAGATTTGTATTCTCTTTAGCATCACTGGTAAGAACTTGAGAGCTCACTATTGTGTTTTTTGATCCTACAGACCTTGCTGGCTAATTTTAATATGAATTCATAAAGATATCTTTATCTATTAGAGCTTTCTCCTGTAAATTGTTTACAAACAGTGGGAAAGATTCTGCTCAACAATACAACACAAGCAAAGCGATGGAAATATTCAAACTTTTAAGTCCACTCTATATTTTCCATGTATAGACAATTTGTTTTTTTAAATGATGGGCTTGCTTAACTTTGCATTTATTTATTTTATTAGGTGCCCTTGTAAAACCATTCACCAAAAATATATATCCCGTGACTCCATAACCCTGGAAATGTATGGTCAAAATATTGTATATTTAACGAAGAGGTAGGGCCAACCTCCTTGATTGGTTTTAAATAGTAATGGGTGAGGTTACTTTGGTTTTAAATTGTTTGATTAATGTAATACTGGCATGAACACTTATGATTAAGTACCATAGGGTACTGAACTCATAACGTGGTTTTAATGGGGTCAGTATTTACTATTTTTTATTATGTTATTCAAATAAATTTGGACTTTTATGGATTATGAGTCATAGGATATATATATATATATATATATATATATATATATATATATATATATATATATATATATATATATATATATATATATATATATATATATATATATATATATAGTGAATCATCATTTGACTGGGAACTGGGGCAAGATACTGGTACTCTATTGCCCAATAAAGATTGGTAGTATAGACCCCCCTAATTATTCTATTCCCTTGTAAAATCAGACAAAGACTTTCTTGCTAAAATTACTGATGGGTTAGTAATGGGTAGCTAAAGACCTGGGGTTTCTGAAACTGAACTTCTTCCTCCAAGCAGGTCTTATAATAAAGTAAATACTTTATGGCCACCATTTTTATTATACATTATGATGCAGAGTATGTACTGATGGCACAGAGGAATAAACGTATCCGCTAATCGTGGTAGTAAATTTTTTTTTTTTTGTAAATAGTAGGCAAAGCAAGTTGTTGAACTTTTTCTATTATTACTATTATCTAGGTTAATGGCACTCTGGTCACACACTCCAATCATTTAGAAGTGGTCAAGCTTATAAAGTGTGAGTATACTTTATTGTATTCTGGTAAATCAGGGCAGTGCCAAATATTCTGCTTGGTTATACATTCTTGAAAGTACTACACAGAAATAAATTGCAATTTGAATGTGCAACAAAATAATTAAGTAAAAAATGCACATAAACTACTAATTTATTTGTAATATTTTTATATCTGAGTTTCCATGAAGGACTTCTTAATGTATGTATTCTTGTTAAGGGGTTATTTACATCGCAATTAAGTTATCCTATATTTTTTTTTATCACACAGCTGGCTCCTATGTAGCTCTTACAGTACAAGGTCGTCCACCTGGGTCACCCACCATCCCTTTAACAGATTCTGAGGCAGATAATTTTGTTCCCATAATGCCCCCTCATTCTCCAGTACCCCAAGGCCATGGAAAAGGAATTACAAGCCCAATACTTATGGAAGTAAGTGTCCTAAACCTAGAGTTATTCTTTGTGAATGGAATTTCTAAATTGGGTAATAAGTTACACACGTTTTCAGAGGTATTAGTTATTGTAATAGAGTATTTGTTATTTTTGGTTACTAATATAAATTGTATGCATGCTGGGCCCTCATTGCCTAATGTATAAATGTGTTTGTAAATTACAGTATGTACCCTTATGTACAGCATTACAGCAAACGGTGGCACTTAATAAATAAACATAATAAATAATAATACTTTTATTTTCTTTTTTAGATTCTGACCATTTTAGGTCCAATATAGCAATAATTAGTTCAGTTAAGGATAAAGAGGGGTTGGATTCTCCTAGTCTTACCTCACTTGCATATGTGAATTGTTTCCTCCCTTCTCCTGCATACACTTAGAGGTGGTATGCAGTGCCACAGTAATTAGACATTATAAATAATTAGGCATATAAATAATCATGAAGCAAAAACTATTGTCTAGTCCCACAAGTAGAATAAAGTTTGGTGTTTTATGTGCAAATTTGCCAATAATCGTGTTAATTTTTTATGTGGCCATTTTTTCTTTTTAAATGGGGCAAAATTGCCAAATACTTCATTTTGTAATGTAAGATATTGTGGTCCATCATTGCAGCTCCACACTAATTCAGGTTTTATGTTCATGCGTATGAGCCATGTAACATGAACTGGGAACTTCCAGACCTCTGTCCCCCACTATATGAACTTCATTTTTCACCCCTCACTATCCTTTTGAATGGTGTGGCTGCAACTTTAATGGGGATAAACCTTTTTCCGGTCTATACTGTAGTATGTTAATATAATTATTTTTGGCTATGACTAATTTTGAGTATTCTAGCATTTTAAGTCTATATAGTTTTGTTTTGCTTTTTAATTTACAACTTATTATCTCAGGAGGAAAATAACATTGTACATACCCAGAAGCTGGATATACTGATGAAGATGCTCCAGAAAGAACAAGACCAACTACATGTAAGTGAAATAAAGTATGTTTTGAACACAACTATCCAGTCTTCTTTGTGTTTTCTCAGTTTGGCCTTTTGCCTTCTTTATTCAGCAATTTCAAGAGGAGTTTCATACTACTCCATCACAGAGGCTTTCTAAGGAGATCCAAGACAGTAAGAAGCACATAGCCCAATTGCAAGACGGATTGTCAAAAGCCAGAGGTCTTTCACAAGTAAGTATTGTATTGCAAAGTTAACAGTGACAAATATATTTATTAACAAGGTATGATTACAACGCCAGCATGCAAGTATTAGAAAGACTCTCCTATGTTATGCTCAAGATATTGAATGTATGAACTAGGATGCTCCGGGCAAGATTCATGTAGATTCTGTACATCTTGATTTGTGCCCTGAGCAATAACAAGAGAAACACACGGCAGCATTGCTTTTACCCTTATCATGATTAAGATTGTGGAGAGGAGAGTTTTTAGTAGACATTTTTAATATAAACTATTCTCTTTTGATGCACTGTTAAACCACGGAAAATAATGCTTATAGTTTTTCAAAATTGAGCTTATTTAAATGTGATTAATGCCTTTTTCTAGTTTTAGTTTAATTCTCCTGTAATTTGAAGTTGCAATAGTGTTTCTTCCCCCCCCCCCAACCCAAATCATCCTATAATCATGCACTGGAAAGAACAATATAAGAATTTTCATACCTGCTTCAAATAGGCACCCATTTGTGTGTGGTACATTGGATGTAAAATTGGTAAATGCAATTAGTTTGATAAACTTATTTCCCTCTTTGCTGCCCAACTATGAAAAGATGAACAAAAGCCACACACATTCATTTCTAGAGACACCATCCTTCGTTAATATATAAGGGGTGGTCCACTTTTAGAAATTAACCTTTCTATGTATTTTTCAAGTGTTTTTTTTTTTTTCTTCTTTGGTCTGGGCCTGCAAACAAAATGTATGTAGATTTGTTTTTCATAGGCTGACTGCATGCCATGACCTAACACAGGACATTTGTTTCGCTTGTTTGCCTACATATGAACCTTGACGGCCAGAATGCATCTACCCATTGTACAGATGAGGTTTTATGATATTAGCAGGCGCTGGCAACATAAGGGAGATGATTCACATGTTTGTACATGTGCTTTTCAAAGCTATCTATTTTACAAATGAAGAAAAAAAAAAAGTATAAAACATATTGTAATGATTATTATATTTGGGTAGATTATGGAAATCGCCCACATAGTTTTATAGCTATTTGCCTTTTTCTTCTGACTCTTTGCAGGTTTCACATGGGTCCCCTTCTAAAAAACAAATTGTCTGTAAGGCTATTGTTGTTGCTACTTGCCATTCCTCCTCTTTCTATTCAGCCCCTCTCCTATTCATATACCATTCTCTTGTTACAATCAGTGCATGATTGCTAGGGTTATTTGGACCCTAGCAACCAGATTGCAAAAATTGCAAACCAGAGAGCTGCTGAATAAAAAGCTAAGTAACTAAAAAAACGCAAATAATGAAAAATACATATTGTCTGACTATCCCTCTCTACATCATACTAAAAGTTATCTCAAAGGTCAACAACTCCTTTAATAAAAAGTGCTGCTTGTATTAAATGGGTACTGTAATCACGTAATTGCTGTTTTTATAATGCCAAATATCAGTTGATATATTTTTTTTTATCTTTGACCTTGCTAAGAATAATCCCTAAGTTTCATTGAAGCATATATAAACCTTTTTATTTTAAAATCCCATAAAAAGATTCTAAAAGAGTTTTCAAACATACATCTTTGCCAACACAGAGTCTTATGTCCTTTCTAAGATAGATGCTGAAACCTGCAGTGGAAATTATTTTAGTGTCAACCTCCACTCCCTGAGCCTTCTTTCTCCTTTGAATAGGAAGTCAGTCAAAGTGCTAGAATTGAATTGCTGTTAACTTTTAACAAATGGCGTTGAGGATAGATCAACTAATGAAATAGTAAACTAGAAATATTAATAGGTCTGTATCTGGATTGCTAAAATGGCAGACAAACACCACACAAAGCTTAAAGCTTCTACTTAAATTTTAATAAACTGGCGACAAATAAAAAATAGAAAGCAATTGAAAAAAGTTATTTCTGAAAACACCAAAACTGCTTGGAAGGTCAATAAACTAATATTTAATTACATTTTGGCAACTCTGAGCAATTGAAAATGATGCGTTATAGCTACACAGTGTTAAAGCATCTTCAAAGTTCCACAGCTTTTTATTTCCATAAGCCTAACAGGTGCAGTTTTTTATGTAAAATACCGCGAAAGGCAATTTAACGGTCTGCTGTGATATTAAGTAACATCAAGAGAACGCTCTTGAATAAATAATTTGCATCTTTCTGTTCTTATCAGGGCTCGGAATCATTGCAGATCAGTGAGCTAGATGCAGACTCCAGTGACATACTGGGACAAACAGATTGCAGCAGTGGGGATGGATCACGGCCAAATAGTGACATTGTAGATGTAAGTGCTACATACTTTATGCAAATAAGGGATCTGTTGAATAAAATGCTTTGGAATGTGATGCTTTCTGTTAAAGTATTCTTCGTGTAATTTACACTGATTACGGTAAAATTCCTACACTGAAAAATGTCAGTTTTTTTTTTTTAGCAAATAATGGTTCTGGGTTATATATTATCAAAGTATCATTCCTAGAGAGACATAAATCAATGTACAATAGAATGGTGAATAAAATTGTTTAGTTTCACAGCATCCTGGATAAGAAATTGGAGATCAAAATTTGAATCTGTTTGTACCTGTAGAGACTACTTAAAATTTAAAGTTTTAGCTTTTTTTCTCTTGCTTTTAGCTCTGTAGCATGTTATTTTAAATAATGGGCGATTGCTTAGTATTCTTGTTTCTTTTACATGTATGTACATGCAGTGTTAGTTATTTTATTTGCCATAGCAATAGCATTGTTGAAACTTTCTGAATCCGTATGGTGTTATTATGTTTTGGACTGTCAGACTGGTGAGTTACACACCATTTTTCTCCTCAGAGCCCCCGTAGTGGACAGCGAGATAAAAGCTTCCTGGAGGAAAGTCTGGAGAAAAGTGAAATTCAGGACACAGTATGATTTTCATATTAACAATAGTAATCATATTTTAGAGTATTTGTGGTAGACTAGGCCATAAAATGAGTTTCTGGTATTCATTAAATCATGTTTCATGAAGCAAAAATTGTTGAACTACCTTTATGTATACATACATACATGATTCCTCAGGCTGATGAAACAATGGCCAGTTGGGACCATAACGCTCATTCCTTCCTTAAGGCCGGCTGACTTTATTTTTGGCAGTTCAGATAATTTATTCACCTTTCTTACAACCGCCCCAACTAAATGAGCTTTTGTCAAAAACCCTGTTTACATTTGTAGTACTATATAAATAAAATACAATACATATTTCCTGACTAGTTTAAAACTCATGCCCAGATGCAATTTTATTTTTTATTGTGATTCAAATTAGACTTAACAGAACAGCACAATATTTAAGCAAACCGTAAAAATAAAGGAAATAATGGTGGTGTTCAAAAGTTTGTATACCTATAGTTCTATATGATGTGCTGCCCCTAGCATCAGTGACAGCTTACAGTCTTTTGTTATAGCTGTGAATGGGCCCTTGTTTTCTCATGCAGTAAAGCAGGCGATTCTTCTTGGCAAAAATCCTCCAGGTCCTGTAAATACTTTGGTTAACTAGCATGAATGGTACATCTAAGTGACTCAATGATATTGATGGCAGGAAACTGTAATGGGCCTCTCCCGAACCTTCACTTTATTTGCTTTGGCTTTCTGTTTCGGATCATTTTCATGCTGGGAAGCCCATGTTTGTTTAGTCTGCCATTTCTGGGCAGATGAATATAAATTTGCCCTGCACATCTCCATGTCAGCTGCACATGGGTAAGCTCCAACCCTTTGACCCAGTGGAGAAGACCTCCACTGTCAAAATCATTAAAACCTTTCCACTCTGTTATATTGGTGTCTTTCTTTTGTCTTCTGTTTTGGACCTCAGGCAGTAAGTACATTTTTTAAGGATCCATCTAATTGCCTCACTTAGAAGCTGGCCTTTAGCAGGAGTCAGGTTTGTAGTTTTTTCTGATGAAGGGTTACTGACCAGTTGCAGTGGTTTTTCTGAAGGTTTCTTGCCTTTTTCTTTTGAGATGGATCTTTTGTACAACTTTACTGCAGTATAGTTATGCAAGTATGCTGATTTCCAGTCATTGCTTAGTTTTAGGCAATACTTACCCAGCTACCTAAAGAGTCTTGCTGCACTCTATGCCTCTGCGCCATGTTGTTTTAAAGGAGAACTAAGTCCTAAAAATGAATGTAGCTAGAAATGCCATATTTTATATATTTTTTAATATATTAATGAACCAGCCTTGAGGTTTAGCATCTCTATAATAGTAATGATCCAGGTCGTCTAAGTTGTAACAGGAGTTTCCCATCTTGGATTTTGTATGGAGTGTCAATGTCATGCACATGCTCAGAGAAGATCAAATATATTCAGGTATTCCAGTTGATATACAATGCTGCTGCTATTACGTACTTCTATTTCCGATTTCTGGATTGTTACCTATACGAAGTTAACTTTGTTAGCCTAGTATGTTAATGCTATGTGCATCATAATAGTTGTTTGGTACTGACCTTGGTGCTTTAAAGTCTCTTAATATGCGTATGTAGTGTTTAATTGCTGCGGGTCATAAATTGACTTGTGTTATTCAGTGTACTACAGTTGGGTGTATAACTGTTGGTGGACTGTAATGGCTTTCTGTATTTGAGGATCTTCAGGGATAATGTGTGTTTAATATTGGTTATTAAATCTGTTTAAGGCTGTTGAAAGTAATACTGTATCACTACAAACCCTCTTCATTTTGGGGACACTTGTACAGTAATTGTATACTGTGTGTATCGCTGCAGACCTTTTACTTTTAGGGCTATTCAGTAAGTATATACTGTGTATATCACTACAGGCTCCTTCCATTTTGGGCCACATAGTCTGATGCTTTAAGTATTTACTTGCTGCATGGGCACCTTTCCAACAGATTACGCAAAGTCTGAAGTGGCGCAAAAATAAAACCACACCATGATAAATTCGCCTTTATTCTATGCAGCTTTTTATATATTTTTTTCCTAACATTAATCATCTTACACAGTATGATCAATAGGTCCAGCTGTTTAGATAGCTACAGTTGCAATGTTCCAATTATTTCCCTTGGTATATAAATACAATACAAATCAATGAAATAGGTTTGCATAATTTGGGCTACTGTAATTGTTATAAATAAGTGGTATCTGAATTCATACTGGGATACATTCTACAGTAGTATGCTTCATTTGGAATTTACAACTTAATTACACTACATGGGGCATGCAATTATTCCTGACTCTGTGCTTCTCAGCAATGATCCAGGACTGCATTTGTGAAACTTTGGGGTATTTGTGTTTTCTCTACTAGAATGAAAGATACCCATTTGCAAATGTTGCTTCCTCACTTATTATGGTTATGCGAGGAGCACAATGCATTTAACTTTTGGTTTAAGCTCAGTTTTGGAAACTTGTTTTGTTATGTCTAATGATTTGTAATCTTGCTCTGTATTTAGTATTGTTAAGGTCTGATTTCCATAGGTCTCACAGTGAATGCTTTACTACCTTAATCTTTGTGGAATTTTTGCGAGTCAAGGTATGGAAGTCAGATGTGCCTTTGATTTTGATTCTGATATGGTATTTAGTACCTGAAGGTATTTACAGAGATATCAAGTTTTTTTCCTAAATTTAGATTGAATGGCACAATCAAATGAACCTGTAGTGTTTTAAATTGAGTGTAAATTATCAGGTCAGATGTTCAAGGATATGTAAACTTTTGATCAGGACAGCCTGTGTGTTTTCAGTTATCTATAAAAGACTCACACAATTGATGATAAATGGCTTCATCTGACCAATATACCAAGATATATAAATCTTCTCTCTATCATTAGGACTCTCAGTCAAGTATGGGAAGCCCCTCTATTCGCTTCACTCATAATATTATTGGCGCAGAGGATGATGATTTTGATGCTGAACCAGAGCAGGTAGTTCTTTTTTATATAAGTTTGTACATAAGCGTGTGTGTGTGTATGTATGTATGTATGTATGTATGTATGTATGTATGTATGTATGTATGTATGTGTATATAGATATATAGATCTAGATCAGTGCTGTCCAATTTATATGGTACAGAAGGCCGAAATTTTTCTAATCTACATGGTGGAGGGCCGATGATGGAAGTGTTAGCCACTCCCTGTTTTTAGACCACACCCATGTTACCGCAAGACCATGTCCACATTAATAGCACACCAAAAAAACAGATGGTTGGTACTCACTGCAGGGATCAGGGCCAGAACTAGGGGTAGGCAGAGTAGCCGGCAATCTAGGACGCCATCATTGAGTGGTGCACATTTAATGGGGTTGTTTTTTTTCAAGCGTTTATTTAATAATTTGTTTTAGTAATCATGGTCAATCAGTCGGGTGGAATCCCCCTCCTTCACCTTCTCCCTCTTGCAAGCAAGTAATAGCTCCTTCTGTGCTCTGCGGCAGCGCGACGTGCGTATACATGTCAATGACATCACTGATGCAGATGGGTGGCAGAGAGAGGCAGAGAGCTGGCGGCCAACTTGGTGTGGCTCGCGCTTGCTGCTCTTAGCCTTGCAGATACAGATTTGGCCCGGGGGCCATATGTTTGCTATTGCTGCTGGACTGGGCGCTGGCACAGGTACATAAATACTTTGGGGCAATATGATGTGATCAGATTTATTTTTGGCTGCTGCTGGCACAGGTAAAGATTGGGGGCAATATAATGGCTGCTTGAGGGCTGTATGATGCATGGCTGCTGAGCTTGCTGGTACAGGTATGGTGGCAGTATAATGAATGGCTGCTGGCACAGGTACAGGGGGGGCTGTATTATGGACAGCTGCTGAGCTTGCTGGTACAGGTACAGGAGGCAGAAATATAAATGAAAAAGTGTTGTACATTTTCTTACTTTCTTTATTTAAAAACCATCATGGTAAAGAGTTAAATGCAGGGCAGGGGGGCGCTGATTGAAGCTCTTGCCTAGGGTGCCAAACTACCTTGGCCCGGCACTGGCAGGGATGCCACTCATATGTGAAAAAAGTTGTCATATTAAGACATACCCTTAAATCGATATGCCTCCTCCTCCCCTGTGTATAATACAGTAACACAGCATATAATTAAACACCTTAGGCACCCTAACAATAATTTTCAAATGCTAACAAACCCCCAGAACAAATACCAGGCTTATGTTCCATAGGGATCATAGGTTAGGCAGAGTATGGCAAACACAGGGTGCAAAGAGCAGGCAAAGTATGACACACACAGGGAGCATAGGAAAACATAACAGAGCAGGAGACCGGAAAATCAGGACCAGTCTAATATGTACTTCATACAGTGACACAGTGCTGGTGCTCCATTAGCATTTTGAATAAGGTGTGAACAAGTGAACAATGTGGGCAGTTTCAGTCTGGGTCTCAGGTGTGAACAGTACAGGGCTTTAGGATCTAAACAATAGAGGTGTGAACAATGCAGGGGCATCACAGGTGTGAATACAGGGGATTACAGTGTGAATTTGAGGTTTAAACTATGCAGGGGCCAGTTAATCTCTGCAGTGATACCTTTTAAATTTTACATATGGTAAACAGACACAGCAGGCAGACATTGATGTGGAGGGCCACATAAAGGGGGGTCGCGGGCCTCCAGTTGGACAGCCCTGATCTAGATAGATATGTTATACACTCACTCACACACACTCTATAAATTAATTTTCAGACTATTTTTTAAGTCCCCACAGATAAATGGGCAATGTAGCTGTTTCCAGAATATGGACCTGTTGAAATCTCACCCTGCTCACTTAGCAGTATTTATACATCATGTGGTCTCCCAGTTTGATCCAGCAGCTCTGGTAAGTCCAGCAATAATAGTGGTTTATCTGTTAAAACTTTTCCCAAGCTAACTAAACTATTACTCTTTGTCCTCAGCTGTGTTACTTGCATGCAGACTTATACCAGCAAACAAATTCTAAAGAGACTCGCAGGGTGTTTATGGAGTTCAACCAGTTCTTCTTAGAGCGAGCAGCGGTGAGGATTATTGAAACTCTCTTAAAACAACCCCAGCTGGATGCTTATAATACACCATTCAATTAATTAGCTCTGCACTCAGTAAATAGAATAAGCAACAATGTTTCAATCTATGAGAAAACATTTTTTGATTATATTGCACAACAGTTTTGAGATAAAAATAGTACTGTTATAAAGATTATACTGGTGTTTAATAGTATAATGCATAGTTCCCCAGTAATGTACTAAAACAATTTGCAATCATTGTTATTAAATAAGCAACAGCATGTTGCTCTGATGCTTGGATAAGCATGTTTGCTAATGTAATATTATGCTATTCTTTTTGTTACAGAATCTTAAAGTCCCTGTCCCAGATGATGTTGCTCTTGAATTAGGTATGTTTTGCATTAAATCATTGCAGGAGAGGGATGCATACACTTTAAATGTAATTTATATTTAATTTTGTGACCAGGCTGTCCCAAAAATTAAATATACACCAGCCTTATTTCCTTAAGCGAAAGTGCACAGGGGTCTTTTTTTTTTTTTTTTTTCTCAATATTTTTATTTTGTTTTACAAAGAAAAAGAAACAGAAGAAAATCAAATTACAGCCATTACACCTATTTTCCATGAAAAGTCTTACAGAAAGTAATGCATTGCATGTAAAAAACAGCTTCTATAATGCAAAGATACAGATTACAATTATTGCAGTCAACAATGAGGAAAATAGGACACCAACTTTAGTTAGACAGGAAAGAATAGACAGAAGTGGTAAAACAGAAACCAAAGAACGTATCCATAGGGGGTGCATATTCAGTGAAGAATATGATCACATAAGAATATAGGTGTGTCTTGGGGAAAAAAGGCAAATGGCAAATCCAGGGTACAAGCCACCTAACGTACCCATAGCTAACCTAGTGCTGATAGCCCTCTATATTGAACCCAGGGGCCCCAGAGCTTGTGAAAAGAGAGGGGTCTTTTTTTTAAGGTGATATTGGTTATGTATGTGTTGGAGTAAACTTGACAGTTCCTATTTCCTAGTTTTTCTATACTTGTACTTCGAAGATATTAAAGGAACAGTAAAGTGTAAAAACTTGCTAAATAGATGGACTGTGCAAAATAAAAAATGCTTCTAATATAGTTAGTTAGCCAAACATGTAATGTATAAAGGCTGGAGTGATTGGATTTCTAACATAACAGAACACTACTTCCTGCTTTTCAGCTCTCTGAGTTAGTCAGTGACTTGAAGGGAGGGCCACATGGGACATAACTGTTCGGTGAGTTTGCAATTGATCACCAGCATTCAGCACAGATTTAAAAGCAAACAGTTATGACCCATGTTCCCCCCCCCTCAAGTCACTAATTGCTTACTGCCTGGTAACCAAGAGTTGCAAAGCAGGAAGTAGTGTTCTGGCTATTATGTTAGACATCCAGTCACTCCAGCCTTTATACATTACATTTTTGCCTAACTATATTAGAAACATTTTTTATTTTGCACAGCCTATCTATTTACCCAGTTTTTATGTTTATACTGACAATTCCTTTCCAATTCCAAAATTGTCCACCTCTATTTAGTGACTTGTTTTAATTAGTGTTAAAAACATTTTTGTATCTTAGAGAAAAGAAGACCAGAGCTGATTCCAGAGGAGCTGCATCGACAATACATCCAGACTGTGCAAGAAAGACTCTCTGAGGATGTTAAAAAAAACTTGGAGGATTTTAAGTAAGTGTGCCCTTATTCTGGCTTTCAGGCTACTGCCACACAGGGCTTATTCTCATCCAGGTAAAACAAATAAACGCAGGCTGAGAATCAGCTGATCCAATAGCCAAGATGGCTCCTGTGTTCAGCCTTGATGTAGGCACATAGAGTGGATTTCGGCACAGGAACATGCATATGCATGTATTGGCTCAGTGCAGACATAAGACCCAGCCTAGACCAACAGATTGGCTGATTTACCCCTATCTGGCATTAGCCTTGTATGTGCTAAAAAAATTTGACTCAATCCTTTTCCTTCCCAGGCAAAAGCGCAGCATGGGACTGACCCTGGCAGAGGGAGAACTCTC
Source organism: Xenopus laevis (assembly GCF_017654675.1). NCBI lineage: Eukaryota > Metazoa > Chordata > Amphibia > Anura > Pipidae > Xenopus > Xenopus laevis. The sequence goes on from NC_054384.1 coordinate 67,991,131, forward strand.
CAAACTGGATACAGAGCGATTCAGAGACCGTAATACAATTGACAAGGAAAGGGCCTGTGCAGAGCAGATTGTTCAAAAGATTGAGGAGATTTTGTAAGTAACCCTGCAGGATTAATCAGATAATCTTAAATACATAGTATTGATATGCAAAATGCCAATATATTCTATAGTTCTGTACACAAGGGTAAATAATTGACATATGTCTGTAAGGGCTAGCTAGTTCAGGGTTTCTGCCTCAGCAAAACTCTTTAATCCTCCACTTCCATAGCTAGATTAATGAAGGGCATATGCAAATTTGGATTCGGTTCGGCCGGGCGGAAGGATTCGGCCGAATCCTGCTGAAAAAGGCCGAATCCCGAACCGAATCCTGGATTTCAGGGAAAACAGCTCTTTGAAACTGAACTGGTCAAGATCATTTCGCAGGCAACAGGAGGAAAGAGTACTCTACTTCCTCAGACAAAACCCAAGCGGCCTCCCCTGAAGCATAGGCCCTTTTTTCGTCCATTTCGTCAGGGACAAAGAAGCAGAACACAGGTGGACAGATCTAGCACAAATAGCCGCCCTAGTAACCAAACCAAACAGAGAGCTAATTGGTCCTCCTCCAAGGGGTCAACCAAGCCCTCCCAGGAAAAATCCACTTCCGCATGAAGGTACGCCCACACCGAAAGGATTCCCCTAGGCGGCCGCCTAAAATCCTTTCAGGAGGTGTGGACAAGTCAAGCCAAAGACAATTTGAAAAATTACTAAATGGACAAATTACTAAAGTCAAGATAACATAAGTTTTTTCTGGGTAAGCTGTTTGAGTAACATATGGAATGTCACCCAAGGGCTTACCAAAGATACTCCCACCTGACATAAGCTTTTATACCATTTTTGATGTCATAAATGGTAAGACAGAAGTGGGGGTACACAGACAGACATACTATAAATGGTCTAAACATTGTAAGGCATGGAAACTTACTGACATATACATTTCTACATTCTTGCAAGATGCGCAGTATTGCAAGATAAGATAATTATTTGGTTCCAACCGCACACGACCTCCTGAGCTAGTGTCTAGTAATTTCAGACAGGAAGCAAAATCAGTTATTGAGCAATACTTCTGCACAAGGCCCTAAGAGACAATGCTGACAATTTGGTTTCTAATAGCAGAATGAAGACTATTTATTATCATGCTCTAGTATCATTTATATGAGTGACCACTGTCCATCTAGAAGAACACTTGACCATCTCCCTGTCCATAGCCTGGCTTGGGCCGTTGGCATTGCGGTGTCAGAGAAATTGGGGGGACTTGGATAATAGATATAAACCCTATGTTATTATTACACTCTGACACTAACCATTCGCCCGTCAGAGGAATAGGTTGTTCCCATGAAATATATCAACAGTTCCTAACTGTAATCCAAGACCTGGCAAGCTCAGGGGTTATTCAACCAGTTCTGGAAAAAGAAAGGGGAAAGGGCTTCTACTCCAATCTTTTCATGCTCCCCAAAAAAGACGGATCATACAGACCGGTTCGGTATCTAAAGACCCTAAATCGATGTGTCAAGAAACAGCACTTCAAGATGTCCATTCAGTCAGTACTGATGTCCATGGAGGACAAGGAACTCATGACTGTGATAGACATAAAGGATGCATAATTACACATACCCATCCATCCTCATCATCACAGATTCTACATGGCTGGACAACATTGGCAGTTCGTGGCACTACCATTCGGGCTCTCTTCAACTCCGCAGATTTTCACAAAGATAATGGCAGCCGCATTATCGAATCTCAGACTATGAGGCATTCGAATCATCCCATATTTGGACGATCTTCTCGTAAAGGCCCCCTCACTGGTGCTCGCCAATAGTCACACCACTCAAGTCTTACAGACCTTGACACAGTTGGGTTGGTTGATCAATCACAGCAAGTCCAAGATAATCCCGTCACAGAGCATCGAGTACTTAGGGTTAATTCTGGACTCCAGGAGGAACAGAGCATCAAAGATCAACACACTAAAAAAGCGGATTGGGTTGATCCAGACAGCATCCACAGTCTCACTCAGGACAGCAATGCAAGTCCTGGGAACGATGGTGGCGACTTTTCCAACGATAAATGTACCAGCAATATCAGTAGTATACATTCCAGGATTAGAAAATTGGAAGGTGGATTATCTAAAATGGGAGTCCTTAGACCAGGGCGAATGGAGCCTTCATCCAGAGGTCTTCCAAATGTTAGTAGCAAGATGGACTCTTCCAGAGGTGGATCTAATGGCGTCACGTTACAACCACAAGGTACCAAAATACGTGGCAAGAAGCAACAACCCACAAGCAATGGCAGTAGACGCACTAGTGCTGCCATGGAATTTCACTCTGGCCTACATCTTTCCTCCACTAGCTCTTCTTCCAAGAGTAATAAAAAAGATAAGGGAATGAATTCCAACCATTGGAGTCGCCCCAAAATTTGTAAGTTGCACATTTTAGTAAGATAGCTGATGTATTTTCAAGTTTTAATTATTATGAATTTTACATCACATTTTATGCAACAGTGTATTTTGTTTTAAATAGATTTTCGGGAATATTATGAAAACTGTAAAATAGTGTGTATAATATGTATTTTTTTTTACACTGAAAAATATAAAAGTTGTTACCAATGAGAAAATTTAGACCTATTTTGAAAGCTGGTGTTAATCTTAAAAATGTTGTTTTCCAACGTAAACTAAAAGTTGGTCCTAGGCAATGGCCTCTTGTTTCAACGTTATAACACACGTTTTCATATTCTATTCCTCTCAGGTTTACATCACAGACTCCTGAAGATGAAAAAAGGTAATGTCCTGTCTATATATACAATGTATACTCTGCATTTTTATTAAATGGGGTCTCTGTTATCAAAATGTGAATACAATTTAACTGGGTGAGTAAACTTTCCATTACTGTGTAACTTGAAGAAATATAGCATGCATATTGCAGCTCTTGCAACCATGTAAGAGAGATTGATTGTTTTTAAAAGATTTCTCTTTTATGGTTGGGTTATTTAAGTAGTCAGAGAGAAACTCCCTACTAAGGTTTACGGGCCTGGCTATTATGTAGCAGAAACAGGGGTGCTTCGCCAATGAGGCGAGTTGAGGCTGTCGCCCCAGGTGGCAGCGCCCCACTAGGTACCAGGGGCAGCAAAAATGCTGCTCCTGGTACTTTAAGAGCAAATTTCTGGGGGAGGGGGGGCAGCAGCAACTGCTGCTGCCTCAGGCAGCAGAGGGGCCAGGATCGCCCCTGAGCAGAAATCAAGCTTTAGGCATAGTTTCTGCTTAACTTCAATGAGAACTGTAACAAGTGGCCTCTGACCTGAGACTTTTAGTTGTTGTGGCATTTACCACTGTAGTCAGTGATGAGTAATCTGCTATAATTACTCCTGTTTTTATTTCTGCTTCTGAATAGTGGTGATGGGGGGGCAGGGAGGGGTTACTATGTAGGGTATTGGATAGGGGTTTTTATTATTGGGGGGTTAGTTCTCCTTTAAACACAGTTGTAAATGCGTTTAGAACTAGAGAGCATAGAAAACGTCTGACAGTATGTTTAAGTACCTAAAGCACCAATGAAATATGTTCCTTCGTTCTGCATTCTTTATATACTGAAACCTGCTGTTTATTCATAGCAATACCATACAGTATGTGATCCTAACCTACATGAAGCATCTTGGTGTCAAAGTTAAAGAGCCACGAAGTCTTGAACAGAAACGTGGTCGAATTGGATTCCTCCCCAAAATTAAGGTACATGCTAGCAGTTTGTTGTCTTGATCTACCAATGTTTTAGATTTTCAGCATACGAGTGTTCTTTCAAAGACCAGTTTATACCACAAAATTCCTCCTGGAGGGAGTAGCTTAAACTGGTGATTTCTGTGTCCCCTATGTAACTAAAGCTATATTTAACGGTAAGTATACAAAATCCTCCTTTCCAAGTAGGGTTCATGTTAGTTTTATTTTGCTTTATATGTTAAGGAAATATATAGACTTTGGTATTTCAAATAGGATATTTGTGTCTATTCCTTTTATTGCGATCAAATTTATTGCCCAAGAGTGAATGCGCAATCTTTAAAACATACTTCTGAAAAAATATTGTACAAATTATATTTAGTTAATTGGTTGGAATGTTATCCATCAAATACTGTCTCTCCAAGTGTATAAAATTAGGGATGAAAAGAATAACATCCGCAAAAAAAATCCAAATACCAACCTGTCCATTGATCTCTGAATTATTTTGGGAGGTATGACAGAGATATACATTTTACTAAAAACAAGAGAAAGCAGTAAAACCCCACACTACCTTACTAAAATTAATTGAGATCTAATTATATAAGTGCTTAGTGCTATTATAAACATATGCTTAGTTCTCAGTCAATTTAGCACCAACATACAATTAATGGTATTTCAATCGATTGTGTTAATACAAATAATTATGATTAAAGTGCTAAGGTGCTATAAATTAGGTGCTGTGACCTTCAACAAAATGTATCTACACACAATTGATGAATAATCTAAAAGTTCATGGTTCTTATATGAATTAAATAAGGTGCTAGTGCTGTAGTTATAATTTTAAAGTGAGTTCATCATGGTATCAAACAATTAAAAATAAAACGTCTGCAATTCATGAATAAAAGTTAGAAAAGAGAAAATAGTATAGAGGTGGAGTTGTCCCGAAGAAACTAGCTGCGTTGTTCTAAGCCCTGGGACACCACACTTGGGAGGAAGGCAGAACACTGAGGACTGTGGTCTCGTTACTACGTTTAACTGTCTGGTAAAGAGAGCTAACTTTGCTATAAAACCAACAAATCCTCAGTGCCTTAGAGATAAAAGAGAATAAAAGGAATGAATGTTGCGCTAATAGCGCTACAATTCCATTAAATTTCTCTGGATCCGAGATTCAATTAAGGTTTAAAAAGGTAAGATTTCAATGATGAGCTTTTTTTTAAAAAAAAAAAAGGGTTTGAAGGCTCGCCGACGTACGTTTCGCTTATGCTTTATCAAGGCAAAAAAATGGAGAGAGATACATTTTATTTATTTTACATCACCAGACATCACTATGTAAAAATGTCATATTTATCATATATTTTGTATTGATTTTCAGTTATTGTATACCTCCGTGTAATAATCGGTTGGAAACAGAAGCAGCCCTTTCAAAATACCATGGGAAAATATGGCATTTGTCCATCCCGAGTTTTGCCATGTTTTTTCCACTGCAACTCACTTGCTGGTTTATTTTTTTTCCATTTACTTTTATGGGTTATGCAAGGTCTGAATTGGTGTAAAATAATGGAGTTCATGCAGAATAAAATAATACAGGGAAAGGGACAGTTTACTGATGGTTTTTCATTTTTGCGATGATAAAAAATCCAAATTTTGCTTCAAACTCTTCTAACTGACATGTTTAACATATTTAAAAACTTAAGTCAACACACAAAATTTTATCTTTGAATAACTATTTAATTACTGCCATAAAACCCTAATTGCAAATATATATACTGTACAGGTAAAAATGAAACTTAAAGTACACTCTAGAATTTGATATTCTTAGCAACATTTCAGTTGCTTTTAATTTTTCTATTACTTTTCTACCTCTCCTCCCTCTTTCCAGCTATTTCCAGCTTTCCAGAGCTATTGTTAGGTGACACTAAGGGGCATATTTATCAAGGGTCGAATTTTGAATTGAAAAAACGTTGAAATTCGAATTAAAAAAGACCAACCGAAATTAAGTTGTTTTTTTTTGGTCGAATAGGTCCGCTTTGATCGAATAGGTCCATATTCGGCCGCATTCGAATCGAAGGAATAACGCATTCAATCGAATTAGATTCAAAGTTTTTCCCCAAAAAAACTTTGAATTTTCAAAGTCCACCAATTGACTCCAAATAGGTTCTAGGAGGTCCCCCATAGGCTAAAACAGCAATTAGGTAGGTTTTAGATGGCGAATGGTCGAAGTCTAATCTAATTTGGACTACGGTATTCCCTAGTCGAAGTACACAAAAAATAGCTTGAAATTAGATTTTTTATTTCCTTCGAAGAATTCACCTTGACCTTTGATAAATCTGCCCCTTATTGTTGTTAATTTTTCTTATCTTTCTGTTCAGTTTCTCTCCAACTCATGTTCCAGTCTCTCATTCCATCCACTTCCTGGTTACTAGTAGCTACTGAACAAAAAGTTATATAATTCAGAAAACATTAAAAAAATTAAGACCAATGTCAAATTGTCTCAGGCTAACTGTGTCTTTGTTATGCTACAAGTTAATTTAAAGGTGAAATTCTCTTTTAATAATCTTTTTCCAGCTATAGATACATTTTTCTCCTTATAGTTTGTCATAAACCTTGGAAAATAAGGGAACCCTTTCTTTGTTTTAGCAAAGCATGAAGAAGGATCGGGAGGGGGAGGAAAAGGTAAAGCGGAGAGGATTTCCCAGCATCCTTGCACCTCAGCGGAAACCTAGCCGGCAAGATAGCAATGCAAGTATGTATCAATCCAACCAGTCATATTGCTGAATTAATGATTACTTAAATATTCCCACCCAATATCTCAAACTTTAAGGCCGATTTGGTATTCTGGATAAGTGTATGCATGCTAATGTGAATGTATTTAAGAGAATGAGCATTTCAAAAATCTGCTAAGGGAACGGTCGTTATATGAAACAGCAGACAATACATAACTGGAAATCAGGGCAGAGAGGTAAATAATGATGGCTATCTCTAAAATTTAGTTGAGAAACATATAATATCTCAGCCCAAATGTATCCTTGCCATTTCTCTTTGACGTTTCACAGCACAGAAAGAGTCTGAAGTTTGCCAAACTCAAAGCAAGGTGATTTGTCTTTTGCACAGTTTCCATCAAACTGCCATGAAAACTCCCTTTGTGGGGCACTTAGACATTCTATCATATTATCAGTTAAACACTGCACACAGATGGTTGCTTGTTCTGAAAATCCAGTCCTGCACCCTTTTATGTGGACATGTGCTGGTCATAGTGACTTGAAAACATTAGAGGCCAGTCGCCCATTTTACTATTGCAGTTGCTGCCTAATAAGTGCATATTCAAACTCCACACACTAAGGGGCAGTTTTATTAAGTGTCGAATAGTAAATTCCAGTTAGAATTTTCAGAAAAAAAAGGCAAAATTCACACACAAAATTCAAATTTAAATCCCCCTATTCGAATGTGAGATTTATCACCATGGAAACGGTCCTAATTTGAATATTTGTCATCTAAAACCTGCCGAGTTCATGTACAAGTCAATGGCAGAAGTCCATTTGAAGATGTTAATCACCTTCCTGACATTCGAGTTTTTTTTTTTTTTTTTTGGAGAAGAACTTGATTCATACAAATCGAATACGATTCGAAATGTTGGATCGGAATAACCTCCCAGTCGAATTGTGAGTATGTTCGAGTTAAAAAAAATTCACATGAACTCGAAATTCGAACTTTGATAAATGATCCTATAAGGGCAGCATTTGTGCCCAGAATACCTATAGCGTTTCATACCAGGATAGCCTTGTCGTTTACACTTGCACTTGTGGCCTCTAGGCCAGAATGCCAGAATGTTCCAGTGCAACTGAGCTGTTAAGAAGGGAAAGTTTTGCAGTGTTGGAAACCTATATTCGATTTCCGCTTTGCCTGTATCTGCAAAGATTTTTTTTATTTTATACCCATGCTTATGTGTGTTGGGTTTCTTCCTACACTTGGTTCCAAATATGAAAGTCCATACTGTGTTTGTGTGAATGCAAAAGGGACCTTCGATTGTATGCTGCACTTGGACATGGGCTGCTGTGAAAGATGTATAATCTCTTTAAACCCCTACAGAGTATGTTGGGGTTATATAACTAATAATTAATTTTACCATATAGCTTTCACCTTGTGGCATGATTGAGTCTGTTTGCAGTTGTTGTGCTGTAGGGCATATTATCAGTTGTTTGCACTTTGCAAAAACAATTCTTACCTTCTTTAAAGAGCCATAATGCTTTATTCATAAAATAGCATAATATTTTAAGTTCCACATATAGAAATGGAAGCTATACTTCCCTTGCTTCTTTTGGTCAGAAATACAACAATCCACCCCCAAAAGAAAATGAAAACTAATTTTATTGGGATGTGATTTATTGGGAAATTGCAATCCCCTTTATCCCACTCTCTTCCTGTAATAGAAATTGGTCACTTGTTTATTAAAACTTTAATGATGGTTTTTTTGTACAGTTGGCAAGGCTATGGAACTTCAGCGGCAACGCCACCCCAAGCACTTATCCACATCTTCATCCAGTAGCCCTGAACCAGCAGATGGAAGTAGATTGCGAACCAGCGGTGGCTCCATTGAGGGTTCTGACACACCCTTCTCGCCATCATCTAATTTGGGTGCGGCCTACACCTTTCAGGAAGTTGGAAGAGAAGTGGAGGGAGGTTAGTGCCTCACATACAAGATGAACCTAAGTTATTTATTTACTATGGAGTGTGCTGCCTTGGAAATCTTTAAATACGTAAAGTGCTGTAAAGACTTTCATGTCACACATTGCTACCTGCTCTTACGCTTCTCTTTTCCATAGTTTCTAGATGTGGTGGTGAGAATATGTCATCTGTAGATACCCTTGATGGGGGCACTCGCACATCTGGCCCAATATTTGACTTTCCATCACCATCACTTGACCACTTACATGAAGAGATTGGTGAAGCAGACCGGTATGTGTACAGTATAGCAAGTGCCTGAAAGGGCAATATTTCATTTATTCTGTGTATATTTTGGCTTCCATACACACATAATATTACTTGGTGTTCTATTTTGTAGCTCTCAATTTTTGTGACTTATGCAATTATTTGGAACAAACTATTTGCTTCTTTGTTAGTTTGTGATTTACTATAATAAAAATTATTAATTTTGAATGTCACTTTCATTACTGAACACCACCATTTATTCTCATTACTAATTATTTACTTTTTATTATCAGGTTAACTGACCTAGGAACACCAAAACTCCTCAGAAAGTAAGTTTGTTTGTTTTTTTATTTTTTTATTCTACACACCACCCAGCCCAGTGCAGGACAATTGGGGAGTTAAGTCTTGGGGGGGTAGGAGAAACTAAATGAATCCTTGAGTTTCCTCCTTGCTGGTATGTCCATCTCTTCCTCCAGTTATTTAGTTCATCTTGTCTTTGAGACCGCATTATCTTCTTTTTTTAGCATATTTGCAATAAATACTGCATATCTCCTTCTAGGGTTTGGCATTTGTTAATCTTATTGCTCAATTTCTGAGACTCTTTTTTTTCTCCACCACATAGGTTGGACAGCGTTGCTCTAAGTGACATTCAGAGTGAGGATGAGCACCATGAGATAGACCAGGAACAAGATCCACCCAACTGGCAGCAGCTTGTTAGTAAGGACACCCTGCAGAAACTGAAACCGCACGAGATCAAGCAACAGGAAGTCATAAACGGTGAGGATATTGCCAATGTGGAATATATGACCACATTTAAAAAAATATGAGGAAGTCTGGAATGTATGCATGTGGATTCAATACGAAATGGCTTTATTTTTGCTAATTTTGGCTTTAGACTCTAGGCTCTGTGTTATTGACCACTTGAAAAAAAGGCAGATTAATTCTAATTTTAATTACAAAAGTGAGCCCTTTTCGCTAGGAGGACCTATTGTTATAGACCACTTCCTACACATTTAATGCAAAGTCTAGGCCTTCTTCAGTGGTGTCAAATAACATTCATATTCACAACCTGCTAAGCCCTAGTTCATAGCAAATAAACAAAAAAAGGGAAATGCACTTTTTCTGACCTTATGATCTGTTAAGTATATATTTTAGAAAAACAGTTATCACCATAATGGGGGGAGGAAGCCAAAAAAGTACATGTGGATTGAAGAGATAAATTACTAACTTTTTTATTGATGTCTCTTTAGAGCTGTTTTGCACTGAAAGGGCACATGTGCAGAAACTCAGTGTTTTGGACCAAGTGTTTCATCAACGCGTGATTCGTGAAAATCTCTTAACTCCTGCAGAAACCCGAAATATTTTCTCCAACTTAGAAGAAATCTTACAACTTCATGGTTAGTATAAACAGGGTCTATTACAGTTAAATTAATTTTTTTTTACATTTAAGTATTTCAAATATTCAATTTTATATTTTGAATAAAGAAATATCGAGAAAGCTGGCTCTGTGTCCTAAACATCAAAGAAAACACTTAACTCTACCTTTTATTTGAGGAGGTCTGTAAAGGAAATATTGGTAGCAGCAGAGTACTAAGCCAGACTTTGAGTTTATCTTATATGTTAATATAAGACTTGCCCATCTCAAGCATTTGTACAGGGTGAAAAGTAAATTAAGTATATGGAATTACACAAGATTTAAAGACGCTTGTTTATCAAATTCCTATCCTCCTTGGATGAATTAATGAAATGTTATTTTGTACTTTCTCATTATCATTTATATAGTGCCAACAGTGTACAAGGTGCTTTTAAAATTTTGTTACAAATAATTTAACAAAACAAGGTTAAAAAAATAATAGGATAGCTTATTTTCTATATATGTTTTTCTAATTGTATTCACTGGAGAAAAGGAGAGCTGAACTAAGCACCAAATGGTGTACATTGAAAGTCATTGCGGTCGCAAAATGTTATATTAATAATTTTTAATAATGTACAGGTTACGTCTGCCCTATATAACTTTTCTGAAACAAGGCCCACCAAGACTTTTATTAGATGCATATTAATGATATTCTCCCCAATGCCCTGTGTAAATATGGAAAGTATTCATATAAAACTTTTCACACTCCTTCAGAAGCATCATTTCTACATTGTTTTCCTCTGCAAGCCTTTTTTTAAGATGTGGATGCATATTGTCTCTTTAATTAAAAAAAAAACAAAAAGCTTTACATTGAATTTACAGGATAATAAAAAAATCAGATGTCCAATAGGCAAAATCATCTGCAATTCTTAAAGGAGAATAAAAACCTTTTATGTACAGTAGAACCCAGGTTTTAGGTTTTCCCCTAATTTACGCTGTTTTTGTGCAGTCCTATGTAGGCAAACAGCGTCTTTTTTTTAATTTTTTTTCCCCCACCCACCAAATTTTGATGTCGTCCTCTGGCAGTGTCCCACTTAACCAAGAAGACTACCATTTGAAGGTCTTCTGATTAATTCAGCGTAGTTGAAGAACACAATAGACTGGTTTGAATTAAAACTGAAAAATGTGAATAGGATTGTAAGACAGTCCATGGTTAGTATTTTCTACCCAATACAGGGGGTTAGTTATTCTGCAGCCAGAACGAAGTATTTGGATGTTATTGATAATCTTTGAAGCTAGGAGCATTATAATACCCTTGCCAGCTATAAGTGAGTTTAGAGGGATTGTGTAACGTGTATGGGATCCATTATCCTGAAACACATTATTCAGAAGGCTACAAATTACATATAGTCCGTCTCCTATAGACTTAATTTTATCAAAATAATCCAAATTTTTAAGAATTATTTTGTTTTTCTCTGTAATAATAAAACAGTACCTTATACTTGATTCAGATCTAAGATAATTAATACGTTTTGCAAGCAAACCCAGCCTATTGGGTTTATTTAATGTTTACGTGATTTTCTAGTAGACTTAAGGTATGAAGATCCAAATTACGGGAAGATCCTTTATCTAGGTCCCAAACATTCTGGATAACAGGTCCTATATCTGTATTTGTATTTTATATATATTTAAGACTCTTTATTGTTTTTCCTTTCCTTTTGCAGACCTGCTCCCCACAACTGTTAATTTGAGAAAATATTGTGGTTACTGGATACTGTTCTTTTTATGTTCATGAATACCAATGATTCCTATTCAGACTTATCCTATGCAGAATTGTTTTCATTTATTCATGGGTAATTGTTATAATGCTATAACATTAAGACAGGTTTAATATATTTCACTTTTTCTTTTAGGTGCACTTAATGAGCAAATGAAAGCAGTAAAGAAACGTTATGAAACATCTGTGGTTGAAGAAATTGGAGACTATGTTCTGAACTGGGTAAGAGTGCCAGGTCTTTCTTAAATACAGCATTGCTTTCATAAGTCTTCATTTTTATATCAGCTATCCTGTTTGAACATTATATCTACTCCCCACTAATTTTCTAGATTATCTCTGGATACTTTATTCAGTCAAGCATCTTTTTATGCAGCTCATCAATATTTCTTTTTCCTGTAGTTCAGTGGAGCAGAAGAGGAGAAACTGAAGCAGGCAGTGGCCACCTTTTGCAGTAACCAGCCTTTTGCTTTAGAGATGATAAAATCTCGCCAAAAGAAGGATCTGAAATTCCTTGCCTTCGTACAGGTGAGTGGAACCTTCTGGGCAGTACCAATAAAGATGGCACTGGTCTGAGACACTGTCTTAACAGTAGAAAATATTCACTCTGAAATCACACTAATGTATGCGGACCCACCTCTAGTTACACCTGAAACCCTCTCTGTTTTTTATAGTCTGATATACTCCGATAATCAGACATTGGCACTAAAGGGAATTTAACATTCAAACTCTTACAGTGACTATATGCTATGGATACCTCTTTATTTAGATTTTTTTATCAGTTTTTTATTTCCACCATATGCACCAATATTGGTCCTTGTATCACCCCCTCAATACAGCCGCAACTTAGAATTGCATCATGTGGAATATACTGATGATATTTTATTGTTTTTATATTATTAGTTTATATAGATAGATATATATATATATATATATATATATATATATATATCAACAAATCCGCAGAACTCAGGGCTTATAAAAAATGTACGTATACTTTATTGGACACTGACTGCTGCTTCCAATAAAGTATACGTTGTGAGTTGTGCAGATTCGTTGAGTTATATATTTGATGTTTGAAGACTGCACCCAAGCATCTGTATTACTAGACTTTTGTGAGTGCCGATATCCCAACTTCTGTCCTATATTTATGTATATGTGTATGTGTATATATATATATATATATATATATATATATATCATACACAAAAGCCATGCAAATTAGGGGCGGGGAGGGAAATCATCTGACTTTTTGTCACAAAACAAGGAAGTAAGAAAGGTTTCCCCTTCCAACCCCTAATTTGCATATGCAAGAAGATTCGGGGGTTCGGCCGAATCCAAAATAGTGCATCCTTATTATAAACGGTGAGTTCTGATGTCATCAGTTATAAACTGAGTTCCATGAGCTCCTTCACTAGTTCAAACTCCCTTTATGCACATGTACAAATGCCATGTAGAACCAGCATGATGGAATAAAATACAACACTAGGAAGAATTCATAGCTGCTGCTTATAAAAAAAAAACATAAACTGGATCTATTATTTCCTCAAATATTCCTCCTAAATTATTCACATACATTGGTTTCATCAGACAGTCATTTCCTGTGTGGCTATTATCCACCCTTTTCACTATAGCTCAACTAACTAGTTGTATACCAACTTACATCCTTTTAAAGGGATGCTATCTATTGACTTGCCCAGCTCTATACATGAATTCAAACCATAAATATATATTGCATAAAACCAGTTGAACCAGTTAAAAGGGTCAGACAAATGTAAATAAAGATACAGTTGCTATTAGTATTAGTATGAACGGTATGTGAGAACTTTGTTCAGAGGCATGTGAAAGACCATTTATAATTTGAAATCCTTCTCAGTAACCATCTGTTAACAGGCCCAGATTTGTGGAAAGGCCACAAAGGCCCGGGCCTAGGGCGGCAGCATTTTAGGGGGGCAGCATGCTGCCCAATGACACCCGCATTGGTTCTGGCTCTGGAGATTCGCAGTAGATACAATAGTTTTTAACATTTCCTGTGCACCAATCCCCTGCACTCTGGACCTTTATGCTGAAAATTTGCTTATGTGCACAAAGGAAGGGGAGGGGACAGGGACGATGAACGTCAGCAGGCCTACTATGTAAATCCGGCCCTGTCTGTTAAAGTATTCTTGTTTGATAATAGGAATTACTTTGGATGACCCAACTAATGCTAGTGACATGCTGGGTGGTCCAGAAGCTGCTGAATCACAGGTTGTCCTTCTGACAGATTGTGGAGTAACTTGTCTGAGATTTAATTAGTGAAGAAGTGAAATAAAGATGTTTCTAAGAGATGGTGCATGTGCATGTGATCACAGGCTTAATAATGATGATAAATGTGTCCTTGTAGGATGCCGAGAGTAATCCTCTATGTAAGCGCCTGCAGTTGAAGGATATTATTCCCACTGAGATGCAGAGACTAACCAAGTATCCACTTCTGCTGGATAACATTGCCCGATATTCAGGTACTGAATAGCACCAATTCTTCATCCTTTATAATACAGGTACCTTCAAATTCTGAACATCTATTTAACTAAACCAGACTCTGTAGAAATTTATTGATAATTTGGGAAATTGGGTTGCCTTTTTGCCTCCATTTAATCTCTTAAAGGAACAGTTCAGTGTAAAATATAAGCATGGAGTGACTGGATCTAACATAACAGCCAGAGCACTACTTCCTGCTATTCAGCTCTCTAACTCTTCGTTAGTCAGTAACTTTAAAGGAGATTTCAACCCTTTAATATAAAAACCCGTACCCCCCACCCCACGTAGACCCACCTCCCCCCACCTAACTGCCCCCCCCCCCCCGGGAAAATGCCCCATACTTTATACTTACCCCTCGGCGCAGATTCAGGCAGCAGAGTTCCAAGCAGCCACCTTTCGGGTCTTTGGTAAGCTGACTGGGAGATTTGCAATTTCCGTCCATTTCGGCGCATGCACAGTTGTCTCAAACCGGCAAATTGCCCCAACTGCACATGTGCCGACAGGCCGATCTCCCAGTCAGCTTACCGAAGAAGATGGTAAGTATAAAGTATGTGGCATTTCCCTGTGGGGGGCAGTTAGGCTGGGGGAGGAGGGAGCAGGGTCTACGTATGGTGGGGGGTACAGGGTTGAATTCTCCTTTAAGGGAGGCCACATGGGACATAATTGTTCTGTGAGTTTGCTTTTGATCCTTTAGTTCCTTAGCAAGCAGGTCATATTCAAAAGCGAACAGTTATGACCCATATGGCCCCCCTAAAGTCATTGATTGGTAACCAATAAGAGCTGCAAAGTAGGAAGTAGTGTTCTGGCTATTGTGTTAGACATCCAGTCACTCCATTATACATTACATTTATGGCTAACTAATTATATTGAATTTTTTTTTTTGCACAGCCTATATATTTACCCAGTTTTTATTTTTATGCTGAACAATTCCTTTAAAAACAAGTATGTCTGAAAATATAAGTAAAGAATTTAAACAATGTATCAACACATTACAAGTGTTCTTTTTTTATTAGATCAAGAGAATGAAAAAGAAAAGGTGAATAAAGCAGCAAACCACTGCCGCAACATCTTGGACTACGTAAATCAGGCGGTTAAAGAGGCAGAAAACAAGCAGGTGAGACAGACGATAACATTCTGGTCTGGATATAAAAGTGATTTAGCTTTCATACACTAGTGCTAGTGTCTATTTAAAGATTCTAAAAAGGCTGATATATCTCCTTCTTCCAACTTTCTAGGTGTGGGTAGTGGACATGCAACCCAACTGCTATATCTTTTAATGCTTTTAATCTTTTAAATCATATTGGCACATTTTTTATTAATATAATCTTGACATTAACCCCCCCCTAATTTTTCTTGGAGTGCTGTTTAAATCTGCATGACTTTTTACTGAGGTAATAATATTGTCTCAGAGAGGCTGTTACATAATTCTGAAATTGTCACAAATATAGGATAAAGAGTGTTGATTCAAATTCTTACTTACCTAGTCTAGTAAACAGACTGAGCTTATTTCACTGAATGAATGGCAGTTAATGTAAGTTTGTATTGCTGCTTTCCTGCATATCTAACTTGTCTAGCAGCTATTTACAGGGGTCTTGTAGAACTTTTGTGCCATTCTCCTATATGCACAGACTTTACTACTTTCTATAAGAATGTGCATGATCCCATGGCAATTTTATATACAATAAATTGAAAGGGAAATAAATCGAACAACCAAACGATCATTGTTTGTTTTTGAGCCTCTGAATCTGTATAAGCATTCTTGTTCCTTTGGTGCATTTGCAGAGACTAGAAGATTATCAACGCAGGCTGGACCTGTCCTGTTTGAAGCCAGGAGAGTATCCAATGATAGATGAACTGAGGGTAGGTGTCTCTTTTGGCTATTTATAGCACTGGCACCCATGTAACTTATTTTAATTGTTTTTACTCAAATTTGATTTTGAGCAGGCTAGTGGGTCCAGGCATTTAATATATTTTAATATTATGTATTGTCACCATTCATAGGAAAAAATGATTGTTTAGCCATACATTAGCATCTACTTGGTAGTCATGAGGATGATGCCATTAAAGTTGTAATGGCTGCAAGACCCATATTTATATATATATATATATCTATATATATATATATATATATATCTATATATATCTATATATATATATATATATATATATATATATATATCTATATATATATATATATATATATATATATATATATATATCTATATATATATATATATATATATATATATATATATATATATATATATATATATATATATATATATATAGATATAATATATATATAATAGTTTTTTGGGTGAGCTTGTTGAGTGAATTAAGAGCATTGTATACCAAGCTGTAGTTGACATGGCATCTACTTGGCATTCTTGTAGCATATTACCTATTAGCTACCTTTCCATTCTGAAGTAGAAATTATGAGATGACCAAAATTCTTTGCCTCAAACTTTCATGCACTTGTTCTCTTGCCAAATCTCCCAATATATCACACTTAAGCAAATGAAACAATGTTGATGTTATGTCCATTCCAACAGAACCTAGATTTGACCAAGAGGAAGTTGATACACGAGGGGCCTCTGACATGGAAGGTGAATAAAGACAAATCAATTGGTAAGGCTGCTGTGCATGTAAATAATATATATGTTAATACATATGTCAGCAGAGAAATGCTGAAATAGGTGCATTTTGGGACCAAGGTTTGCCATGTTTGGGCAGTGATGGGGATGCCTCTTTGCTTTTTGTATAAGGTATTGATTGTTTTGTTTGTAATCTGTTTGTTCAATCTACACATCCAATTATTGTACAGCATTGTGAAATATGTTTGCACTTCATTAATGTGTTCATAATAATAATACATAATGGGTGATATCTGCTGTTTTTGAGTTGTTCCCGCTGGGTGGAGTAAATGCATTGTGTCCCATACACATTCACCTAAAAATAGCTGAAACTGCAGAGCAGTTAATAAATGCTGCAAATAAACCCAGAACTTTCTATAGAATTTAATAGAAAGTGCGGTCATTTTAATGATTTAGATGTTTTTGATGCTCATCACACTAAAAAATGTAAGAAAACTATTGCTAATGGGGTTTGGACCAGTTCAATCAATATCAAGTGGCAAATCTTGTACAAATAGAGGTAATTGAACACGTGTTACCCTAACACAGGGTGTATGAACTAACAAAGATTGAAACAAGTACAAGGAATGCAATACTCTGGAAAATGTAAAAAAAAAAAAAAAAAACAGACATGTCTAAGCAACTGAAAGGCCCCCCTGCATATGTTACAGGCCCACGTTGTGGCCATGGCTACAGTGATTCTGTAAAAGAAAATGAGTGGAGACACAAAGCCAATATTACTGGTGTGCTGCTTCTTCCCAACTGACAAAACAGCAGCTATCTGTATCTAAACTCTCTCACAGCGTGGGCTTATGAGTGACCCCTATTGGTGAGAGTAGGCTGATGCACACAGACATATATTCATGTAAATGTGACCTCATATTAACTGGGGTCACACATAGATGAATGCCATTGTTCATGCATCAACCATGCCTGTTTTTTTGCTAAAGACCATGTGTATAAAGCTGGCCATAGACGCAAAGATCCGATAGTACGAATCATCCTACTCTCTGACTTGCCACTAACCATTCCGATCAAATAATGTACAAAAGAACAGATCAGCCAATGTTCTGCCCCTGACAGCAATCGTATGAAAAATATGTCTGACCAAAGCTGGTGACAGTCTCCCTCTGAAAATCGTATGATCTGCAATACATGCAGAGATATTATCGTCAGCCGACGAAATATTTGAAATATTAGCAGTTCACTCAATGTTTCCCTCAGCAATCTCTCTCTTTACATACAGCTTTGTGTCAGAGTTGGCTATTTTGAAACCATTCACTTTTATACATTATCTCAGGAAATGGATTTGACCTACCTGTAGTAGAAACATATTGCTGAAGGAGGAATATTAGAAAGTGACTGAACAGGTGCAGAATATTTAACTGATTAAAATGTAAAAAGCCCCTTATGTTCACGAGATGCAGCTCATGTTTATTATCACAATTGTTCCCATTTAACTTTTTTATTCTATCATGAGCCAATGTCACACAAAAACCTTTTTGGATGTTTTAATTTCACTGTATAGTGTATTCAATAACAGAAGACATTTGATAGACAATAAATGCATTTTACAAGGTATTGTCTATTTGGCAGTTTGATATTGTATAACTTTTGTAATTATTTTTTATATTGTTGATTTTTATATATTTATTCTATTTTATATCTGTAGATCTTTACTCTCTGCTGCTAGAGGACATTTTGGTTTTACTTCAGAGACAAGATGACAAGTTAATTCTGAGATGCGTAAGCAAGATTCTGGCTGCAACTTCAGAGAGCAAACATATCTTCAGTCCTGTTATCAAACTCAACACTGTGCTAGTGCGACAGGTGGCAACAGGTGAGTTACAGAGTAACTAGCAACACTTCTTTTTATTTTTGGGATGCAAAACATGTATAAGCATTTGTGGCCCTTTTTTAAGTGTGAAGTATTAGATGTATGTATATGTTTCTCTGTATGCACCTCATGTACGCAAGGCATTGTTCAGTTTTACAATACATGGGCAGACAAATATTGCAATTAAGTTATGCAGATATAAACATAAAGTAATATAGGCAGTAGAAAACCCAAAATACCAAGAATGGATCAGAAGCTATGCTAGTGCTCTTAACTGGTACGTACAGAATTTAGTGCATACAACTAGTGCCTCTGAAAAGAACAGATGAGTCAAACAAGAGCATATAGAGATAAATAATAAAAGATGTAATGAGTTGGGGGAGCCATAAGTGTTTTTAGAAGAATGTTTTTAAAACAGAAGGAAAGTTACCGAAGCAATTCATTGCCAATAGTGCAAGCTAAAACACTATATTTATTCTGCAGAATGATTTACCATACTTGAGTTAACAGCTCTAGAAGCTCTCTGATTGTTTAGGATAGCAGCTGCCATATTAGCTTGGTGTGATATCACCTCCTGCCTGAGACTCTTTCTGCTTACTCATAGCTCTGGGCTCAGATTACAGCAGGGAGGGGGGAAGAGGGAGAGAGGAGCAAACTGAGCATGCTCAAGCCCTAGCCCTGGAGGTTTAAGATGAAAACAGGAAGTCTGATACAGAAGCCCTTGTGTACACAATAGAATGAAAGAAATGTGGTGTTTCTTTTGACAGAGGACTCAGAGCAGCATTACTTTGATGGTTTACCGGTCAGAAACGGAACTAGAGGGGGGCGGGCGCACAGCCGGGCCCCAACCCCCCTCCGTCACCCGGAACTGGCCGGGGAACATGTGGCGGGCGGACTGCCGGGGGGCCCTGAGGGGGTGCAGGCCCTGGCCCGCTCGCACCCCCTGCTCCCCCGGTAGTTCCGCCCCTGTTACCGGTATATTTATATTGACCTTTCTGATAAAGCTTACTTAGTTTTTACCTTTCCTTCTCCTTTAAGCTATTGTATACTGTACTTAACAGGGATGCATGATAAATAATTACATGGTGGAGCTTGTTCTTTCTTAGGTGAAACAAGTAGAACTCTGGCATGTGGTAACCCTAAATGTCAAAGGGTATATTTTACCACATGCCCTTTTCACTGTACACATTTTGAACAAGGGGAGTTTGCTGTCCATTTTAGGGGATACTAGTCATGGGATTTTTGAGACATAGCATATTTTGGATAAGGGATCTTTTTCTAATGTGGAGCACAAAACTCAAGATTAATTCAAGGAAGAAGGTTAGCGCTGAACATAATTTTCCTATTGTTATGATTAGGAAATGTTTGGGTTTTTTTTTTTTTGTTATTTCTTGCACTAAACAGGGCAACATTCAAAGATGAAACTAAAGTCACACCCTACTTCCTGGTCCCAATAAGCAAAGTCAAACAAATCAGTAGTCCACTGAGAAGCCTTCTGTATAGCTGCACTTTATCTAAAATAATACTTATAGCAGGGGGAAGGGAGGCTTCTATATGGGCTGCTGATTTGTTTGACTTTGCACATTGGAAACAAAGTCTTTAGTTTCATTTTCAAATGCTGCCCTGTTCAGAGCAAGAAAATATACGGTAAGCCATGGATATTTCCTAATTTAAGTAGGCAAAAGGTTTGTTCAGCACAAGCCCTATTCATTGCACCAATGTTGAAATAAAGGGGTATACTTTCTCTTTAAGGCTACTTTAGAGCTACCTTAGAAACAGGTTTCCGCGTGCTCTATTAATTTACTGTTTTGCTGTATGGCACTGCATACATAAGTAACACTATATAAATAAAAATATACATAATTTATATCATATTGTTATAATTTAAAAAAAAAAGTTTTGCAAAAATGCTTTTCTTTATTTCTGTAAAAGTAATGTCTGCTTTCCTGCTTGTATATTTCCTAATACATATACAGTTTGTTTGTGATTGAATGGATAGAATTCTGGAGGAACGTTTTAGCCTTTGACAATGACTGAGACGCATTGGTTTGATAACATTTCTGTTCTAAGACCTTGTTTTTAAGGTTTGGCAGGAACGTTCTTTTCTTCTTCTGCCAGAAAGCAAAATAATTACTCCAAAGAGAGCAAAAAAAAAACACAGCTCTGAAAATGGCCCACACTAACTGAATTATATAAACCCCAGACTCTGCACTTCTATAGTTCAACTTTAAAAAAGCAATCACTCCCATATCGCCAGTCAAAATCTAGACTCTTCCAGCAATGTTAAGGACCTAGGTGTCAACACCCTGGTTCTGTCATTCCATTAATCACCGACTGCATGCATCCAAGTTTTTTGAGAATTCCGATGTTCACTAGGTGATGAAATTAGGAAGAGCTCACCAGCTAATGTAGGTGGTCTGTGTGTATTTGCCCAGAACCCGTAGCTCCAGGTAAGATCATATCAATGATAATAGTTCCCGGCAGTCCTTTGTTCCCACTTTTTCCCTTTCTGTCCAATTTCATTTCCTGTTTTGTTTTACAGATAACAAGGCATTCTTTGTTATATCCATGTCAGAAAATGGGGCACAGATTTACGAGCTGATGGCCAATTCTGTTTCTGAGAAAAATGGGTAAGCTGTTCGCATTTTTACCTTGGAGGAGAACTAACTTATGCAATGGGTGCCCCAGCACTCTTAAAAGTATACTTGCTGTGCTTTTCGGTGCTCGCTCCAATCGGAGACGCCGTCACATCCCCATATTATATAGAATTGTGAAAGGAAGAAGCAGCACTCGTATATTGCCAAAAAGATATATTAGAAAATCAGTGCATCACTTAGCAGCAATGTTTCAGACAACCTGTGTGTCCTTTATAAAGCCAGAAAGAATCTCGGGCATTGATACTATGCAACAATAAATAATTTGAGTTTTTATACCTGGGTGTGCTGGTCTGAAGATAATTAGTGTATACAAAATTACCGTGCACCCCCTCCCTTTGCTGAAACTATTAGCCTTGGAGTTCGGATACTCATTTATATATTATATTGTGTAAACCTTCTCACAACAGACACCAGTTCCATCCCTCTTTGCATATTCAGTGAGCAGGTCGGTTTTGCTAGTCTAATACGGGGTGAATATTAACATCGTGCTCCCTTCTGGTTTTTTTTTTTTTTTTTTGTCCTCCTAGAAATCTGAAATATTAATGCAACATTAGGGTAAAAACCTTATGGCACCAAGCAGTTCAACTTTTACTATATCCTTTGAACTAATATTATTTCACATTCCCTTACCATAAGGTGGCAAGACCTCATAACAAGCATGGCTGCAACATCGAAGACTGAAAATTCTCAGCCTGCTCAGTTACAGCAGACTGACCCAGACCTGGACAGCGAGTGAGTATACAAGAATTTTAATATTTTGGTGCTCTGGTAAATTCAATGTAACTTTCATATGGGCAAAACAGGAAAAGGGCTTTGGGAGAAACACTGTAAGATGCTGCTTGTTATTCTCCTTTTATATCTGCCCTACAATTAACATATGTGTTTACCTCCATTTTTATAAACATATGATAAAATATCTCCTCTACATTAATTTACCATGAGTCTTACAAACCACTTTTACTGATATGTACATTCATAGTTCTTAAATTCAGCCCCACCTATCTTTGAATTCAAGTAAAATAACTATGATGCATTATAATTGTATAATACCCAAGAGCCTTTGCATATCTTGAAAATTATAATCTTGCAATCTGTGTTCAGTGATGTCATTTGTGTAACTTGATTTACTGAAACGTGAGTATTATAAGGAATAATGTAACCCTGTGGTAAAATATGAAGATGTTTAATTATCTCTGTTAATTATCATATCCTTATAGTTTGCAACAGGAGATGCATCATTCCCTATATAAAGGCAGCCTTGTGGTGTGGATGCCTCATCCATGCACTTGTCCTGCTCTCATGACCCCAGGATATCCTTTCTAAAGCTATCATGCCTTGTCAGTTGTATGAATCCACCCTTAATTATGTGAATGTAATGTGGTGTAACTTGCAAGCACATATAGGGGTATGTACCCTTGGATCTGTACTGTTCAATGTTGGTATCCGTGAAAGTAATTTCATTTGCATGGACTTGTGAAAGATTAATTTAAATGGATCTTCTCAAAAGGTAGAACTCCACAAATAAAGGTATCGCTCAAGAAATCACATGACCTGTACAACCTG
The DNA here is from genome assembly GCF_017654675.1 of Xenopus laevis. Classification (NCBI taxonomy): domain Eukaryota; kingdom Metazoa; phylum Chordata; class Amphibia; order Anura; family Pipidae; genus Xenopus; species Xenopus laevis. Next base: position 68,014,125 of record NC_054384.1, read on the forward strand.
TTTAAAGGGTAGGAGAGTAACCTACTAGATCCCTTGATTGTGACTAAGGGTGCAGAGGGTGTTCCAATGCTCTAACTAAAGCTGGCCATAGACGCACAGATTTCATCCAGTTTTCAGACTGACTGTGTTGTCCCGACAATTTCCGTACCATTTATTAGACCAGACAGGTTAGAAAATTTGTGGGGTAACTATATCTTTGCATGTATTTGCCTATCCATAGGTGACTCTGACTACTATTGCAGGACGTAACATTTGTATGACTACGAAACCAATTAGGACCGCTTCGAACTCCCCTGTAGTGCCGGTTGCTCAGTCCGCAGCGTCCCCACTGCCAACAATAGATACACGAACAGGAGGACGGCACTCCGGTAAAAACAGGTTTTTATTGCTGGGTACTGTAGGAATACATAGGCCTAAGTATTCCTACAGTACCCAGCAATAAAAACCTGTTTTTACCGGAGTGCCATCCTCCTGTTCGTGTATCATTTGTATGACTACTGTCTATCAATTAATGGCCAGAACTTCGTCTAATTTTTTTATTTACCCTGCTTTGATTCTACAATTTAAATCTGAATGGTTTGTTTTAGATTTTTGCATTGAAGCGAACGATCGCTATCCAACTTTTCATCATACAAGGATTAATATCTGTGTATCTATGGACAACTTAAAAATAAGTATTAGGTGTCTTTACAAAACATAAATAAAGGTTTGCAGTAACTTTCAGTTTGTTGATTATGTCAGACTACATATGATTCAAAGGAACAATTTTCAACGAACTGGCAATCTTGGAGATTAAAGGCTAATTCAGTATCTTTAGTCTTATAATTAGAAGATACTGTATATCAGGACCTTGATGATAGGAGGAGGTACAGAGACTAAGAGGAAAAAGAACAGAACACCCATTGCCCTTTAGTGATTGTATGGGCCTACATAATGCATTATTAGCAGTAAAATCCCTTTGTTTCTGATATACATTTGCAGGGAAGAACACGAAGATCAGCAAAAATTGTCAAATGACAAAGAAGACGAAAGACTTCTTCATAGGCACAGAACAGGTAACTGCAGTTTGTTTACTGTAAAGAGTTGGCACCATAATTTCTGTAAATTCACAATTATAGCACATTTACTTTATCAATTTTTTTTTACTTTTTTGTGTAAATTTAATATAAACGTCATCATATAGAAACTTTCTAAATATAATCTATTAAATATTTTGCATCGCCTCTGAAATAATCAAGTTGATGTTCACTATCCCACTGTCAGCATCTGTTTCTCTTCATTCTGTATTCATGCAGCAGTTGGGTGTCCGTTCAAACCAATATATCTCATGGGGGGGGGGGTTTCCTTTCCTAGCAGATGATTTAGAGCTCACTCAAATAACTGATTCCAGTACAAATAAAATCTAAAAAAATGCCTTTTGCACAAATTCAGCATGTAGAGAGACAGGATTTCTGGTGATTTTAATAGAGTGAGCTCTAATACATCTTCTAGGCAAAAGGAGCCCCCCTTATAATATATATTGGATCTAACTGTCAATAAATATCTTATACCCAACTCCTGCATGAAAAGAAGAGAGAATGAAGAGAAACAGATGAAAGTTTCTTATTTCAGTATGCTGAAGCTTATATTAAATTTTCATGATAGTTCCCCTTTAAGTTTGCGGCACTTCTGCTTCCTCCAACAGCATAGCTGTGATTGTGCAAAGTTACCCTCTTACCCATGTTTGGTCTTGTCGTGTAAGGTGTTTGGCGTAATTGACACCAAATTGCTTTCACTGTGCACATTCCAGTTCGATGGTGACTACCAGGTAGCCAACACCAGTATCAAATTCTGCATTTAGAGACCAGGTACAAGGGGGCTTGAGATGTTTTACAGTGATGCAGCTATGAGGATGGGGGGAAATCTGAACACTCAACCATTCTACTGCACTACTGATAAACAGTAAAATAAACTTCAATATCCACCAGCTAAAAATATCTTTAAAATAGTATATATTCTTGAATGTTTTCAAATGTATCTGATTTGCTATTCTTATTTCACTTAGACAAAGACACTGAAAGTTTAGTTCAGCCAAAATCCTTTTCTCCATCACCAACACATGGCAGCATCCTCCCTCACCATGCGGGTATTCTTAAAGATCAGAATCAGCAAGACTTCAGATGCAGCACCAGTCCCTCCTCCTGTCATCCATCTACAGAGCATCACCTGGCAGTGCATGCACTGAGAAACTGTGAGTTGAAGATAGTCTTCCTAGTTAATAGTTTAAACATTGTAGAGGCACCAGACATACAGTAAAACATCAGACATGTATATGTAATATAAAATTGCTTAGAATTACATTTTATTACTTTATGCAAGAATTTTTTTTTGGGGTAGATGAGCCCTCTAACTGTTTTGGACAGGTGACATTTTTTTTTAAATGCAATGCAGTTATACAGGTTTTGTATAAGAAATGGATTTTGGTTTCATTTCAGTCATTGTTCTAATGTGTGATTTTGTTATTTTGGGTGGCAATACTTAGTTCTTAAGTCAGCAAGTGAGATCTGCTGGATTCTAAGATACCATAAACTCGAGAAAGCTAAATTACAGTATTAATGGTATGGGGCAATGTTTCAACAGGATTAAAGCGGACCTGTCACCCAGACACACAAATTGGTATTATAAAATTCCTTTTTCAAATTAAACATGATATCCAATTTCTATTTTTTATTAAAGCATTCATAGCTGTTGTACTCTCATTTACACATCTCAAATCAAATATTGTCAGCCTTAGGCATAGAGGCGGGGCAGACAATTACTTTCACTTTCCATTCAGCACTTCCTAGATGTCACTGCTCTCCACATATTCCCCAGTTCTCTTTACTGTTTAATTGTGTAACCAGGAAATGGGATGGACATTGGGTCCCCTATTCTGGTATACAAACAAGATTCTGTGCTGATGCAAGACTTGCCCTAATAACAGTGTCCACAAAATGGCTTCTGCCTGCTTGCTACAATTATACATTTCCAGAATGAAGGAAACAAGATTCAAATAATTTATATTGTGTAATTAAAGTTCATTTTGCTTGACTAATATGATAAAATAGGATTCTGAATCATTTTTTTGGGTGACGGGTCCACTTTAACAGTATCAACGACTGAAGGAAGAAAGGCCAAAGGTGTTCTCAAAGGGATACTGTCGTAATTTTCATTTGATGCTATCAGGAGCTATGACTGTTAGTTAGGGTTGATTTGACCACGGCTGGTTTTCCCTGACAGCGGTGACAATACATCAAAAAAAAAAAGTTTGCGTATCAAACTATCAAATCAGAATGCACTATTATTCTGAAGCAGAGCAGTGGCAGCAGTATAGAAACATGGTGCTCCTGTTATCTTGTCTTGTTCCATTGCTTTGTTTATAGGCTGAGCAAACATTCTCTCTTTGCAAGATATCAGCTTCTGGGAGAAGTGGGGTTTGGCATGATTTCAACATGCAGTCAAGCAAGCAAGACTGAAGCTTATCAGAGCCCAAGTCACAAAGCTGAGGGGACTTGGGAAAGAAAGAAAATGACTTGCCTCATGTCACATTTCAAAATTAAATATCAATCTATTTGCTCTTTTAGAAACTGATTTCAGCACAGGATTCTGCTTGAAAAGTGTTAAGTGGTTTTTTTTTGGGAGGTGGGATATTCCCTGTGATAGTATCCCTTTATTTAGCAGTAAAAAAGCAAGAACAAGGGCTGTATAAAAGCAAGTGTGGGCAGGATCATTACAGTGGTATCTTAAGAGATGTGCAAGTGACAGAAGGTTCACATACTACTGCGAGTAAGGAGATTTCATTATATGCAAAGGAAAGGGATTTTTATGATCATTAGTAAAATTCTTCACTCAGAAAAGTAATAGTTCGTCATAATATGAATATAATATATACAGGAGACTGTCATGGGAAATTTTTTTTTTAAAATGAATCAGTTAATAGTGCTGCTCCAGCTGAATACTGCATTGAAATCCATTTCTCAAAAGAGCAAACAGATTTTTTTATATTTAATTTTGAAATCTGACACGTGGCTAAACATATTGTCAGTTTCTCAGCTGCCCCAAGTCATGTGACTTGTGCTCTGATAAACTTCAATCACTCTTTACTGCTGTACTGCAAGTTGGAGTGATATCACCCCCTCCCCTTTCCCCCCCCCCAGCAGCCTAACAACAGAACAATGGGAAGGTAACCAGATAACAACTCCCTAACACAAGATAACCACTGCCTGGTAGATCTAAGAACAGCACTTAATAGTAAAAACCCATGTCCCACTGTGTTCCATTCAGTTACATTGAGAAGGAAAAACATCCTGCCAGAAAGCATTTCCCTCCTAAAGTGCTGGCACAAGTCACATGACATGGGGCAGCTGGGAAATTGACAAAATGTCTAGCCCCATGTCAGATTTCAAAACTGAATATAAAAAAAATCTGTTTGCTCTTTTGAGTAATGGATTTCAGTGCAGAAGTCTGCTGGAGCAGCAATATTAACTGATGCGTTTTGAAAAAAAAAAACATGTTTTCCCATGACAGAATCCCTTTAACCTTCCTACCAACCATAAAGCAGATTTGAAAGTGTGAAAGATGAATAAAGAAGCATTTCATAATCAAATCAAACAAAATGGTCAGTCTGTTATTTGGTTGCACTTGCAGGCTGGAAACCAGCAGAATACTTATGCTTCCAAAATCATACAAAAAAAAAATAATGAAGACCAATCAAAGGATTGCTTAGAATAATTCCTAAAAGTTCACTGGTGCACTTTCCCTTTGTGTTCATCTTAATGATACATGGTGTGATCTTTGCATGGATGATAAAATGATGTCCTTTTATTTATCAGTATGTGTTTTAGTGATGTTTTATTACCTCTTTTGACTTTAAATGTATTATTACAGGTTTTAAGTCAGTTTTTTGTGCTAGCAAACACATACGCCAAGCATTTAGCATGTTAATGCTTACAAATTCATTCTCTCTCTCTCTCTCTCTCTCTCTCTCTTTCTCTCTCCCCCCCCCCCAGTGGGACTGCTAAAACAGTTACTGGAGCAACAGCTGAAGTTCCTCCAGAAAGAGGAAGAAGAAAACTTTCAACGATTTTGCAGCCATAAAACAAAGGATCAAAATCTTACAAGGGTTTCAAGCTTGAATAAGCAGAACAGGGGAAGCAGGGAGTCTGACTTAAATAAAGATCTACATGCTCTGCACAGGGCTATAGACAAAGGTTCTGAACATGGAAACACTGGCCCAGATTGTGTTGCTGAGATATTGGAAGAGAGTGGGGAACAGTTTTTTGATGCACAGGAACCACATAGTGATATATATGTAGATGGCTCCAGAAGAGAAAAGCACATTGAAGAGGCACAATTCAGATCATCAGGTAGGCTTTGAATCCTGTCATTTGAGGCAATGCTACTTTAATCCTCTAGTCTTAACATTGCTTTGTTTCTGCCTTCAGAAAACTACCTGATACTGGATGGCTATGAGAATGTGCCAGAGAGCTCCACGGATGATGATCTCTCTGCCTCACACTACTCCAACCAAGGAGATCCAAACGATTCTTTGCATGGGGAAGAGAGGCTGGCCTTCAATGCCCTCGAGCCTGCATCATCTTCAGAGGCTTTTGATCAAATGCTTCATTACATTGAAACCATTGAATCAGACTTGCAGCAGCTCAAGGTAAGCACTGAAATAACTGTAGATATCAGGGTTTTAGATTTAAGCCATAAGTGGTTATTATCAAAGATTATAGAACATGACACTAGTACAGAATTGCTGTGTTGCAGAAGAAGCTCAAGGTTAAATGCCATTCTGTTATTAGAATGTAGAATGGACAGTAACATGTTGTGCATACTGCTTGAACTTTTCTGTGTGTAACAGATTTCATCACTTTTTATGTAACTGAAGTATTTCAGTGTGATTGTGCACCCCCTCTTCCCCCCCCCCCATAAAGATCATGGCTGCCGGGACTAATCATCCAAAACCACCTCCCAATTCACTTGTATAATATTCATGCAACAACAGGTTGTACAGGAGGGGATTGTCACTCAGGAATGCGTTGGTCAGCAACTCTATGATGTGACATCACATAACAAACCAGTGTGCTGTGATTGTAGGCATGCAAGTGAATGAGGGGCACACTGGTGTAAGCTGGTACCTCAGAAGATGCAGTAGATAAGCTGAGTGACGGTGGAGAAAGTCACAAACTGATCCTGACTTCATCCACTTCAAATTCATGCTCTCCTGCTACAATCGAGCTCTATCATTAGCTAGATAACAATACTTCTCTTCTTTAATCTCCACTCTGTCCTCTAAACTACAGCGACTGTTTGCCACATTTAACTCACTCCTATGCCCCCCTCCATCTATTAATGTAACTGCCCAAGATCTTGCTCATTTCTTTAATGAAAAAATCGATCTCATTAGGCTGAGCATACCGTCTGACAACAATCTCAGACTAAAGTGCAGTCCACTCACATACACTTTGAACTCCTTCACCCCTGCAACACTAGATGAAGTTAGCAAACTTCTAGCCTGCTCAAAACCCACAACCTGTTCCCTTGAACCCATAGCCTCTCGCCTCCTCTATCCAATCTCTGATACACTCTCTCCTGCACTTGCCCACCTATTAAATCTTTCACTCTCTACTGGTACCTTTCCATCCTTATACAAACCAGCACTAATCACTCCTATCCTCAAAAAACCTTGCCTTGATCCCAGCTCTCCCGCTAACTATCGTCCAGTTTCCCTTCTTCCATTCACATCCAAATTACTAGAAAGGCTTGTTTACAAACGCCTGATCCAGCATCTCGCTCACAACTCCCTTCTCGACCCCCTGCAATCTGGCTTCCGCCCATCACACTCGACTGAAACTGCACTCACCAAAGTAACCACTGATCTTCTGCTGGCAAAGTCTAAAGGTCACTATTCCATACTCATCCTTCTAGATCTCTCTGCAGCCTTTGACACAGTTGACCACACACTCCTCCTAGACATTCTATACTCAGCTGGCATTCGTGACAGTGCTCTTGCATGGTTTACATCATTATCTGTCTGACCGTTTCTTTAAAGTTGCCTTCTCTAACTCTACTTCTACTACATTCCCTCTCTCTGTCGGAGTTCCTCAAGGCTCTGTTCTAGGCCCCCTGCTGTTCTCGCTCTATACAACTTCGCTAGGAAAACGTATTCAGTCATTTGGACTTCAGTATCACCTTTATGCTGATGACACCCAACTCTACTTGTCTACTCCTGATCTTTCTAATTCTGTCCTTTCCCAAGTTACAGATTGTCTCTCTGCTGTCTCCTCCTGGATGTCACAGCACCACCTGAAACTGAACCTCTCAAAAAACAGAACTCATTATATTTCCTCCAAGATCTTTCCCTGTCCCTCAGATATCACTCACAGTAAACAACACCACCTTTCATTCCACCACACAGGCTCACTGCATAGGAGTTATCTTAGACTCACATCTGTCTTTTTCACCACACATTCAAACACTTGCAAAATCTTGTCGTATACAACTGCGCATCATTGCCTGAATACGACCATATCTCAGTTCAGAATCAACTAAAACACTGATTCAGTCGCTCATCATCTACTGCCTTGATTACTGCAACCTACTCCTTGCATGTATTCCAACAAGTCACCTTTCACAACTCCAATCTGTTCTAAATGCGGCTGCTAGACTCATTCATCTATCTCGCCGCTCAATATCAGCTGCTCCCTTATGCATGTCCCTTCACTGGCTCCCAATCTCCTCAAGAATCAAATTCAAATTACTAGCACTCACGTTCAAGGCCCATTATAATTCATCTTTGATCTCCCAAATACACTCCTTCACGAAACCTTCGCTCTGCTTCTGCTTGGCCACGCTTCTCCTCTCATCACTTCTGTCCATTCTCGTCTACAAGACTTTTCTCGGGCTTCTGCTTTTCTCTGAAACTCTGCCTTGAGCTGTCAGACTTTCTCCTTCTTTCCAAACTTTCAAACGCTCCTTAAAGACCCACCTGTTTAAAGAAGCTTATTCAATGTACAGGTATGGGACCTGTTATCCAGAATGCTCGGGACCTGGGGTATTCCAGATAATGGATCTTTCCGTAATTTGGGTCTTCATGCCTTAAGTCTACTAGAAATTAATTTAAACATTAAATAAACCCAATAGGCTGGTTTTGCTTCCAATAAGGATTAATTATATCTTAGTTGGGATCAAGTACAAGCTACTGTTTTATTATTACAGAGAAAAAGGAAATCATTTTTAAAAATTTGGATTATTTGGATAAAATGGGAGACAGACTTTCTGTACTTCGGAGCTTTCTGGATATCGGGTTTCCGGATAAGGGATCCTATACCTGTACCTTAATTAATCAATCATTGCTGTATCATAAATCACAAAATTGTTTCTAAAATCCTAATGTCTCAATTGTACCCTAACCTTTACTTTGTAAACTTAAATTTAGGGCCCTCTTATCCTATTGTTCTCTGTAACCCTTGTTTGTTATCTACCATTTATTCCCTGTTTTGTTATAACTAAGGTAAAGCACTGTGTATCTTGTCGGTGCTATATAAATAAATGATGATGATCTTTCCTGCAATTGAAAATGGATGTAGAATAAGGAGGCAAATTACTTTAAAATATTATCCAAACTGAAAACCAACTGATATTTCTAATTAGCACTGCTGTGACTAAAAAAAAAACTGTGAGCCTAAAGCTTCACTGGTCATATTTATTGGAACAAATGTCTTTGTAACCATCCTATAGATATTTAAAGTATTTGGCTCTTTAGTATAAGGGTTTGTATTAAGAACTGTTAACAATCCCTTTATTTTAGAAATCCAGTAAAGCGTACTGTCTCAGGCTATTATTGACTGGAAACACTATCTTTATATAACACATTCTTGTGCCTAGGAGCAGCTGTTGTGGCTGTGATAAGGATAGCTTTTATAAAATGACAAATAATGACATTGTAACTTTGGGAAATTAAAATAGAAATGTCAGACTCGTTTGTTTTTATACCTTTCAGAGGTGCGTGTTCCTTTTTTATTTTAGTTAGAAAGTCTTGCAGCACATTTATTGTCTTCTAAAGACCGTAGTCACTGCAATTTCCCTTTTATTGAGCTCCGAGAGTTTTCTTTATTTTAAACAAAGTCTTGTCATGGGACAGGTTTCTGGAATTAACCATAAACAGATGAAGAGCATAACTGTAAAAAAAAAAATCTCTGTTCCTTCAGGTGTATAAAAAGATCCACGAGGTTAAGACCCTGTTAAAAATATGAAATTTGCTTTTTTCATGTTATTGCCTAAAATCTAGTATATAATTGTTTTCTACTGTTAACTTTATTTTTGCTGTTTGTTTGCAGGGGCTTGAAGATCATTATATCACATATCGTAACAGGGTGGCTTTGTCAGGGGTCTTGGAGGAAGATCCAGGTATAAGCAGCTTTTATTTCCATCTCAAATTTTAGCATGCATATAGTTAGCAGGTCTCTTCTCTGATCAAGCATTGGACATAAATCTTCTGTAGATGAAGCCCTCCTATATTCCCCGGGCAGTTTAAGGCATGCAGGCAGTGCAGATTTCAAATGCTTCCATAAATCAGGTCCTGCTTACTTTGCATTCATGTGTGACATCTACAGACTTCACCTATCAGCCTGAGTTCCAGCTCTCTTCTATTTTCTGTACTGATGGTCTTCCTGTTCACTCTTACCTTCTATTAAAACTGGTCTAAACTCCTCAGTGTATAATTACTACCACAGTATAAAATGATAGACATATTTTCTCTGGATTGCAGGACGGGTTTTGTGTTCAATTATAGTACAGAACAATGAATACTGTTGAGCTTGTTCCTTTTATTATGTAAGCTAATTGTATGCATGATTAAGCAATTACAAATCTCTGTTTAGGTTTATTTGTTAGAAGTAAATTAAGAAATGAAACATTTGAAATGTTACCCCTTTAACCGATTCTAAGTCTGTCCCACCACTTCACAATCTGAATGGGTTTGTTGACTGTGTACAAGTGGAGCAACTGATTCATTCATTCCCTTGTGGTATTGAATCCTGTGCAAAGAAAGGACAATACCATATGGAAAGAAACATATTGGGGGCCGTACAAATACTGCAATATAAAAATAAGTGAGGATGACTGAGCTACTTATCAAATAACCTCACTTTGCACCCAGGTGAATTGTAATACAAGGCTCAAATTCTGCAACTCATAGGAACCAATTATATAACATTTAAATTGTAACAGTTTAAGGGCATGTAAAGTCTAAAATAGAATAAGGCTAGAAATGCTGTATTTTGTATACTAAATATAAACATGAACTTACTGCACCACAAGCCTAATCAAACAAATAATTTATGCTTTCAAAGTTGGCTACAGGGGGTCACCATCTTGTAACTTTGTTAAACATCTTTGCTAAACATCTTTGCAAGACTAAGACTGTGCACATGCTCAGTGTGGTCTGTGCTGCTAAGGGATCGTCATAAACAAATCTGCTTGAGTTCTGCATGGCTGGGAAGTAAGGCTGTTCATAAGTATGATTGTTTCCCTGCTCAGCAGTTAGGGACCATCTGACAATTCCTATCCACAGCAGTAAATGAAGGGAGAATTTCACTGCATACAGTCAGGTTTCTTATAAAAAACCGTACACATTTTTTAATTAAATTATATTGGTGATAGGTTTCTTTTTCATTTTTGCCTTTACATGCCCTATAATTGGTTTTGCATTAACCCCTTTGTATTACATGGCATAAACATCCTAATGTTGTATTCATTTTTTTTGTCCATAGATAAGGCAATGCTTCCTACAGATAAGGGTTAAATCCAGAGATTATTCAACTTGGTCCATGGAATCCCATCTGATTTGAAGGGATCTGCCTGCAGTTCCTTACCCTACTTTGGGAACAACACGCATGTGCACAGTCTGCTGCCAACTCGCTCCAGCCTCCCCAACTCATGATCCACATTAAGATACCAAATGTACAGAGATGTGGTGATAAGATATAAAAGTATTTAGCAATTTCTACAAGAAGTGAAGAAAAAATGAGAGATGTATTTATTTGTCTTTGATTTAAGGCACATTGTTTTCTTGCTTTTTTTATTGTTGTATATTTTCAACCCTTTATTGTTCGTTACATGGGTGAGTTCATGGCAAACCCATCTGTACTGCAGTCAAGCAGCAGAGGGAGTGTGGTAGGTATGTTTAGAGTAATCACATATTTTCCCAGTCAGTCTTTCAAGGCTGTTGATCATGCATGTTCAGTGTGATATTGCCCTTAAAGGGCACAACCATGCTTCTTTCCCAGATATAAGGGGAAAGGTCATGCCAGTTACACCAAATAGACATGTCGTGCGTTAGTGGTTATGATGATGCTGCTTGTCCTCCAGAACACTAGCATAGGTTGCCAAAACACTACTGAGCTAGCCATGCCCTTTTTGAGACAGGCACAGGCACCACAAATAATGTTGAGGGCCAGTAATAAAGTTGCCTGGTGGCCTGCCTCCATATTTGCACTGACAGTGCCAAGGTGCTCTTAGCTGAGTTTTTACCCTCCCATTCCATCCACCATTTACACCTGAGGCTGGAGATATATTCAGAAGTGTCTTCACCCACAACCAAGTATTTAATCCTACGCTTCCAGCATTAGCTGCAACTTTATCAGGCTTTGGAATTGATTGCTGCTCATTTTTTAGCCATTCTCTGTATATCTGAGCAGTTTTGGGAGAGAAAACTGCCCTGCTAGCAAATAGCAGACTTTTGTGCCAGTTACTGTTAGTGTTTAGCTGTTACTCCTGAAACCTTCCCACAGAGGTCACCTGGGAACCCTTTGTTAAACCACAGGGAACCTTGTGTTTAATTCAGACAATCTCTCAGATCTGATGCTTGCACAGTGGAACAAGGAGGGGAAACAAATTACGCGATCATACAATCATCTCTCCTGTCTGCGGCAGAGAGCCAGTCAACTGACAGATTTGCACCACCGAAGGTGACCAAATATCTACAGGTGCTCCTTCTTGGGTATTATCAAGTTCACGAGCCCTCTCTGTTCCACTACATTACCAGACAATTACATGATTGCTAGCTAATATCATTTAAATCTTGTAAATGCCCTTGTAGACATCATCAACATGTGTACAACCACTGCCTGCAGCAACTTAGAATGCTGGATCTGCTAATTCTATATCCTCTTAAATGCTAATGTAGCTGGATTAGAGGGACAGGAAGTGGGCTAGAATGCGTCTTTGCACTTTTAGGATTGATCATTCACAGCTTTCTTTGCTGTGTTTTTCCCAATAAAGGGAGTGTTCTGTACCCTTTCTGTATTTTTTTTTTTTGTATACAAAAAAAACTCTACTGGTTGTATTCACTTTGTACATCAGTAATGCACTCTTAACAGTGGCTAAAACCAAGATTTTGGAGTATTCTTTACAAGAAAGTTAACATTCATATTCTATGTTTTTATTGATCATGAATGGCTGATATATAATTATCCTGATGTATGTTTGTGAAATAGCTCTTTTTATTCATTATAGCCCATAAGTTTGTATGTTTCTGGAATGAAATATCTCTCAGCTAGATATTTTTGGAGGGGGGTGGTTCAGGGAGAGTGGGAAGTAATATTCTGATATTAAATAAGTTTACAGAAACACAAGTACCTCTTCCATGACTTTTTTTGTTTGATGTTTGACTACTTTATGAGAAAAGAGATCTGAAAAAAGCTACCCTGATATGAAAACATTACAAATGCCGTTTAAATTACAGTAGAACCTCAATTTTACATGCCTGGTTTTAAGTTTTCCCTCATTTTACATTGTTGTTTTGTGGTCCCACCTTATATTATGCATAACACATTTCCCTTATTTAACATTTTCCTGGATTTTACACCATTTTTTCTGGTCCCCTGAAAAACATAAAATGGGGGTTCTACTGTATTGTTTTGTTTTTTTTCTTTGTTAAAGTATATTTTCATCAGTCATTTGCATCAGGATTTCTCAAAGGCTTGAGTTAAAAAAATTACATTTACAGTACCCTTCACATAATCCTGCCAGAACTATTGTGACAGAAATGTCTTGCAGAATATTTTATTAAATATGTGTAAAATAAGGAATGGTCACAACGTGAAGCAGTTAACTAGCTGACAAACAGGTTGGTATATCAAAAATAACCATACTGGGTTCAGTAAATACGTTAAATGTTCAGGAAACAAGAAAGAACCAATACTCTTCCAGAATGTGTAAGATTAATATATTTCATGAACATAAATGCAAGAACCTATTGCTAGATATACCGTATATACAGTTGTGATCAGAATAATAGCAGCCCGACATCAACCTGATCATTCACTGTTGATAGAAATTATAATTCTGCATGGCAAATAATTTACTAGTAGGTGTAGTAGAGTAATGGAAACCAACAGACAAGACATTTATGCTGCTTATTCTGTGTAATTGAATCATTAATTGTTCAAAATAATAGGAGTGTGGAGTTCCATTAGAGAGGTCATTCATTCAGTGAAAAAATGGTTTTCAGTTACGGCCCTTATATAAGGAAGGAAGGCAGTAAATGTTGTGCATGCTGTTAGAGTGCATTTCTTTCTGAAAATGGGTCGTTCCAGACATTGTTCAGAAGAACAGCTTAATTTGATTTTGATTGGACAGGGGAAAACATAAAGAAGTGCTCAGCTAAAATGATCTCAAATGCTTTTTAATGGCAACCAAAACCTGAAAGTCATGGAAGAAAATGGAAAACCACCATTCAAATGTATAGAAGACCAAAGATGGTGTAAAGTTACCTGTGAGTACTGTTATAATAAGAAGATGCCTATGTGAAGCCCAGCAACCGGCAAGAAGCCCCAGCAAAGTCCCATTATTAAAAAAAAAAAAATAGATGTGCTGAAGGGGATACAGTTTGCCAAAGAACACACTGACTGGCCTAAAGAAAAATGGCACAACATTTTGTGGACTGATGAAAGCAAGATTGTTCTTTTTGGATTTAGGGGCCACAGACAATTTGAATAGACATCAGCACATGTAAAACATGCAGCAATCCTTAATTGGACCGAATAGTGGAAATAGGGAATTTCCAGTGATAAAGCCAAATTGCCGTACAGTATGTATAGTGTAATAAACCTACTAGACCTCTGGTGTAAGGACAGTCCTCAAGACTGTTTAGATCTTCTTGCAAAAAACCTCAAAAAAACTATACTGGCCAAAGAGCAGGATTATTGATCATTGCTACCTCAAAACACCAGCCTTCACATACGAGGAAAATTTAAGACCTTTGCACAAATCTGCCAATAGTCTTATCACAGATCCCTTGATTCTGAATGTTGTTGCACACAGGTACACTTTCTAAATAGACTACAAACAGAGTAATTCCGTCACACATTACTGCACAACCTTTAAAAAAAGATAAGCCCTGCTCGCCATTATAAAGGATGTGCTTCAATGTCATTACACCTGTTGCAGCTCAACTCCTTCATTGGTTACTATTCCAACCTCTTCCTAATACCAAAAAAGGACTAAGGCATTTGTACAGTTAACCCGCACCCAACCCCATTCCAGCATATAAAAAGGAGCGTGTCTAGTAGAAGTGGGGCACTTGGGATGGACCCAGGCAACGCTCACAGCATGCAAACTTTGTACAGCAGTTGACCCAGATCCCCTGGCTTTGAGCTGGCCTGCACATCACTACTACACTCCCTCACAAATTTGGGAAATGTATATGTTTCAAGATGGCGTTTCTTGCATTATGTTGAAAACAGAGATCAGTTATGTGTATCAAGTACATTCCCATCCATGAGTATCATCAACACTTTCTGCAGGTTGCTATCCAGAAGCCGAAAGAGGATCGATCTGTGGTGCTCGCTGGAATAACCCTGGGCCGGTGCAGTTTTCTGCTGATAGGAGCACTGGCCTGGGGTTTCAGGTAAGTAAATAAATTCACTTGGAGGGTTGCCTAACATTTGGCACTCCCAAGTGGTAAACAACTTTCCTTCTCATTTAACATTGGTTTCTAAAAACAGCTGTATAATCTTTCTGTTAGTGGGCAGAACCCTGCCTGCCTTTCTTATGTACATGAAATATCAGTTAGTCATTGGGAACTATGTGATAAAGCAATGTGGTTAATGCAGCATGTTTTTTAGCACATTAATAGTTCAGTTCAATGCTAAAATTATTTATATTAAGTAAACTATGTGACTACGTATTTATTGTCGTTCTCAAGAGGTGAAAGACTACACAAATGGCAGTCAGTAAAATGCAGTATTACTATTCTTCTAAAGCAACTCTGTGACACGTTCACAAGTGTGTCAGTAATGTATGTTCTTGGCACTAACCTATATTAACCTAATTAACCTATATTCTTTTTCTTTAGTCTTTTTGTGTGTTTTGAATTCCAATGTTCCCATTATATGCCCCTTTTACTCCCATTTTCTATATCCGTGTCTTTCTCACCACTTTCAATGTGTTTGCTGTCTTGCCACTTGCTTAACTTACACTCAGCAAACATTATGCTTCGTAAACACAATTGTGTAATAGGTACCAAAAACATAAGCAGTATCCACATTCCGTACAAAGGCACAAAAGTACATGGTGTAAAAGATCCTTGAAACGGTATACTGTATGTGCATTACTCAAATAATTTGACAGTATTGGGATGCAAATTGTCAGTTATAAACTTGTCTTGTTGTGTGGATATTACACTATCCATTCAGCAATAGATTAAAAGTGCACTTTACATAGTGAAAAGCATGTTGTAGAAGTTTTAAATTTTGCAATTAAAAGATCATATGCTGTCACTGTAGATGTTAAATATATACTTATACTGTAGTTTGTTTTCTTTTAAAAAAATGGTCTGCGTTTTGGCTAACCACTTGCCCATCTGTTTGTAAGTGATGCTTCATTCTGTTTAACCTTACTTTTGTGCTTTCATTTAGACTCAATGTGCTTTTTCTTAGCTGTTTTCCTTGTTTTAACAATAACCGATTATTCCCCTGGGAACTGTATTGACTCAGAACAACATCTCAAAAAAATGCAAATAAAACTGCAGACTTTTGCTTCCCCTCCTGTGTCTTGACCAGAGTAAAGCCTCTAACCTCCCCTCTTCAGGGAAATTGCTGATACATTCTTGCACATGCAGCAACTCCTGGGGTTGTGGTGGTTGAATCTGCTCATTGCAGGAACGCTGCATCACTGTTGGTGATGATAAAATGTCCATTCTGTGTCCATACAGTCTCTTGTTTCCATTGTATGAACCACTTTCTCATCTCTACATGGTAATGATGTATGGGTCAGGACAAATTTAACCTGCAGCAGATCATAACCTGTCAGGGTCGGACTGGACATGGGGGGGCCCACCGGGTAACTATACTCCGGGCCCCCCGTGCGCATGCGCAAACGTCTCAGCGCATGCCAGCGCGCATGCGCGAACGGGTCGCTGCACGCCAGCGCGCATGCGCGAACGTCTCTGCGCACGCTGGTGTGTATGCAAACGCCGGTGCGCATGCGCGAACACCAAAGCGCATGCGATACCGGCGCACCGATTACATTTTATTTGGGTGCCAGAACATTGGGGGAGGGGGCTGAGCCGGCGGGGGCCCATGAAGGCCGGGGCCCACCAGGTATTTTCCCGGTTTCCCGCCGGCCCAGTCCAACGCTGTAACCTGTAAATTCTTAACTCAACGCAAAACTGTAAATCCTTAAAGCAAAACTAAAACTTAACTAAAGAAGTAGGCTAGAAATGTTGTACATTATGTTTTGGGCTTCTGTACCAGCCCAAGGCAACCCCAGCCCTTTAGCAGTAAAGACCTCCAAATGTGCCCCAGTAGCTCCCCATGTTCTTTTCTGCTGATTCACTGCACATGCTCTGTGCTGCTGTCACTTACTGAGTTTAGGGACGAACTCACAATATACAGTGCACATAGAATAGAAATGTCACAATATAAGACTGATTAGTATTTAATACAGATAATTACTAGAGATGTCGCGAACTGTTCGCCGGCGAACTTGTTCGCGCGAACATCGGGTGTTCGCACTCGCCGGAAGTTCGCGAACGTCGCGCGACGTTCGCCATTTTGGGTTCGCCATTGTTGGCGCTTTTTTTTGCCCTCTCACCCCAGACCAGCAGGTACATGGCAGCCAATCAGGAAGCTCTCCCCTGGACCACTCCCCTTCCCTATAAAAACCGAAGCCCTGCAGCGTTTTTTCACTCTGCCTGTGTGTGCTGAAGAGATAGTGTAGGGAGAGAGCTGCTGCCTGTTAGTGATTTCAGGGACAGTTGAAAGTTTGCTGGCTAGTAATCGTTTTGATACTGCTCTGTTATTGGAGGGACAGAAGTCTGCAGGGGTTTGAGGGACATTTTAGCTTAGGTAGCTTTGCTGGCTAGTAATCTACCTTCTACTGCAGTGCTCTGTATGTAGCTGCAGTGGGCAGCTGTCCTGCTTCTGATCTCATCTGCTGACTGCTGCAATAACAGTAGTCCTTGTAAGGACTGCTTTTATTTATTTTTTTGTTGTTTTACTACTACTACTACTACTACTACTATAAGAGCCCAGTGCTATTAGTCTAGCAGTGTTGGGGAGTGGGACTGGTGTGCTAATCTGCTGCTCCTAGTAGTTCAGCAGCACCAACTTTAATTTTTTTTTTTAATATTCATTTTTTTTTTATTTTACTTTTTTTTATTTTACTACAGCTGTAGTAGTGTATAAGTTGACCTTTTAGGCATTATTTGCCCTGTAGGCATTATTTGCACACTGTTTTCTTCAACCCGCCATCGAGCTGTGTGACCTTGTTCCCATTCTGTCTAAATATCCATAATATTACCGTCTCCAGAAAAAACACCGGAGTCACTTTTTTCAAGCAGCATTCATATATTTTACGTAATCCGTATCCACCGCTGTAGTAGTGTATACGTTGGCCTTGTAGGCATTATTTGCACACTGTTTTCTTCAACCCGCCATCGAGCTGTGTGACCTTGTTCCCATTCTGTCTAAATATCCATAATATTACCGTCTCCAGAAAAAACACCGGAGTCACTTTTTTCAAGCAGCCATAATATATTTTACGTAATCCGTATCCACCGCTGTAGTAGTGTATACGTTGGCCTTGTAGGCATTATTTGCACACTGTTTTCTTCAACCCGCCATCGAGCTGTGTGACCTTGTTCCCATTCTGTCTAAATATCCATAATATTACCGTCTCCAGAAAAAACACCGGAGTCACTTTTTTCAAGCAGCCATAATATATTTTACGTAATCCGTATCCACCGCTGTAGTAGTGTATACGTTGGCCTTGTAGGCATTATTTGCACACTGTTTTCTTCAACCCGCCATCGAGCTGTGTGACCTTGTTCCCATTCTGTCTAAATATCCATAATATTACCGTCTCCAGAAAAAACACCGGAGTCACTTTTTTCAAGCAGCCATAATATATTTTACGTAATCCGTATCCACCGCTGTAGTAGTGTATACGTTGGCCTTGTAGGCATTATTTGCACACTGTTTTCTTCAACCCGCCATCGAGCTGTGTGACCTTGTTCCCATTCTGTCTAAATATCCATAATATTACCGTCTCCAGAAAAAACACCGGAGTCACTTTTTTCAAGCAGCCATAATATATTTTACGTAATCCGTATCCACCGCTGTAGTAGTGTATACGTTGGCCTTGTAGGCATTATTTGCACACTGTTTTCTTCAACCCGCCATCGAGCTGTGTGACCTTGTTCCCATTCTGTCTAAATATCCATAATATTACCGTCTCCAGAAAAAACACCGGAGTCACTTTTTTCAAGCAGCCATAATATATTTTACGTAATCCGTATCCACCGCTGTAGTAGTGTATACGTTGGCCTTGTAGGCATTATTTGCACACTGTTTTCTTCAACCCGCCATCGAGCTGTGTGAGCTTGTTCACATTTTGTCTAAATATTGATAATATTATCGTCTCTAGAAAAACCACTTGAGTTACTTTTTTTCAAGCAGCATTCATATATTTTACGTAATCCGTATCCACCGCTGTAGTAGTGTATACGTTGACCTTGTAGGCATTATTTGCACACTGTTTTCTTCAACCCGCCATCGAGCTGTGTGACCTTGTTCCCATTCTGTCTAAATATCCATAATATTACCGTCTCCAGAAAAAACACCGGAGTCACTTTTTTCAAGCAGCCATAATATATTTTACGTAATCCGTATCCACCGCTGTAGTAGTGTATACGTTGGCCTTGTAGGCATTATTTGCACACTGTTTTCTTCAACCCGCCATCGAGCTGTGTGACCTTGTTCCCATTCTGTCTAAATATCCATAATATTACCGTCTCCAGAAAAAACACCGGAGTCACTTTTTTCAAGCAGCCATAATATATTTTACGTAATCCGTATCCACCGCTGTAGTAGTGTATACGTTGGCCTTGTAGGCATTATTTGCACACTGTTTTCTTCAACCCGCCATCGAGCTGTGTGACCTTGTTCCCATTCTGTCTAAATATCCATAATATTACCGTCTCCAGAAAAAACACCGGAGTCACTTTTTTCAAGCAGCCATAATATATTTTACGTAATCCGTATCCACCGCTGTAGTAGTGTATACGTTGGCCTTGTAGGCATTATTTGCACACTGTTTTCTTCAACCCGCCATCGAGCTGTGTGACCTTGTTCCCATTCTGTCTAAATATCCATAATATTACCGTCTCCAGAAAAAACACCGGAGTCACTTTTTTCAAGCAGCCATAATATATTTTACGTAATCCGTATCCACCGCTGTAGTAGTGTATACGTTGGCCTTGTAGGCATTATTTGCACACTGTTTTCTTCAACCCGCCATCGAGCTGTGTGACCTTGTTCCCATTCTGTCTAAATATCCATAATATTACCGTCTCCAGAAAAAACACCGGAGTCACTTTTTTCAAGCAGCCATAATATATTTTACGTAATCCGTATCCACCGCTGTAGTAGTGTATACGTTGGCCTTGTAGGCATTATTTGCACACTGTTTTCTTCAACCCGCCATCGAGCTGTGTGACCTTGTTCCCATTCTGTCTAAATATCCATAATATTACCGTCTCCAGAAAAAACACCGGAGTCACTTTTTTCAAGCAGCCATAATATATTTTACGTAATCCGTATCCACCGCTGTAGTAGTGTATACGTTGGCCTTGTAGGCATTATTTGCACACTGTTTTCTTCAACCCGCCATCGAGCTGTGTGACCTTGTTCCCATTCTGTCTAAATATCCATAATATTACCGTCTCCAGAAAAAACACCGGAGTCACTTTTTTCAAGCAGCCATAATATATTTTACGTAATCCGTATCCACCGCTGTAGTAGTGTATACGTTGGCCTTGTAGGCATTATTTGCACACTGTTTTCTTCAACCCGCCATCGAGCTGTGTGACCTTGTTCCCATTCTGTCTAAATATCCATAATATTACCGTCTCCAGAAAAAACACCGGAGTCACTTTTTTCAAGCAGCCATAATATATTTTACGTAATCCGTATCCACCGCTGTAGTAGTGTATACGTTGGCCTTGTAGGCATTATTTGCACACTGTTTTCTTCAACCCGCCATCGAGCTGTGTGAGCTTGTTCACATTTTGTCTAAATATTGATAATATTATCGTCTCTAGAAAAACCACTTGAGTTACTTTTTTTCAAGCAGCATTCATATATTTTACGTAATCCGTATCCACCGCTGTAGTAGTGTATACGTTGACCTTGTAGGCATTATTTGCACACTGTTTTCTTCAACCCGCCATCGAGCTGTGTGAGCTTGTTCACATTTTGTCTAAATATTGATAATATTATCGTCTCTAGAAAAACCACTTGAGTTACTTTTTTTCAAGCAGCATTCATATATTTTACGTAATCCGTATCCACCGCTGTAGTAGTGTATACGTTGACCTTGTAGGCATTATTTGCACAGTGTTTTCTTCAACCCGCCATCGAGCTGTGTGACCTTGTTCACATTTTGTCTAAATATTGATAATATTATCGTCTCTAGAAAAACCACTTGAGTTACTTTTTTTCAAGCAGCATTCATATATTTTACGTAATCCGTATCCACCGCTGTAGTAGTGTATACGTTGGCCTTGTAGGCATTATTTGCACACTGTTTTCTTCAACCCGCCATCGAGCTGTGTGACCTTGTTCCCATTCTGTCTAAATATCCATAATATTACCGTCTCCAGAAAAAACACCGGAGTCACTTTTTTCAAGCAGCCATAATATATTTTACGTAATCCGTATCCACCGCTGTAGTAGTGTATACGTTGGCCTTGTAGGCATTATTTGCACACTGTTTTCTTCAACCCGCCATCGAGCTGTGTGACCTTGTTCCCATTCTGTCTAAATATCCATAATATTACCGTCTCCAGAAAAAACACCGGAGTCACTTTTTTCAAGCAGCCATAATATATTTTACGTAATCCGTATCCACCGCTGTAGTAGTGTATACGTTGGCCTTGTAGGCATTATTTGCACACTGTTTTCTTCAACCCGCCATCGAGCTGTGTGACCTTGTTCCCATTCTGTCTAAATATCCATAATATTACCGTCTCCAGAAAAAACACCGGAGTCACTTTTTTCAAGCAGCCATAATATATTTTACGTAATCCGTATCCACCGCTGTAGTAGTGTATACGTTGGCCTTGTAGGCATTATTTGCACACTGTTTTCTTCAACCCGCCATCGAGCTGTGTGAGCTTGTTCACATTTTGTCTAAATATTGATAATATTATCGTCTCTAGAAAAACCACTTGAGTTACTTTTTTTCAAGCAGCATTCATATATTTTACGTAATCCGTATCCACCGCTGTAGTAGTGTATACGTTGACCTTGTAGGCATTATTTGCACACTGTTTTCTTCAACCCGCCATCGAGCTGTGTGAGCTTGTTCACATTTTGTCTAAATATTGATAATATTATCGTCTCTAGAAAAACCACTTGAGTTACTTTTTTTCAAGCAGCATTCATATATTTTACGTAATCCGTATCCACCGCTGTAGTAGTGTATACGTTGACCTTGTAGGCATTATTTGCACAGTGTTTTCTTCAACCCGCCATCGAGCTGTGTGACCTTGTTCACATTTTGTCTAAATATTGATAATATTATCGTCTCTAGAAAAACCACTTGAGTTACTTTTTTTCAAGCAGCATTCATATATTTTACGTAATCCGTATCCACCGCTGTAGTAGTGTATACGTTGACTTTGTAGGCATTATTTGCACAGTGTTTTCTTCAACCCGCCATCTAGCTGTGTGTATTATCGTTTCCAGAAAAACCAACTGAGTTTTTGTTGTTGTTGTTGTTTTTTTAAAAATAATGCCAGACAAAGGCAGGCCGCCACGCAGAGGCCGTGCTAGGGGCCGTGCTGCTATGCAATCCTGTGGCCCTAGCAAATTGCCCAGTTTTAAAAAGCCAATGACCCTGAACTCCCAAAATGCTGAAGAGGTAGTTGACTGGCTTACACAGCACACCCCATCCTCTACCGTTTCTAACTTTACCACAACATCCTCCTCATCCTCCACTGCTATGGCCACCCCACGTAACACTTCCTCCACCACCGGTGCCCCTTCTTCACTGGGGTCAGAGGAGTTATTTTCCAATGAGTTTCTTGAACTGAGTAATGCGCAACCATTATTGCCAGAAGAAGATGAAGGAGATGAGGACCTTACACCAGATTTAATTCTGGCAGAGAACACGATAGAGATGGACATAATGAGTGATGAGGAGGAGGTCCCCGCTGCTGCTTCCTTCTGTGATGTGTCAGAAGAAATTGATGCATCTGAGGAGAATGATGATGAGGAGATTGATGTTTTGTGGGTGCCTAGTAGAAGAGAGCAAGAGGAGGGTAGTTCAGATGGAGAGACGGAGAGTCAGAGAGGCAGTAGGAGAATAAGACTTAGAAGAAGCAGGGAGGACAGCCCGCAGGGATCAGTAGGGCAACAACATGTATCGGCACCTGTGTTCAGCCGGCCAACGCACCCGCCATTGCCGCCAATACCGCAAACTCCGCCAACTTCTACTGTTACCGCCAGATCGCACACTTCCAAAAAGTCAGCAGTGTGGGATTTTTTTAATGTGTGTGCCTCTGACAAAAGCATTGTAATTTGCAATGAGTGCAGTCAGAAACTGAGCCTTGGTAAGCCCAACAGCCACATAGGTACAACTTCTATGCGAAGGCACATGAGCGGCAAGCACAAAGCACTTTGGGAGCAACACCTCAAAGGCAACAGGCAAACTAAAAGCCACACTCCTTCTGGTCCAGCATCTTACTGCTCTACCTCTGCTCTCCTTGACCCGTCTGAACCACCCTCCACTCCGCCTTCCACCTTGACCACCTGTTCCCATTCCCAGTCATCTGCCACCAGCCAAGTTTCTGTGAAGGCCATGTTTGAGCGTAAGAAGCCAATGTCTGACTGTCACCCCCTTGCCCGGCGTCTGACAGCTGGCTTGTCTGCACTCTTAGCCCGCCAGCTTTTACCATACCAGCTGGTGGACTCTGAGGCCTTCCGCAAATTTGTAGCAATTGGGACACCGCAGTGGAAGGTACCCAGCCGCAATTTTTTTTCTAAAAAGGGAATACCACACCTGTACCAACATGTGCAGAGCCAAGTTACCGCATCTGTCACTTAGTGTTGGGCCAAAGGTCCATATGACTACTGACGCATGGTCCTCCAAGCATGGTCAGGGCAGGTATGTCACCTACACTGCCCACTGGGTGAACTTGGTAATGGCTGGGAAGCAGGGAATGGGTAGCTCAACAACAACAGTGGAGTTGGTGTCACCGCCACGGATTGCACGCGGTTCTGCCACCACCTCTACTCCTCCATCGCTCTCTACCTCGTCTTCTTCTTCTTCTTACTCTGCTGCTGGGTCCTCCTTCTCCTCCTCCACACCTGTGCACCCCCAGCTCCCCCTAGGCTATTCGACGTGCCAGGTACGCCGTTGTCACGCTGTCTTGGGGATGACGTGCCTGGAAAGCAAAAACCATACCGGATCTGTACTCCTGTCATCTCTGCAGTCACAGGCCGATCGGTGGCTGACCCCACACCAACTGCAGATCGGAAAAGTGGTGTGTGACAATGGAAGCAATCTGTTGGCAGCGTTGAGACTAGGCAATTTAACACATGTGCCCTGCATGGCACATGTGTTAAATTTAATAGTCCAACGTTTTGTCTCCAAGTACCCAGGATTCCAGGACGTTCTCACCCAGTCCAGAAAGGTGTCGGCCCATTTCAGACGTTCCTACACAGCCATGGCACGCCTTGCTGACATTCAGCAGCGCTACAACATGCCAGTCAGGCGTTTGATTTCTGACAGCCAGACTCGCTGGAATTCAACGCTCCTTATGTTGGAACGTCTGCTGCAACAACAAAGGGCCGTCAACGAGTACCTTTTTGAACTGGGTGGTAGGACTGGATCTGCACAGCTGGGGATTTTTTTCCCCCGTTACTGGGTGCTTATGCGCGATGCCTGCAGGCTCATGCGACCTTTTGAAGAGGTGACAAATATGGTCAGTCGCACCGAAGGCACCATCAGCGACCTAATACCCTTCGCTTTCTTCCTGGAGCGTGCCGTGCGACGAGTGACAGATGAGGCTGTAGACCAGCGTGACGAGGAGCTGGAAGCGCGCGATTTCTGGTCGGAATCACCAGAACGAACCCAGGCACCTGCTGCAACGCAGGGAGAGGTGCCAGAAGTGGAGTCAGAGGAGGAAGGTGGCTTTGTGGAGGAGGAGGAGGAGGACCAACAGGAGCAGGCTTCCCAGGGGGCTAGTGGTGACCTTTTGGGGACCCCTGGTCTTGTACGTGGCTGGGGGGAGGAGACCGTGGATGATGCAGTCCTTGATAATGAGGAAGCGGAGATGGATAGCTCTGCATCCAACCTTGTGAGAATGGGGTCTTTCATGCTGTCATGCCTGTTGAAGGACCCCCGTATCAAGAGGCTTAAGGAGAAGGACCTGTACTGGGTCGCAACGCTACTAGACCCTCGGTACAAGCATAAAGTGTCAGAAATGTTACCAACATACCACAAGTCCGAAAAGATGCGGCATTTACAAACCAGCCTGCAAAACATGTTGTACAATGCTTTTAAGGGTGATGTCACTTCAGGAACTCATCAACATTCCAGGGGCAGAGGTGCCAGTAATCCTGCCACGAGCACACCTGCAAGGACAAAGCCCTTTGGCCAGTCTGTAACGTCAGACATGCAAATGTTTTTCTGTCCAAGGCAGCGCCACAACCCTTCTGGATCCACCCTCAAAGAACGCCTCGACCGGCAGGTAGCGGACTACCTGGCATTAACTGCAGATATCGACACTCTGAGGAGCGATGAACCCCTGGACTACTGGGTGCGCAGGCTTGATCTGTGGCCAGAGCTGTCACAATTTGCCATGAACCTCTTGTCTTGCCCAGCCTCAAGTGTGCTCTCAGAAAGGACCTTCAGTGCAGCAGGAGGGATTGTAACTGAGAAGAGAACTCGCCTAGGTCACAAAAGTGTCGATTACCTGACCTTTATTAAAATGAATGAGGGGTGGATCTCGGAGGGTTACTGCACGCCGGAAGACTTGTTCTGACTTCTATGCAGCTGTCCTTCTCTTCAAGCCTCATGACTCCACACACAGCTGTCCTTTAGCGTCCTCCTCCTCCCTCCGCCACCGTTACAAACTAGGGTGCAAACCCTACTGGTTTAATTTTTTCTGGCCTCTGTGCTTCAGTGGCTGCGACCAAAAAAATGCCTATTTTCTGCATTTATATGACATAATTTTTCTGGCCTCTGTGCTTCAGTGGCTGCAACCAAAAAAATTTATATTTTCAGCATTTATATGGCATAATTTTTCTGTCAACTGTGCTTCAGTGGCTGCGACCAAACAAATGCATATTTTCTGCATTTATATGGCATAATTTTCTGGCCTCTGTGCTTCAGTGGCTGCAACCAAAAAAATTACTATTTTCAGCATTTATATGGCATATTTTTTCTGGCAACTGTGCTTCAGTGGCTGCGACCAAAAAAATGCATATTTTCTGCATTTATATGGCATAATTTTTCTGGCCTCTGTGCTTCAGTGGCTGCAACCAAAAAAATTTATATTTTCAGCATTTATATGGCATAATTTTTCTGGCAACTGTGCTTCAGTGGCTGCGACCAAAAAAATGACTATTTTCAGCATTTATATGGCATATTTTTTCTGGCCTCTGTGCTTCAGTGGCTGTGGCCAAAAAAACTGGGCAAACAATGCCTACAAGGTCAACGACGTTTGCCCAGCTCAACAACAACAGTGGAGTTGGTGTCACCGCCACGGATTGCACGCGGTTCTGCCACCACCTCTACTCCTCCATCGCTCTCTACCTCGTCTTCTTCTTCTTCTTACTCTGCTGCTGGGTCCTCCTTCTCCTCCTCCACACCTGTGCACCCCCAGCTCCCCCTAGGCTATTCGACGTGCCAGGTACGCCGTTGTCACGCTGTCTTGGGGATGACGTGCCTGGAAAGCAAAAACCATACCGGATCTGTACTCCTGTCATCTCTGCAGTCACAGGCCGATCGGTGGCTGACCCCACACCAACTGCAGATCGGAAAAGTGGTGTGTGACAATGGAAGCAATCTGTTGGCAGCGTTGAGACTAGGCAATTTAACACATGTGCCCTGCATGGCACATGTGTTAAATTTAATAGTCCAACGTTTTGTCTCCAAGTACCCAGGATTCCAGGACGTTCTCACCCAGTCCAGAAAGGTGTCGGCCCATTTCAGACGTTCCTACACAGCCATGGCACGCCTTGCTGACATTCAGCAGCGCTACAACATGCCAGTCAGGCGTTTGATTTCTGACAGCCAGACTCGCTGGAATTCAACGCTCCTTATGTTGGAACGTCTGCTGCAACAACAAAGGGCCGTCAACGAGTACCTTTTTGAACTGGGTGGTAGGACTGGAT
Source organism: Xenopus laevis (assembly GCF_017654675.1). NCBI lineage: Eukaryota > Metazoa > Chordata > Amphibia > Anura > Pipidae > Xenopus > Xenopus laevis. Next base: position 68,041,058 of record NC_054384.1, read on the forward strand.
CTGCACAGCTGGGGATTTTTTTCCCCCGTTACTGGGTGCTTATGCGCGATGCCTGCAGGCTCATGCGACCTTTTGAAGAGGTGACAAATATGGTCAGTCGCACCGAAGGCACCATCAGCGACCTAATACCCTTCGCTTTCTTCCTGGAGCGTGCCGTGCGACGAGTGACAGATGAGGCTGTAGACCAGCGTGACGAGGAGCTGGAAGCGCGCGATTTCTGGTCGGAATCACCAGAACGAACCCAGGCACCTGCTGCAACGCAGGGAGAGGTGCCAGAAGTGGAGTCAGAGGAGGAAGGTGGCTTTGTGGAGGAGGAGGAGGAGGACCAACAGGAGCAGGCTTCCCAGGGGGCTAGTGGTGACCTTTTGGGGACCCCTGGTCTTGTACGTGGCTGGGGGGAGGAGACCGTGGATGATGCAGTCCTTGATAATGAGGAAGCGGAGATGGATAGCTCTGCATCCAACCTTGTGAGAATGGGGTCTTTCATGCTGTCATGCCTGTTGAAGGACCCCCGTATCAAGAGGCTTAAGGAGAAGGACCTGTACTGGGTCGCAACGCTACTAGACCCTCGGTACAAGCATAAAGTGTCAGAAATGTTACCAACATACCACAAGTCCGAAAAGATGCGGCATTTACAAACCAGCCTGCAAAACATGTTGTACAATGCTTTTAAGGGTGATGTCACTTCAGGAACTCATCAACATTCCAGGGGCAGAGGTGCCAGTAATCCTGCCACGAGCACACCTGCAAGGACAAAGCCCTTTGGCCAGTCTGTAACGTCAGACATGCAAATGTTTTTCTGTCCAAGGCAGCGCCACAACCCTTCTGGATCCACCCTCAAAGAACGCCTCGACCGGCAGGTAGCGGACTACCTGGCATTAACTGCAGATATCGACACTCTGAGGAGCGATGAACCCCTGGACTACTGGGTGCGCAGGCTTGATCTGTGGCCAGAGCTGTCACAATTTGCCATGAACCTCTTGTCTTGCCCAGCCTCAAGTGTGCTCTCAGAAAGGACCTTCAGTGCAGCAGGAGGGATTGTAACTGAGAAGAGAACTCGCCTAGGTCACAAAAGTGTCGATTACCTGACCTTTATTAAAATGAATGAGGGGTGGATCTCGGAGGGTTACTGCACGCCGGAAGACTTGTTCTGACTTCTATGCAGCTGTCCTTCTCTTCAAGCCTCATGACTCCACACACAGCTGTCCTTTAGCGTCCTCCTCCTCCCTCCGCCACCGTTACAAACTAGGGTGCAAACCCTACTGGTTTAATTTTTTCTGGCCTCTGTGCTTCAGTGGCTGCGACCAAAAAAATGCCTATTTTCTGCATTTATATGACATAATTTTTCTGGCCTCTGTGCTTCAGTGGCTGCAACCAAAAAAATTTATATTTTCAGCATTTATATGGCATAATTTTTCTGTCAACTGTGCTTCAGTGGCTGCGACCAAACAAATGCATATTTTCTGCATTTATATGGCATAATTTTTCTGGCCTCTGTGCTTCAGTGGCTGCAACCAAAAAAATTACTATTTTCAGCATTTATATGGCATATTTTTTCTGGCAACTGTGCTTCAGTGGCTGCGACCAAAAAAATGCATATTTTCTGCATTTATATGGCATAATTTTTCTGGCCTCTGTGCTTCAGTGGCTGCAACCAAAAAAATTTATATTTTCAGCATTTATATGGCATAATTTTTCTGGCAACTGTGCTTCAGTGGCTGCGACCAAAAAAATGACTATTTTCAGCATTTATATGGCATATTTTTTCTGGCCTCTGTGCTTCAGTGGCTGTGGCCAAAAAAACTGGGCAAACAATGCCTACAAGGTCAACGACGTTGACCTTGTAGGCATTGTTTGCCCAGTTTTTTTGGCCACAGCCACTGAAGCACAGAGGCCAGAAAAAATATGCCATATAAATGCTGAAAATAGTCATTTTTTGCCATACGTTGACTCAACGTATATGGCAAAAAATGACTATTTTCAGCATTTATGTGGCATATTTTTTCTGGCAACTGTGCTTCAGTGGCTGCAACCAAAAAAACTGGGCAAACAATGTCTACAAGGTCAACGTATGGCGAAAAATTACTATTTTCAGCATTTATATGGCATATTTTTTCTGGCAACTGTGCTTCAGTGGCTGCGTCCAAAAAAACTGGGCAAACAATGTCTACAAGGTCAACGTATGGCGAAAAATGACTATTTTCAGCATTTATATGGCATATTTTTTCTGGCAACTGTGCTTCAGTGGCTGCGTCCAAAAAAAACTGGGCAAACAATGCCTACAAGGTCAACGTATGGCAGTTGTTTAAAGAGAACAGTAGATTACTAGCCAGCAAAGCTACCTAAGCTAAAATGTCCCTCAAATCCCTGCAGACTTCTGTCCCTCCAATACAGAGCAGTATCAAGCAGATTACTAGCCAGCAAACTTACTATCATCTGTCCCTGAAATCACTAACAGCTCTCCCCCTACACTATCTCTTCCAAGCACACACAGGCAGATTTTTCAGATACATTTTTGCCCTTGATCCCCCTCTGGCATGCCACTGTCCAGGTCGTTGCACCCTTTAAACAACTTTAAAATCATTTTTCTGGCCAGAAATGTCTTTTCTAGATGTTAAAGTTCGCCTTCCCATTGAAGTCTATGGGGTTCGCGAACCGTTCGCGAACCGCTCGCATTTTTGCGCAAGTTCGCGAATATGTTCGCGAACTTTTTTTCCGACGTTCGCTACATCCCTAATAATTACTACATGGCAGCACAGAAACCAGTACAACTTGCATCAGAATTTAATAATCAGCCCTGTATCATCAGCTTGTATTAAAGGCCAACCTAACTTTCTGCTGCATAATTTGCAACAACCCTAAGCTTAGCTTCTCAACAGCTGCTCAGAGCCCACTGAGCATGCGAGTGTCACAGACACTTTCCAAGATGGTAACCCCCTGTGATGGCCTGGATCATTGCTGCTATTCAGATGCTGAAATTTAATTCTGGTGTAATAAGTTAAGATTTATAAAACAAAACCTTTTAAGCCATATAACCTGCAAAAATGTTGGCATTGTAGGACCCACTCCTGATCTGTATCACTGTTTACTTCTGTGCTCGCCTCTGGTTCCAAGACGCAAATGGTCGGGAGCTGTGGAAGATTGTTTCTTCCTCAGTCTGACGTGCACCCAGCCCTAACCCATAAGAGTTATACAGATTTCAACCCAAACCCACCCAAGTGTCAACCCCCCAGGTAAATGGGTTTCGGGTCAACCAGCATACCATTGCTATATGGCACTGTTCCTGATGCTGGCAACCATGTAGCTGATCACAAATGATCAAGTTTTTGCTTCTGTACCAAACCACAAGGCTGTCTTCCTTGCAATACAAGGTCTTTAAATTAACCTTCTTGATACACCCAGTCTACTGCTGTCAGTGGGAATTAGTGATGTACGGGTTGACCCCAAACCTGCGGTGACTCGCTGGTTGACCACTGGTTTGGGTTTGAAAATTGGCCAACCATTGTGGCTTCCAGTTGGGTACAGGTCAGACTGGGGAAATACACTCCACTATCTTGGAACTAGAGGTGCACACAGAAGTAGAGTACATAGTGAAATGACACAAGTATGGGTTGGGTGTGTGTTCTTCAATAGCATCATTTTGCGGATTATGGTTTTGCGGGTTAGGGTCTGGTGCGGTTTGAGTTTTTCCTGACCCGCACATCACTAATGGAGATGTATGTGTAAACCAGAGTTTTCTCAATCCTTTCTCTTACTGCAGGGTATAAGCTGTCATTCTCACTGGAGGCACATCCCCCTTCCTAGAATTGGAAAGCTGCAAAGTCTATTATATTTGTCTTCAGATACAATTGGGAAAAGGGCACACAGCATGGCAGTTTTTAAAGGAGAACTAAGCCATAAAAATGAATATGATTTAAAATGCCATATTTTACATACTGAACTTATTCTACCAGCCTAAAGTTTCAGCTTCTAAATAGCAATAGCAGCAATAATGCAGGACTTCCAACGTGTCACGGGGGGGGTCACCATCTTGAAATGAGTCTGCGACATTCACATGCTCATTGAGCTCTGAGCAGCTGTCGAGAAGCTAAGTTTATGGGTCAACTTAAATTTACGGGCAGAAAATTAGTTGTTTTTTTTTGTGATATAAGCTGTTGCTACAATCTCACGCTAATTGCAGTGGTTTCTAAGCTGACCTAGTAATTATCTGTATCAATTGCTAATCAGCCTTATATTTTGACATTTATATTCTATGGGTACTGTATATTTTGAGTCGGCCCCTAAGCTCAGTAAGTAAGAGCAGCACAGAATATGTGCAGTAGCCTGATACCCACGAGACCTGCGCGTTTACCTGCGTGGGTCGGTCGATTTTGGTCCGACCTGGCACCCCTATTTGTGGGTGGCGGGACTCGGTCGAGCTCTTCGTCCTACCCTCCCCGTTCGCCACCTTACACTGCCGGCTTCCACTTCTATAGCCGCACGCCTGCTCGCCCTGCCCCTTTTGTGACATCATTTGTGGGGCGGGCATGTTGGCACGGGTCTATAAAAGGAACCCGGAAATCGGGCGCGGGTGAAGGGAGGGCGGGTTAGGGTCGTCCACACATCATTAATGTGTAGTGATGGGCTAATTTATTTGCCAGGCGCGGATTTGCACGTTATACCACTGTTGAATAAATGAACAAATTTGCAGTGAAAATTTTTGACTTCAAGATGAGCACCGACGAATTGACGGCGTCAAAATCTGCGTTTCGGAAATTTTTACCCAGTTCCACAGATTTCGCGGGAAATTCACGATAAATTTGCCCATCACTACTAATGTGCAGTGAATCGGCAGAAAAGAAGATGGGTAATCTTTGGAGAGATAGATCTTCACTACTAAATGTCTGGGGTTGCTTTGGGCTGGTATAGAAGCTGAAAAGATAATGTACAACATTTCTCACCTACTTCTTTAGTTAGGCTAGGCTTTAGTTCTCCTTTGAAGTGATAGTTCTTGTGAAAAAGCGCTGGTATAGTTCTGCCAATATCTTCTTGTGGCTGAGTGGAATTTTGTCCATCCAGCAATGTTTCAGGATCCCAGTAGAGTAAAATCAGGAAAGAGAGCAGTAATCTCATACTTATGCCCTTGCTTTTCAAATGTGATGTTTAAGGCAAATTCTTCCCTAACCACTTCCCTTCTAGTGATCCCTTTAGTTTACATAGTTGATACCACAGCTCTTATTCAAACTACAAATTTAAAATGATACTGACACTATCTTTTCAAAATATTAATCTTAATTAAAAGTTACATATATATGGCAAAATTATAAATAGCATTCAAAGATCATTTTATGATGGATATAAAAAGAAAAAAGGTTATTTTCTGCTGTCGGTATCTCTTTAATAGAATGTGTCTTGTAGGGTTGTTGTGGATTCAGCCACTTATCTATCACGTTTTAATTAGTACTTTTTCTTAATATACATATACTGTATCACCACTGTTGAGATTTTCTCTGATACATTTAAAGGAGTTGTTCACCTTCAAACACCTTTTCCAGTTTAGTAGGTTTCAGATAGTTCCCCAGTAATAAAGACTTTTTTCCAATTACTTTCTATTTGTGACTGTTTTTCTAATATTGAAGTGTGAAGTTCATTTTTCACCTTCTAAAGCAGTTCTGGGAAGGAGGTGCCGACTCTTTAACTTTTCTAAATGGATACATTTAGTTGATACATTTGTTATCTTTGTCCCTGCTGAGGAGAATCCCTGACTTTCATTAAAGGCATCTGTTAGAATTGATACAATAGTTACTAATATTCTACAGATTCCGCTGAAAAATGTATCAACTAATTGTATCAATTAATTGTATCAATTAATTGTAGCAAATTGTAACAATTCAGATGCACCTGGATCACTGAACACCAGAGACAGGACCTTTAAACTTACATTTTGGGAAAACAGTAACAAAAAAAAAAGAATTGAAAAAAGTCTTTGTTTATGGTGAACAATCTGAAAATAACTAAACTGAAAACAGTGTTTGGAAGGTGAACAACCCCTTTAAGCTCCATGCTCTGTGCATAATAAAGAGTATTATAATAATAGTAGTAAATCATTTTATTTTTCCCAATAAATATTTTGGTATATGTTATTCTGCATGGGGTGCAGAGTCACGCTGGGTCCTCCCCACCCCAAAGATCTGACAGCCCTTCAAAGGAATTCCACTGCAATTTACCAATTAACCTGCTTGTATGTTTTTAAAGTTGTAGGAGGAAGCAGTAGTACCTGAAGGAAACTCAGGAAGAACCATGTTTACTATGATGTCAACAGCCATAGTTCACTGTTCTGTTCTGCTACGTATTACCCTGGGGCAGTGTGTAGTTTGACATGCAGCTAAACCTCCCCACAATCCAATAATTCTATCATAGAGAGAGATGCAAACTGTGTCTTCTCAGCAGCATGGATGGTGTAAAATGGAGTCCTGGCTCCCACAAGGCATTTGCATTAGGTCACATGGTGGCAGTACGCTAGCCTAATTAGTTCAGAATACTGCCATAAGCATTATGGGGTGGATAATAAGTGACCTTGTGCACTTACAGAAAGTGTCCAGAGGAGGGAGCTCTGAGCAAATGAATTGTAGAATATCTGGACAATATAACAGGGTGACTGGGGAACTGGCAGCTATGCTCTCAATCTCAGCAAGGCACCCCCGCTCCAGGTGTAGGAAATAGGTCAATTAACAAGAGAGCTGAGAGAAAGCTTGGTAGAAGCTTATGCTGGAGTCATGACATCACAATAAACTGTTGGATACTTACTTGGCTTTTTCAAGTGATTTTTAAGGGTGTCATATGTTTTACTGAACAAAAGACATGCAACACTTGTGTTTGTATCTTTCATAATTTGACAAATTGCCTTCCCTTGTGACTTAAAAAAAATCCTTAAAGGACAGGTAAAGCCTACATTTTCCTACCATGTATATAAATTGGGCAGATCTCCCCCACTAAAATGGCATTATTTTTACTGCATACATCCCCTCCATTTGCCAGCGCCATCACATTTTTTTAAAACAAACAGCAGCTTTCACCCGGGGGCCATTTTCCCTCTGACACATCATCAGTGCATTTATATCTGCCAACCGCACTTATGTGATGTAAAGTTCATGCAATTGAAGAATGCAGGCTAACACAGGCATAATTTGCTATGATGACAAGTCCTGCTTGGATTGAGCACTGTAATGGTTAAGCCAAGTTTAGGAGAGGGGGCTAGGATTTAAAAATAGGAGCAGACAGCTAGAGAAGAGATTCTATGGGAGCCAGCAATGCCATCTTTTCATTGGCTACTAGACTGGAGGGTGTGTTTATTATTCTGAGTTAAGAAGAACTGAGCATGCTCACGAGCCAACAGCCAAAGGAAATTCCTGAGGGAGGGGGCTGAGTGGGTTAGAGAAGTAGAATGAATACTAAGTGATTAAGGGGATGCTGCAACCTTACTGTTAACCTTTGAACAACCAGAGTGGCAGGTATTTAGAGATTTCAAAGAGGCTCGTAAGTGATACATTTTTTGTGTGTGTGTGGTTTGCATGTCCTTTAAGGTGTTATAACATGAGCAATTCTTGATAAATTCTTTTAATTTTCTTTACAACCTATTTATCCCGCACTAACAGATCCAGTACTGTATAAGCTCAGAAGAAAATGCCCCGTGATTTCCCAGGCTCAAAGCTGTTCTGATAATACTGATAAAAATCTGCTTTAATTTTTCCATCAAGCAGATGCGCACGTTGTACTCATTTTGTTCACTTTCCTGACCCCTTCAGTGATCCAAAGATTACATTTTATGCTTAGCACATTTGCAAATTCTTTCTTGTCGCATTTTAGGCCGTTCATGCAGACAAAAGCTTACGAGGACAAGTTCCTTCATGAAACAATTGTCTACATCTGTGTTATCTGTGCCTACAGCTGCCATAAACTGCAGATCTTTATGTGGAACTGTATTTTGTATTGTATTTATTCCTCCCACCACCCATTATAAGGATTTCCTAAATTAAGTCTTGTCAGAACAAAAGCTGCAATATAGTAATCAGACCATCTTTATCTAAATGTAGACTGCCAAATGAATTTCAAGTCCCTCTTACCTGAATATGGGCTAATTGTGAATTGGTCCTATGTAACCTGATATATGGGATTAGGAAAGCACTCCATAATTTATGTATAATGGATTCTACTTAAAGGGATACTGTCATGGGAAAACATGTTCTTTTTCAAAATGCATCAATTAATAGTGCTACTCCAGCAGAATTATGCACTGAAATCCATTTCTCAAAAGAGCAAACAGATTTTTTTATATTCAATTTTGAAATCTGACATGGGGCTGGACATATTGTCCATTTCCCAGCTGCCCCAAGTCATGTGACTTGTGCTCTGATAAACTTCAATCACTCTTTACTGCTGTACTGCAAGTTGGAGTGATAGCAACCAAACAAAAGAACAATGGGAAGGTAACAGCTCCCTAACACAAGAGAACAGCTGCCTGGTAGATCTAAGAACAACACTCAATAGTAAAAACCCATGTCTCACTGAGACACATTCAGTTACATTGAGAAGGAAAAACAGCAGCCTGCCAGAAAGCACTTCTCTCCTAAAGTGCAGGCACAAGTCACATGACCAGGGGCAGCTGGGAAATTGACAAAATGTCAGATTTCAAAATTGAATATAAAAAAAATCTGTTTGCTCTTTTGAGAAATGGATTTCAGTGCAGAATTCCGCTGGAGTAGCACTATTAACTGATGCGTTTTGAAAAAAACATGTTTTCCGATGACAGGATCCCTTTAAAGGAACAGTAACACCAAACAATTAAATTGTTTTAAAGGAAAGACAATATAATATACTGGTGCCCTGCACAGGCAAAATTGGAGTGTTTGCTTCAGAAACAGCCATTCATGCCCAGGACACATAATATAAACATAAATTCTGAAGAATCCCATTGTATACTACAGAGATTATCTGTTATCTGCTGTGTATCCTGTGCCTTTTCTCCTTTTTCAGCTTTAAATGGCTGCCCCCATGGCTACACAGCATCTTACTTACATAAACTATATTCATCGAGCCTGTAAGGCTATAAATATATTCCTATTGTTACTTCTTAATTACTCATCTTTCTATTCAGGCCCTCTCTATTTATGTTTCAGTCTTTTATCAGATCTATGAGGGGTTGCTAGGATAATGTGCACCCTAGCAACCAGATTGCTGAAATGGCAAACTGGAGAGCTGCTGAATAAAAAGCTAAATAACTAAAAAAAACACAAATAATAAAAAATTAAAATCAATTGCAAATTGTCTCAGAGTATCACTGTCTACATCATACAAAAGATTAGCTCAAATATGAACAATACCTTTAAGGCAAGTTTTATATCACCCAAAAATCTTCTGTATGCACCAAAATGGGGGACCAATACCCAAACCCATGTACTGGCTACACAATTAAATAGCGCAAGGACAGAAGGGGAATGTAAGGGGCTCAGTGAAAATTAGAAAATGCTAAAGGGAATGTGAAAGAAATTGACCGCTTTGCCTCTATGCCTGGGGCAGAGGAGAGGCAATATATGATTGCAAGTTAAGATGTTTAAATACGTTCATAACAGGTATGGATGTTTTAATAAAAAAAGAAATTGTTTCCCATGTCGCCACTTTTTCCTGTGTGGGCGATGGGCCTTCTTTAAAGAAATTGTTCAATATAAAAATAAAAACCTGGGAAAATTGGCTGCGCAAAGTAAAAAATGTTTTCAGTATAGTTAGCCAAAAATTTAGGGGGTTATTTATTAAAATCTGAAGATTTCTCACTATTTTCTTAAAACCATTTCAACCAAACTCCCGTCCACATTTTTTAGTGTATTTATCAATAAATGAACTTGAAAAATTCTAGTGCGGGAAAAGGCTAGATAAAATCGTGAAAAATACCGAATCGTACGATTTTCCGGATTTGATGCCTGAAAACTTCGACTTTTTCGAAATATCACCCAAAAAACACAAATTTTACAGATTATTCTACAAACCCAGCACAGATCATGATATCTTCCAATTGCAAAAGGGACATCTGTCATTGATTCCACAAGACCTCAGCAGGTTTGAGATGGAGTACTTTTTTATTCAGACTATTAGCAGTCTCGAGATTTAATAAATCACTAAAAAATTCTATATTTGTTTCTACAAAAAATGGTGTTGTGCCCTTTAAAAATCTGACCAGATAAAATGGGACTTTAAATAACCCCCTTAGTGTATAAAGGCTAGAATGACTGGATGTGTAGCAATAACAAAGAGAAATCAGATGGCACTCACCAAGCAAAATATGCTGAATTTTTATGATTTATTCAGATCTCTGCACAACGTTATTGCTACATGTATGGAACTGAAGAGCAGCAAAGTTCTCAGATAGAGCACCACAGTATTTAACCCATGGAGGTAGGATTCTATTGAAGTTTGACTGGATGTGTAACTGTCAGAACTCACCCTGCTGTCTGTCCTGACCTCTGCCTGTACTTTGACCATTCTCTTGGTTCCTGTTTAGTCTCTGTGATTTTGGTCTATTGACCCAGCCTGTGACCCTGACTAAGCTCCTGTCCTCCTGTTATTGTACTGCTATGCCCGTTGGGTGTATTGACCGGGCCTGTGACCCGATTACGCTCCTGTCTTCTGTCATTGTACTGCACTGCCCGTCTGGTGTTTTGACCTGGCCTGTGACCCTGACCACGCTCCTTGTTCTCCGTTCCTGTAAGACGTGGTTTCCTTGCCTGCCCAGAACTGTCTCCCTGGTCCTCTCTTACTAAGACCTCGCGGCACCCGAGTAAAGGAGGGTTCCTCCCGAAGTGAAAGGTGGTTGTTATAGGCAGAAGGCTGAGCCGTGACAGGGACCTTGGGGTTTGTTCGGGGTTTGTTCTGGGTTTGGGATACCAATAATATCCAGAACATTACTTCCTGCTTTGCATCTCTCTTATTGTTTACCAGTCAGTAACCAATCAATGACTTTTGTGGGTCGTATGGGTCATAACAGTTTGCTTTTGAATCAGACCTCCATGCTAAGGATCAATTGCAAACTCTCTGAACAGTTGTGTCCCATGTGAGCCCCCTTATAGTCGCTGACTTACTCAGAGTTAGAGAGCTGAAAAGCAGGAAGTAGTGTTCTTTTTTGTTAGACATCCAGTCACTCCAGCCTTTATACATTACATTTTCGGCTAACTAACTATATTAGAAACATTTTTTATTTTGCACAGCCTCAACCGGTTTTTATTTATAAACTAAACTGTTCCTTTAAGGAAAGGGTAAAGTCTCAGTGCCAGATTGGCAGTTTTTCAATTCCCTTTAAGGCCTAGAAGAATTATATATTATAGTTAGTTTACATGTAACATGTATATGTTTAGATGTAAATAATCTGTATATCTAAACTTGCAATTTGTATTTGCTTAGAACAGGGGTGTCCAAACTTTTGGCTCGCCGGGCCACATTGGAAAAAGAAAAATTATCTGGGGCCACACATGAAATACACAAACACGTTTGATTTGTAAAAGTAAAGGAAATACACAGAAAAGAACTACAGTGCCATTTGGATAACCAGATGGAGTTATACACTGGAATTTGGAATACCTGGATATTAAATAGATCTATTATATTATTATTACTAACTGGGCAATGGGCAGAGTCCCCCCCTCCTATATCCTTTGCGACATGACGTTTCCTCGGGAACCAAGCGTTTCAAGCTGGGCCGCATTCATATGCATCTTGGGCCGCATGTGGCCCTCGGGCCGCAGTTTGGACACCCCTGGCTTAGAATAAGGAGCAATCAACTCTTAAATGCTATGGACATCTGAGGTTAAGGGAAGGCTCTAGACTCAGTGTCCCAGTGCCAGGCTGGTAGCTTTTCATTCCCTTTAAGTCCCAGATGTTATATGTGCTTTTGTCGATCAACAAGGAAATAACCAAAACTGCAAGTTAGTTGATGTGTGGAGTTAGCTAGCCTATCTATTTTATGCTATTGGCTGCTGAGGGAGGGACAGATTTAGTTTCAGTGCCCCAGTGCCATGCTGTATGGGGGTGTGGGGTGACGATAAATACTTAAAAAACTTAACCCAATTAGCTTAACTAAAATTCCAGCCCCTATAGTATCAGTGCTAGGAATGAACCATAAATAAGTTACTTCAGATAGCTAATTCTCCTTCAGATCACATATTTGATATTATTTGATATTTGATATAATTATTTGACTATTCTCAGCTTGCTTTTCTTATGTCAACAAAACCAACAATTACAGCTTTTAAAGGCCACAGTGAAAGCAATTGCTTACTTAATTGTAATTAATTGCTGCCAGCACCAGTGACATTTGTGACATGCTGCTCTTCTATTAAGGTAGGAACAATCTCCAAAAATGGTTTCTCAGTTTGAAATGTATGTGTGCAGATAATAAAAGGTTGTAGCAGTTAATACTGTCAAGTGTAGGCTTTGTTAGAATCACTTTTATACTGATTAATAGGGGAGAGGCATAGGGCAGTTACAATATCCTACATCATAACTGCTTATAGAGCATAACTAGGCCCCAGTGCATATTTCTATGCCCCTATTATTATATCCCCAATACAACTGTTGGTAAAGGCTATGTACCCCCACGGCACCACCAATGTCAGCTTGCCCCATTAGGTACAGGCCCGGTACTAGTCATATTGCTTGCATCTCTGATATTTAGGCCATTGGTTTCTACCAACCTTCATACATCATATCCCCACTAGATTCTTAATTCCAGGTCTTGTATCCATTCATATGCCATAACCCCTGTGTGTATAATTGGCCACTTTATAACTTAATAAAGGCAAAGGGCAATTGACATTTTGACCATCAATTCCCCCCCCATTAGGTTCCTGGGCCCTGATGTAATTGTGTGGCTTGTAGTTAAACCCCACTTCCTTTCAAAGTTTATTCTAAATAACAGTATTTTAGTGATGTGGAAAAGGAAGTAGATATTCACTTGCTTTTCACTGCCACTAAGGGTCCTCCCTAAACTGTTGCCACAAAAAAAGCAGGAATTTGTCAAGAATGTCATGTATCATCAGGGGCATAACTATAGAGGAAGCAGACCCTGAGGTAGCAGGGGGGGTCTGGTTGAAAGCAACCCACTCTCCTACCTGCGCACAGGGAAGGGGGGGACAGGTGGTCTGGAGTCTCTGGCACAGACAGGCAGTGGGCAGATATGGGATGGGGATCAGACTTATAGGGTTCGCCATGCACTAGGCCCCTCTGAAGATTTTTTTGCAGGGGGTGGCACACACAAATTACAGAACTGTCAACATGCTGAAAAAAAGGTAGATGTCTAAGGAAGTGACATCATGAGCATGAGTAGAACCTCTCCTGAAGCCACAGAAACAGCCGTGTATTTGCACATCAAATGCAAATCGTGGAAAATCATCAGCAGTTGTCAGATATCAGGGGAATGTGTTAACAGTGCAGGAGACCAGGGGACACAGCCGAAAATCTGAGGGAGTTGACAGCTCTGTAGTTGGGTGCGGCCTAAACTGCAAATTCCACTAAATATAATGGATGTCAACATACTTTTAGCCATATACAGGGGAATATAATAAAAGTCGCAAAGAGCAAAACAATTTGGACCAATAAGACTAAAAATCCACTTCTCGCAATGTAATATTGTTCCTTAAACTGTTATTGCATTGCGAATTTTAATTGCGCATTGCGAATTTTAATTGCGCACTCATAAGAAGTGCTTGAAGGTGTCGTAATCTTTTGGAGCAAACATAATGACTTTTTCAGTAAGAAGTTTTATTACATTGACTGTAAAATTCGCAAACGGTCGTTCACTGTCGGAAGTGGTCGCTAAACAATTTCCGGGCTCGCAAAAGCTATATTAAATTCGCACAAAGCAAAATTTGTTCGCGCAAAGGCATAACTTTTCGCATTGTGAATAGTTTTTCCGTTAGCGATTTTTATTACATTCCCCCGATAGTGTTAGTGCTGTGCTAAAAGGTACAGCAACCCAAGGCAAGTACACTTTGTCTCCACTTTCCAGCCCTTTGCCCACCCACTCACTACATCAACCCCACTACTTGCTCGATATTTTTATACAACCCTTCAATAATTAATGGTATTTAGTCACAAATCTCTAACTGCCTTCTCTTCCTGGATTAAATTACATTTATATGATGCACCCAGATTGATTGGTAAATATATCCTCTCACTGTCAACTCAACTTTTTTCTTTATATATTTATTTATAAAATGTATGTGTACGTACATGCATGCATATATGCATATATATATATATATATATATATATATATATATATATATATATATATATATATATATATATATATATATATATATATATATATATATATATATATATATAAAAACAGGAAGGATTGGTGCACTCAGAATACATGGTTAAAGCCTTGGTGCAGGAACATGAAGTCATGAATACAAATAAACAAAGGAGTCCGCACTCAAAGGTCTTGTGAAGAAAAAAGTGAATTTAATCAACGTTTCGGCTCTTAAACGTGAGCTTTCATATATATATATATATATATATATATATATATATATATATATATATATATATATATGATATACGCATATACGCATGTATGTACGTACACATACATTTTATAGATAAATATATATATATATACAGGTATAATATTTATATAATCTCTTTGTTAAAGGATTAAACAAAGAAGAAGAGAGGAAGTAAAGGGAAAAGGAAAAAGTTGAGTTGACAGTGAGAGGACCATTTTAATCATCAAATGGCATTTCTCAAACCAAGTGATGTAGTCTGCATTCTGCCATTCATGTGTATCCCACTAGTTACACCACTGCCCATGTCTCTCAGGGTCCAGGCACTGTTAGCCAGTCCCAATGCAAGCAACAATTTTATGCAGAATAAACTTTAAAATGTGCAGACGATCACATGATAATATCACATTGAACTACTTTACACAATAATAGGAAGCACTCTCCCAACCACTTTTGATCCTACTCTTTATTTTTTATTAACAAGTATTTTTAGAGCTACATTATATAGGTGCCCCCCTCCGGGTCCCCTTCCGAGCCACCCCACCCCCCCGTTGAGCTGCCCCCCCCCCCCCGTAGCACTGCACTTTATATTTGCCGCGACCAGCCCAAAAAAGGGAGGCCGTGATAGGAAGCTTACTCTGGGGAGCAAATCTAGGGAGTGGGTCTGGGCCGACAGGGCCCACAAGAGCTTGGGGCAGAAAAGGCTCTGGGGCACCAGGTTTTTCCCGGTGCCCTGCCGGCCCAGTCTGACAATTCACTGAATCTTTGTATATTTATACCTATGTATAATAATGCCTGTCCTCTCTGTATGCACTTTTCTGCATTGTAGCATTCTACATTGCTGTGTATTCTAGGATCCACTGCAAGTTGATTGAGCTGTATCGATTGTTTTCTACGTGGGCCTTTTAAAGTGGATATTCGAGAAGTGTCAATGAGTCTTTTACATGATCTGTTAAATTTTCTTTGGGGTGCAGGTGTCACACTGGCTGTTATCCTTCTTTTACATAAACACTTGAGATATACAACTTTTAGAGGGGTATTTACTAATATTTGACTTTTTCTTACTATAACAAAAAAAAATTCAACCGAACTCCCAAACCCCGAATCCCCTTTATTTACCAATAAATCTGATTGAAAAAAATGCAGTGCAGGAAAAAAGGAATTGTGCAACTTATTCGAATTGATGCAAAAAACTATCCTACGAAAACGAGCCCAAAAAACCCTCACAGATCATAAAGGCAAGAAACATCTTCCAATTATTAAAGGGACATGTCATTTACTTGATTACTTGATTTTGACAGGTTTTAGCTGGAGTACTGGAATTGCTGGATATTTAGCAGCTTTGGCGCATAATAAATCGAGTTTTTCCCTCTTTTAAATTCAGTTTTTTTCTCTTTAAAAACGTGACCAGAAAAATTAAAGGTTTCTGCCTCTAAATGTGCACTAAAAGGTAAAATTCTGTAGGCAGCTTTGGCCCAATTTTCAGAAAAACAGTAAATGAAGGGAATTAAATAGTTTGTACCGTGTTCATTGCTGTCAAATTGCTGATGCAATGTAGGGGGGAAGGAGGGTACCCCCAAAAAAATGTATGATCTTTTTCAGCCTATCACCCTTAAAAAAGTAAAAGACGCCAGTGTTTTTTGGGACTTAGAAAGAATTTCAACTGTTTTTGAAGCAAGCCCTATCTACTCTATTGCACTTCGCCTGGTCTGAGGTGGCGATCGCAAGTCTGGCGCAAGAGGTAACATTCAGTAAAATGCACGTTAGTGAATTAGCGTAGTTACGTCCCTTCGCCATAGCGCAACTTCGCCTGGCGTAAGGGTGCAAAGTAGCGCTAGAGTAGGTCCACTTTCCTAGCGAATTTACGCCAGCACCCATAAGTAAATCGGCAAAGTAACGAAATTACATCACGCGTTGGCGAATTTGCGCTAGCGTTAGCCGCTATTGTGAATTTGACCCATAGAGTCATGTGTTTGCAGCCCTTATTTGTTTGTTGTGGAAATGCTAAATGTACTGTGTGAGGTGCAATAAATACATGGATAATCTAAGAAAGATAAGCTGGTCTGTGTCATTGTTTGTGTATATGAATAAATACAGATGGAGCGCAGCCACAGCCAGAACGCTGATATACGGGTCAGTTACTTGTTCACCACTAGATGTCTCCATATACCCCTTTAAAATGCAGTCTGACTGTAAGCCATAAAACTACTGGCACCCCATGTTGTGTTTATATACTGGGAATGGATACATAATAAATGGAAGATGCATTGCAAATGTATAGCTTTCCCCATGCATCCATCACTTAGTGCTATCTGCATTCACCTAGTGTTCTAGTAAAACTTCAATTTCTTTTTTCCCATCTGCGTGATGTTGCTTCTTACCAAAATGCCTGCTACATTTATGTCCATACCACCCTAATCAAACAGCAGCTTCTGTCATCATTATAACGTTCAACTTTGCACATTCCCTTCAGCTAAAAGTATGTCAGTAATTTTGGTCATTGAAAAACATTAACGTTGCACCTGAAATCCTTTGAAGCCGCTGGAGCAGGGGGATATGATCGGAGGCATGACCTGGGTGCATGGGAGACATGGCTGGGGAAGAGGTAGGTGGGGCTGGAGTTGAAGGAGCCTTATGCACCAGGATCATTTTAGCTCTGGGCTGGTATTTCTGAAGACAGCATCAGGCCATGGGTTAGATCCTCTCCCAGTGGGTGTGCATAACCCTCAATAGTCATCTGATGTTTGGGTGCCAAATAATCAGATTAGTCCAATCTGGCCCATTACCTTACCGGATGGCTAATTGAGCTGTTTCTGGGTGGCTGTTTTACCAACAATTCATTGTTTAGAACATGAAAAATGTGGCCCCCAGAAACTAGCACCCCTGGTTTAACATAGCCCTTATTTTCAGCCTAGACATTACAATTCTTCTACAAGTAGAGAGTGTGCAAACTATACATTTGCTTCTTGCACTCGTTTCTTCTTGTCTGTCACTGGTATGGACAGATTGAACTTTGTGTAATAAATGTCAACTTGACTCCCCTCTTGGCTCTGTCCTATCACAGTTCAGTTTGATACCAGAGAAAGAGATCATGGGCTGAGAGGCAAACTATAGAAAGAGAGGATATAGAATCGAAACGTGGCTTTCAGCTGTGGCAGCACAACTGTACAATCAATGTATTAAGTTTAATTGGGGTGAGGGTCACTGCTCCTTGTTGTGAGACACTGTACCTTTAGTGCTAATGGGAAAGTAAGAAACTCTATACATTGTAATTAGCAAGTGATATATTAGAATATGCCAAAAAACACACACCATGCCTGCAAGCAATGTTTCAACCACAGGCTGGATGCTACACAGAGAACTTCATCTGTGGAACAACCCATTCAAAACGTTTGTTTGCTGTCAAATGTGAAGCCTCTAGCTGTGCTTGAACTTCATTTCCCAGCATTCTCTGCCAGTCTATAGTCTGCTAGACTGTAGCAGCAGATGTTTTGCAAACAGTCCTAAATATGCAGTAAATACTTGCCTGTTCCCTCCCCAAATCACTGCAGTCACTCAATTTGGCCACACCAGCCTCCAATCTAGTTCTCAACATCTGTAAGGCCACTAGCATTCTGGATTAGGAGGCTTTCTCATATTAAGTAAACGATTGAATGTGCATTAACATACGACTGCATTCTTGTAAGGACTATTTGCCATACCTGCCATTGGTACTTTCAATAGAATCTGCCCATAAACCCAGCAGAAGAGTAAACAGAGGAGCACAAAACATTTCTTTTGGAATGCAGAAAAATAATACAATACTCTAAAGGGAACAGAGGCAATCTACTTTCTTTAGACTTCTTTCCTTCCAAGTTTGTCTTTTTTCCTTACATCCCCTGCCATGTGTGCTTCTTCCCGACTTATTCATTCTCCACTATTTGAATTCTGTTCCTTCTGTCAATCAGTGCACCTCCCTCCCTGGCTCATTTTCTCTCTACTTATCATCGGCTCTCCTTTTCTTCCCAGCTCTATTCTATCCCTTAGCACATTTTCTTAATCTCTCAAATGTTGTCTCTCTTTTTCTTCCTTCCTATTTCCATCACTCTCGGACTAGTATTTCCCCCCTGTCTATCCTTCCTTCATACCCCCTCCTCTTCCCATGCCTCTGTCTTCTCCATAGCCCCCTTTTTTCTATCACTCCCTCCCTTCCTCTCTATCCTTCTCTACACAGCTACCTATTTCCTCTGCCTCTGTCTCTCGCCCTCTGCCTGTGCTGGATCCTGGATATTTCTAAAGGACGACAGGGACTGCCTTTCTGTCGTATTCTCAGTCTCTCCTTTCTGCATCACCCCCAGATGTGCTTTGTGCTGCATTTGGGAGGCAGTGTCTGGGACATGACACCAGCAGCAGAATGAAGCATGGAAGAGAAAGAAAGGGAAGGCATGGACTGTGCCCCTTTCTCCGACATCATCACCTTCTGTAGATGTTTGCAGAAGAGACCCTAAAAACAGGTGGGAACACGCACAAGTTGAAGGGAAGCATTGCAATGAGGTTAGTGTATGTATTTTGTAAGAGTGTCTATTGGGATAATTGGGGGTCCTTTATAAGATATATTTGGGCTGGGACTAATATCTCACTGCATCTCCACACATTCAATTTTTGTTTATTGAATGCACTTGACAAAAGTTATTTCATAGGTTGCAGTTTGTGGTGCCACCAAGACATCCCCCCTCCAGACTGTAATCAATTGCAATGAG
This sequence comes from Xenopus laevis, assembly GCF_017654675.1. Lineage (NCBI taxonomy): Eukaryota > Metazoa > Chordata > Amphibia > Anura > Pipidae > Xenopus > Xenopus laevis. The sequence continues at coordinate 68,060,331 of NC_054384.1, forward strand.
TGACTTTAAGGTTGTGAGCATACCAGCACAGTCACTTGAATCATTTGCCTCTACAGGAATCCTAGTCAATCCAGTGAATCTCATTGTGCTTAGTTACAACTCCCATTATCCTTAGCTAGCCAGTTACTCACGGATCAGAAGCGTCGCAACTGAGCAACAGCTGGAGAGTTGCAGGCTTTCGTTTCCTGGACTAATAGTAAATGTTTGTTGAATAATGCACCCATTTGCTATCTGAAGAGAGTGGGAGAGAGTGGAAGCACCAGGCAGTGCAGTCTAATAGATTCTCCGGTGACAGCAAAGTCTTTAATGCATTAAAACCGATCAATCAGTTTCTGATTAGTGTTACATTATCAAATACATACTGTACTTTTAATTATTGGAAAAGGTACAATACCTTGATCAGTGACAGCCATCTTTATTTCACCCTCTGTTTTCAGAAAATTAAAGATGTACTTAATGCATCTTGCAGAGGGTATCTGGCAAGTGCTGAAAAAGTTGCCTAAAATAAGGCATTAGGCAGTTCTTCCCCTCACGTGGAATGTGTTGTGTGAATGAGAAGGGACATTGCTGGCTTATTAGCTGAGATCTTGGGAATCGCGATGCAACTCCCTACTCTTCCGGCAATTACTGTGTATTTTGAAAGGTGGGGGTTAAGGGGAATAAGGGGTATAGTGAATACATGTCTGCTGTCTGTGTACATGCTCTGGTGTGTATAGGGAGGCTGACTTGAGACTGCACTACTGCAGATGCATATTTATATTTGTTTTGCTGTAATTAAAATGCAGCCCCCTTCTCTGTTTCCATATGGGATGTATGAGGCTGAATTGCCAATGAGGCAGCATGCAAGCTCTAAATAATTTGCAACTAGAGTTCTAGTCCATGGATTTACTACCTTGCAGATGAATATAAAATTCCTCTAGGCTGGAAATAAAGGTCACAGATCTGAGGTTTTAAAGACTAAAGATAAAGAGTAGGCAATGTGGGCTAAGTGGATTTTGCTCTGCTTTTATTGAACATTTTTGTGCATGTATGAATTCAAGTGCACCTCAGCATCACAGGCCATATATAAACAAGGACAGCTAATAACTGCTAGCATGTATAAATCAATTAAAAGCAACCAAAATAGGATCAGTCTTGTTTATGAGTTACACACTTGATTTCTCTATATCTAGATTTCAACTTTAAGCCTTTTACGTGTTATGGCTGAGCAATGGATTCAGATCACCTCTCTTGTTAGTTTGGTCCATTAACCCAATACACTTTGGGTCTGTAAATATGGAGAAAATGAAGTTTCCCTTGGTTTAAGGATTGCTTTACAAGATAATAGATGTCAGACAAACCAAAATCTCCTTTCAATTGTCAGTTAATGTTTTTTGTCTAGTCCATGCTTTTTTTTTGCATAAAGGTTAGACTGTTACCCTATGACCTTGAGAACTTTTCTAGAAAAGCCTTGTGCCCAAAATGCAAGTGTATTTTATTCATTCCGAGAGAGTAGCAAGTAGTCTGCGTGCGTGTGTCTGGTCACTGGTGGCTCTGGCTATGCAATGAATGCAGCCTTTTGTATTTGTTTTGGAGCAACAGCGTTTAAATGCCAATAGGTTCTGCAGTGAGGGAGGAGGCAGTCTATCTCAGTGTGGATCCCAGGTCAAAATTTCGTTTTTGAACATTTAGAGAGGTTGTTGAACTACCAGTTCCAGCATCCCGTGACTTTTAGAAGCTTTAAGGTGATGCAGATTTATATTTGTAGAACAGTGGTAGGACCTGCAACCTAGGAATCAAGTGCATTTACAAGGAGAAGGCAAAGGTGTGTGTGTGGGATCCAAATCTGCAGTTTAATCACAGTCTTATTGGCCTAGGCTTATGCCAATATGCTGCTTTGGTATTTGGTATTATTTCTGTCTAACCATGTGCCTTAATACAGTATGAATTTCCAGGAGAGAGAGCTGCTATACTTAGACTGGGCATGCTGTGCATTAAGGCAGAGATGCACAACCTGTTGCTCTCGTTCTGAATCACATTCCCAAGTATGGGTTGTGGGCTAGCGTTTCAAAATCATTGACTCCAGGGAGTATTCACATCCTAATATTAGTGCAGAATTTGTGGGTTGTTGTAAACGTATAAGCAGGAATTAATTGGATGCAATGATTAGTGGAGTTTTATCTTTGTTTATAACACTATCAGTGCAGCTGTCACCTGTACTTTTATTCACATTCCCAGCAGCTGTATCTGACAGTATCACTGAATTTATTCATACCCTATGATTTTGATGTCTTTTACTCATATGCATGTAAAGTTTAAGCTTTAATGGCTGCTTTAGATTACTGATAGGTCCATCTTACAACTAAATGCCAACTGTGTTGACCTTTTTAACTCAATGAAGAAAACAAGCAATGGTTGGTATTGGTCGGGTACATATATCCCTTACCTTCTCTGACAACAATCCATATCAATCCATTCTATGCAATATCATGGGACATGTAGCTTGCACAAGACATGTTTTTTCTATATCGCTTCTCAGTTGTATTTAGCATGATCAACGGTTATGTAGCTTGGCTGGTTGCCATTTCGGAGGTATAGTCTATGAAATGTTGTATTGTGCTTTAAATGATTACTAGAGCTTTGTTTTGAGTAACTGTTGAAAGCTGCAATGTATAATGTATATTACTGCCTTTATGGCAGGATATATATCTACTGTAGATGCTCTTTTCATATTGACCAAACAATTTTAAACATTGAAAGCTATATTGCTGAAGCAAATATGCCTTTTTTTATCCCAGTTTGATTCTGTTGGTTTATAAGGTTCTGTAAATGACTGTACAGTTATGGTGGTGGCTATATGAATAAAGATCCATTGTTCCAGTTCTGGAATACAGAGAAAGTCATTTTGTATTACAAAAGAAGCCCATATCTGTCTCTATTTGCTCTAGCTGGACCTGAAGAAAATGATGTCAATCTATGAGAGGCCCAGTGACATATCACTAAAAAGCTTGGGCAACACTCCTCTATAGCTTCATGTAAGACATTCCAGATTTCTATAACTAGCACAGCTCAAATAGTTTTTGTAACTAACCCAAAGTTATGTTACGCTAACTTTGAGAGGTATTCATTTCCAGAAAGCCATGAAGAACACCCTAGTGAGATCACCAGACCAGAAGAAAAGACAAATATTGCTAATTTCTTTAGTTTTCTTGCTTCACATGGAAGGTGCCAGAAGAAACTACTGTTAATATAGAGAATAGAATGTCCAGTTCAAATATTTACAGAACCGCAACTCATTGATAATGTGTCAGATTTAAGGGGGCTTAAATGGAGCATGTATCTAATCCTTATTCGTTTCAAGCCCTTGAGATTTTATATAATGCTAATGCAGTAAATATTTCTTATCAGCCCTTAATACCCCTCTTGCTTGTGGCTTAATTATCTATTTTTACGCATTGCGAGCATCTTGGATTGGTTTTGTAATAAAACCAATTGATTAGTAATAAAGTAATAAAGGGTTCATTAGTAAGGGGCCACTGATTCACGTTCATGGCTGCCATTCTGAAGGAAAGTTTAGAAAGACTACTGTCATGGGAAAAAACATTTTTTCAAAATGAATCAGTTAATAGTGCTGCTCCAGCAGAATTCTGCACTGAAATCCATTTCTCAAAAGAGCAAACAGATTTTTTTTATATTGAATTTTAAAATCTGACAGGGAGCTAGATATTTTGTCATTTTCCCAGCTGCCCCTGGTCATGTGACTTGTGCCTGCACATTAGGAGAGAAATGCTTTCTGGCAGGCTGTTGCTTTTCCTTCTCAATGTAACAGAATGTGTCTCAGTGAGACATGGGTTTTTACTATTGAGTGTTGTTCTTAGATCTACCAGGCAGCTGTTATCTTGTGTTAGGGAGCTGCTATCTGGTTACCTTCCCATTGTTCTTTTGTATGGCTGCTGGGGGGGGGGAAAAGGGAGGGGGTGATATCACTCTAACTTGCAGTACAGCAGTAAAGAGTGATTGAAGTTTATCTGAGGAAATTGACAATATGTCTAGCCCCATGTCAGATTTCAAAATTGAATATAAAAAAATCTGTTTGCTCTTTTGAGAAATGGATTTCAGTGCAGAATTCTGCTGGAGCAGCACTATTAACTGATTCATTTTGAAAAAAAATGTTTTTCCCATGACAGTATCCCTTTAAGTAAGAGAAATAACAGCCTGCCAGAAAGTAGTTCCATCCTAAAGTGCAGGCACAAGTCACATGACTGGGGCAGCTGGGAAACTGACAAAATATCTAGCCCCATGTCAGATTTCAAAATTGAATATAAAAAAAATTGTTTGCTTTTTTGAGAAATGGATTTCAGTGCAGAAGTCTGCTGTAGTAGCACTATTAACTGATGTGTTTGGAAAACAACATGTTTTCCCATGACAGTATCCCTTTAAGGGTCGAATTGAAACTTCTAATTCAAATTTTCCATTTTTTTTTTGTTGTCAAAACTTTCAATTTCGAATTGTGAATTATCCAAACTTGATTTAAGTTTTAATAAAAATTTCGAGATTTAGCAAACGCTGGCCCTTTAAATATTTGGATTTGACTATTCCCACCTAAAATCTGCCGAGTTCATGTATAAGTCAATGGGAGAGGTCCAGGCATCAATTTGGCCATGTTCCTAGCTTTCCTGACATTCAAAACCTATAATAGAGTTATAATTGCAAAAAACAACAAACATTTGCAAGATTTAAAGGAAAAGTAAACCCTCAGAATGTTTTCCTTTGCCGATCTTTTTCACAGTTCCTCCACTGGATCATCAAATCAAGATATAATATCCTAACATTCAACTTTTTTTTCGGGGAAAAAACTCGAGGCGAGTATAGTCGAATTTGATTCAAATTCGAGTCAGTAAAATTTGTGTGAGTAGAGTTAAAAACAACTCACATTAATTTGAAATTCAACCTTTAATAAATATGCCTCCCCTTGTATTTCTGGTACTAAACAGTACTGATGATTTGTGGGCTCTATTGATCTGTACAGGAGTACAGTATATCATTAGTATTTATTTATGGCAGTGGTCACTTACACCAGTCCTCCTATAAGCTGTTTTGGCCTCTACAACTGATCTATATATCATGGGTCAGTATCACTGATCATTTAGATTATGGTACTGCTGAATTGTTTGTGTTTGACTTGCACATAGTTCATGTATCCCTGCAAGAAATGTAGTTTGCTCTGTCTCAACGTCTCAAAGCACTCCCCACCAACATTGGCGTTTGAAAGCAATCTAATTAGCACCAATCCAGTCAAATAATAATGAGCGGTGCTGCTATACGTCATTACATTTTCCTCTTTTGCACTAATACATGTAGAGTTAAGAGCTGTAGTTTATTCTATTTGCTAATGTGTTGTGCTGTATTTGGCAATGAATGTATGGGTGGGGGGGGAGACAAATTCACCCCTAAATGCTTCTCCTGAAAACAACCAAATTAACAAAATTATAGGAAAAGGCTCATGTTATTCATGACTGGACAATATCTCCAAATTGTGTTAGTCCGTTAATTGGAGATATTACAGGCCTGCCTTCGCTACTAGAGCCGTGTTTTAGATTATTTAATGTGCCATTAAAAGCAAAAAACCCAATTTCCTCATTAAAATTAATATCACTTTGTCTTCTGCAAGGTATTCTATATTTGAATACTGCAAGAGGAACTGGTGGAGAAAGCCAAGCTTTAAAGCATTTAAATAAGGAATGTCTTTGCTGAAAATAACATGTAATGATACAAATTGCTGATTATTCTTTCACACCGATGGTAACAGGGAAGAGCAAGACCTTAAAGCTACTGATCCAGTAGTATTGAGGCCAGGTAGGGGTCCTTGCCCAATTTTTAGTATATGTGTATATTAAAGCTATGTACATTCTTGGCCGTCTCCTCTACTCCTTTCAGAACCACCGTCTTTTTATACCATCCACTGCCATCTCTAATGTCCCTTTTTCCTACCTCCCTGAATACCTCCATAAGGAGCTCTCATTCAATCTACTTAAGAAAAAAACAATCATGTTATCCACCCACCCATTTAGACTGCAAGCTCTGCAGGGCAGGGACCTCCTTCCTATTGTGTCTCTTTCCACATAGCGCTTAATCTCTGTGTATTTATACATGTATTTATTATAATACATGTCCTCCCTCTGTGTACTTTGTACATTGCACAGTGTATTATTTAGTGCTCTCTGCAACAACGTCAATCAAGTCCATGGCACTGCATTGCTGATGCAATTCCACAATTCAGTTGTGCAACTTATAATGCTGATAGCAGATACCTAGGGAATCTGCATGTATTTAAGCAAAATTGGAAGATGTGCATAAATTAGCAAGGGGAAGCAAAAGTTGTTCGCTAGTTAAGATTGTTGAGTCAATATATCGTTAAGTCAATATATAAACTGTCAGAAGCTCAGGGGCAGATTTACTAAGGGTCGAAGAGAATTTTCGAATTTAAAGACTTCAAATTTCGAACTAATTTTTGGGTACTTCGACCATCGAATAGGCCTAAATTCGACTTCGACTTTGTTTCGAAGTAAAAAAGTTTGACTTCGAAAATCGAAGTACTGTCTCTTTAAAAAAGTTTGACTTCCATCGACTTCCACCTTAATCCTGCCGAATTGCAATGTTAGCCTATGGGGACCTCCTAGAACCTATAGCCAACATTTGGCTAAGTTTGTAGAAGTCGAAGTAAAATCGTTCAACCGATCGATTAAATCCTTCGAATGGTTCGATACGAAGGTTTTCATCGTACGATCAAAGTATTTTACTTCGACCGAATATGGCCAAATTCGATTAAAAAAACTTCGAATATCGAAGTATTGCAATTCGATGGTCGAATTTCGAAGTTTTTTACACTTTGAAATTCGACCCTTGATAAATCTGCCCCTCAATGTGAGTTTTGGCTTCAAGTTGATGGTCCAAAGCTAAGCATAAACGAAAACTTATCCAGAGGGAAATCTCAAAGGGATTCTCAGCTAAAATGTTTAATAAGGATCTAGCTAAGAAATATGTTGGCAAGATTTCCGATGCTCATGGTAGAAAGAAAAGTCAAAGGAAAAGCTAATGTTAATACACACATTTATAAAGCCTCTTTGGATGTAGTCTCCTGTGTAATTGCTCTGCAAAGGCGTTTAATTTGTTTTATAGACTTTATCTAGTCTGACAGGGAAGTTATGCTTTAGCTTCTTCCACAATAAATACTTCTCTGCAGTAGCCTTCTCTTGTCACATAGGTACCATCTAGTAGTGGTGTCACTAGGATGGCAGCACCTACAACTTTTCCATCGCACAAAAGTTTTCCAAGTGTTCAAAGCTTAAAGAAAAACTATACCCCCAAAACAAATACTTAAAGGGCATGTAAAGGCAAACAAATAAAATCCCATTTTTACTTTCTTTAATGAAAAAGAAACCTATCACCAATATACTTTAATTAAAAAATGTGTACCGTTTTTATAAGTAACCTGACTGTATGCAGTGAAATTCTCCCTTCATTTACTGCTGTGGATAGGAATTGTCAGATGGTCCCTAACTGCTGAGCAGGGAAACAATCATACTTATGAACAGCAGGGGGAGCCCCCGCCTTTCTTCCCAGCCATGCAGAACTCAAGCAGCTTTGTTTATGACGATCCCTAAGCAGCCCAGACCACACTGAGCATGTGCACAGTCTTAGTCTTGCAAAGATGTTTAACAAAGTTACAAGATGGTGACTCCCTGTAGCCAACTTTGAAAGCATAAATTATTTGTTTGATTTGGCTTGTGGTGCCGTAAGTTCATGTTTATATTTATTATACAAAATACAGCATTTCTAGCCTTATTCTATTTTAGACTTTACATGCCCTTTAAGGAACAGATAGTTTACATCATATTAAGTGGCATAATAAAGAATCTTACCAAACTGGTGTATATAGTAAATATTGTCCTTTTACATCTCTTGAACCACCATTTTGTGATGGTCTGTGTGCTGTCTCAGAGATCACCTGACCAGAAATACTACAACTCTAAGTGTAACAGGAAGAAGTGTTGAAGAAAACAACAGAACTCTGTCTGTTAATTGGCTCATGTGACCTAAGAAGTATAGTTTGTTTGGTTTGTTTGTGTGCACAGTGATCGTATGATCCCAGGGGGTGGCCCATTTTCTATTTATGATTAACCAATGGCACATACTACAGGTATGGGACCTCTTATCCAGAATGCTCAGGACCTGGGGTTTTCCGAATAATGGATCTTTCTGTAATTTGGGTCTTCATGCCTTAAGTCTACTAGAAATTAATTTAAACATTAAATAAACCCAATTGGCGGGTTTTGCTTCCAATAAGGATTAATTATATCTTAGTTGGGATCAAGTACAAGCTACTGTATTATTATTACAGAGAAAAAGGAAATCATTTTTAAAAATTTGGATTATTTGGATAAAATGTAGTCTATGGGAGACAGCCATTCCGTAATTCAGAGCTTTCTGGATATCGGGTTTCCCGATAAGGGATCCTATACCTGTACTAGAAAAGTAAATTATTATGAAAATGGTTTATTTACATGAAGCTGTTTTATGCAATATCTTTTTATAGAGACCTACATTGTTGCACCTACAGCCATCACCAAAAAATGCCTTCAAGCAAGGATATGTGTATGATACTGGTAAACAGCCAATGAAATGGATGTTCAGGTAAACAAGCAACATACAACATTTTTCCATAACACATGAATCTCCTAAAAGGAATAAGTACTTGCATTTAGAAAGCATCGTGGCCCAGAACCGGGCCGCGGACAGTCCTGAACTGGGCTGCCGAGCCTAGCCCGCAATTAATGCATCGGATGCTGGTGCGCCGAATCGGATGCGCAGTTGCCGTTGGCCCTCCCGAACCTTCCTGTTGGTGTCACATTGTGCTACAAATGAATATTATCTTTAAAAATAGCCCCTTTATTGGAGCCTCCCATAGATGTAATCTGGTTTCTGTCTGTGTTTCAAATGGGGGGTGGGCGTGTCCTAACAGTCCCTGCCAGAAGCACAGTAGGCCAATCACAGCCCTGCAGTCACACAAGCGAAGACAGGCTTCAGTTCCCTACCAGGTCAGCCTAGCTGCCGACTGGTTCCTGTCCTACAGTGCAGTGTGCTGAGTACCGCAGGTTTCCCTGCACAGCCTGGGAAAGGAGGCAGCAGAAAGTGGAACAGATAGGTGGAACTAGCTGGGGTTTTACAATAATTTTCAATTAAGTAACTGCTTTTTGAAGAGCATTCCTTCTATATCCAAATGAGTAAAATGCACTGGTACCTTCTTGTTTTTTCCATAAAATGTCTCCTTTAATATCAAACAAGGGAAAGTTGTGCTCACCACTAATTTTTAAAAACATTAGGCGGGGGTGTAATGAGGCTGTGACCACAAAAATACATATAGACAAATAATACAAGAGGTTCTCTGCACTCAACCCATTATCAATATATTTAAGACAGAGACATTTTGTGCAGTATGCACCCTTCCCAAGCTCCCACCCTTCCCAACTATAGTCAGGTGATCCCTCTGGTGTCTAATAAAAGGGCAGCCAAGTTTGGGAGTTTTACTTTGAAAGCAGCTAGTAAGTTGCAGGTAAAACCTAGTCCCTTTGTAAAATGTATAATGAAGCAATAGAATTCTTAATGAATCAGATAAAATTGAGCGTAGGACTGGCCAGATATGGGATGACTTTGACGTAGTTGGCCAGCTTAAATATATTGCAATATATGGACAAACAATCCCTGTTTTGTTTAAAGGGTAAGGCATTTTTTAGTAGCAGTATGCACAAAATGTCTCTGTCTTAAATATATTGATAATGGGTTGAGTGCTGAGGACCTCTTGTATTTGTCCTTTAATATCAGACATTGAAACAAATATTTCTATTTATTTTATTTCCGCTCTGTAAAATGTTTTTTTTTCTGATCATATTCATTTGCATATCTATCTATTAATTAGGTTGGCAATCTGTGATGAGAGCTGGGCCAAATTTACAGCTATCACATTATAAGAGGTTGATGAATTCTTCAATAATTGAAGCTGTGGTTGGCTAATGTGACACAGGGATCCTGTACTGTAGAAAATAAATTGAAATTATGGGAAACACCTGTAATCAAATGTGAGCCGAGTTCCTGTTCAAGGAATAATGCTTTAAGTATTGGTTATTTAAATGTGCATCATGTGCAAATGTTGTATATTTCTATACTAATGACTAGTTATGTAGGTAGTCTCTGACATGTACAAGTATGCCATCACTGTACTAATATGCAAATGAAAGAAAATGCATCTGTCAGCACTGTCTAGCACCTTTTCTACCCATCAGTCCTCCAATTTAGTTTGGTTACATTACTGCAATAAAGTTACTAATGTACCATTGGCGTCCACAGAAAATTTTGCAGAGTAGTAATAAAAGTATTGCAAATAATTAATTTTATATCAATATTTTGGTGGACACAAAGCTTGAGTGTTAGCCTGCATTATTTTTTCAATTATAACATTTGTTAAAGCCACTCACCTGTGACATACACATTGCTGCCCATTCCACAATAACAGAGTTTTCAAAAATCGGAAAGATCTGGGACGCACAAATGGAGCGACTGGATAGTTTGACTCTCTAGTTGAACAGTCAGGGCCCAGGTGCTCTAGCTCCAAATCTTTAGCTTAAAGGAGCCGATAACTGTAAACGTTGGATGGTTAGACACTCGAAGAACACTCAAATGAATACATTCAATATGAAAATATGTACAGAAATGATTTGACACATATGTACGCCAAGTCTTAATTTACAGGGTCATGCCTAAAACTAATACTAATACTAAGACTAAAGATTATAATGGAGACTGAGGGAGACTTGTTCAGAGAATATTCCATGAATGTACCGATGCAGTCCATTTTCAAAGGTATTTTCCAACCTGCCTGATAAACATTTGGATGATTTTCAGCTACAGTATATATATCTATCAGGAGGTACACACAGCTGCAATAGATAGATGCTCACAACTGGTAGGAATATTTAAAAACTAGCTTTATTTAACATTAATCCTGATGTGTTTCATGTCTTCTGACACATAATCATAGTCTCCCCGTACACAGGACAATAAACTAGCAACTCGGTATGTACAGGCGAGTCAGCAGTTTTATTGGCCTTAGCATGAAATGTGCAGGGCGTGTTTTCACAATGAAAAATTGTGCATATTCACATTTAAAACAGTAGGCAGAACTACGATACACATAAATATGTCATCTTTGGTTTTCCAAATCATGCAAAGTAATGCTTCTTCCCAATAAATACAGCACTGTCTGCATTCAGCAGAATTGTATTTAGGAGAAATGGGCTTGGGCAGGTAAGTAATAATCCCTAGTGTTGCTCCCTTGCTGCAAGTTAATGAGCCTTGTCCTTACAGCCGGCATATAGGAAGCCATAAGCACAGGGCTTTGTTAAATTCAGGTTACACACAAATATCCTGATGCACTATGGGTTGTGAATTTGCAAGGATTTCCTTAATGCCCCTAATGTTTTATTTGGTAAATATAGCACATGAATTACCCATTGGCAATCACTAATGTAATATTATATATACAGTATAATATACTGTATAATACTTTACACTACAATCCCTAAAATGTATGGTCTGGGATTTTGGTGAATTTTGAATCTTTAATGCAGTATATGATTGGACACAACTCTTTGCATTTTTATAAATCCGTACAATACATGTATATTTCTAACAGTTCTTGTGTGTGAAAATAAAATGCCCATTGGGTTGTTGTTGTTGTTGTTGTTGTTGTTACTAATGATTTTGGTGTATCAGTGGTTGCACTGTTTCACAGTTAATCCTATCAGTATTACATAATACATTTTTGTTCAGAAGATTACATTTTGCTATATCGCTAATATAAAAATGATTATATATTTCTCACGCTCATTTTGGTTTTGCTGTGTTCAGTGCTGGGCTTGAGCCTCAATATTTCCGTCCAGTCCTTAGCATTAAATGCAATTTCTTGATAAGTATATGGGTCATTTGCTTAATGCAGTTTTGATCATTTACCCCATTAAAATGCCTTACCAAGACACAGTCTAGGAATTTATAGGACATTGTGCAGGAAAAAAAGTTCCTTCTCTGCTTCAAAGTAGATACCATAATCAGTATGTGGTTTCATTTATAGTTGTGTGGTGAGCCCCACACAACTGCTACTGGTAACACAAAGTGAAGCAATTAAAACTTGTCATTTGGCGTTGTTACTCATTGTACCATCCTTTTTTTTTAAAATTCTGTTTCCGCTCCATTACCAGGATTTGGGGGGTCCACAAGAGAAAAAGAGAATAAGAGTGAGCTACATACTGGGAGGTACTGCAGCCAGGGATTTCTTTCTATTTCTATTACTTTTATTATAATTGTATTATTTGTAATACCTTCCAAGTTCAAGAAACCAGAGTGGTTGATTTATCAGTTTACGAGTGCATGGTGCTAAACCATTTGGCATTCTATGGCTTAGCAAAGAGAAAACAAACTATTTTTTTTTTCATTCCTGATTTGTTAGCAATAGCTTATCAGTGCATTTGCCTAAATGTTACTTTGTAGACTGAGCCATAACTGAAATTAAATTAGACTTTGCAGCCCTTTGCTCTGCACAGAGGTATGAACATTTCACAAACAGCGTTGGATGTATTGGTAGTCATTCTCACTATCTGTCCCTGCATCTCGTTTCTCGTCTTCTGCTTGATTTGATTTTCACACCTCTTTCAGCAGCCTCTGTTGTAATGTATCCGCTTCTACATTTCGCTCCCACACCTCATCCTTGTAGAATGGGACACCCCACCTACCTTGCATGCTGTCTGTCACAAACAAAGCTGTTCTGAAGTCATTGCCTTTCTCTTTTACTTGTCAGTCTGCTGAGAGACCCTGTTCCCAGAAATACGCAATAACCTCTCAATCTGTTTACTGAAAGCCACTTTATTTAACAACAGGAGCATAGGATAAGACAGCTGATAAGAACATCTCCTCCCAAGTTTTCCCAATCTCATATACAGTATTACTGTACACGTTATTCTCTATTGTTTCCTTCTATACAGAAATTAGTTTTATATCAATGCATACCTGCAGAGCCTGCAATAGAAAAGATAAAGCCCAAGGCAATGTGAGAACCTGAAGCCAAAAACTTGAGAGGGTACTTGAATCAGAAATCGAAAACCCGTGGCTGTCAGTGAACTAAAACTGTGCCTTTGGCTTTCTGGGTTCTGGGAGTTGCAGTTTAACAGCAACTTGAGATTCAATACATCTAATCCAAATGCTTCAAACAATAATACATGATGTTTATTACAATATATCACTTTTTATTCTACCAGTGATCTATGATGTTAGAAGGGAAGGATAAAATGCCTCTCCCAGTGCTTCTAGAGCTTGCAGTCCTTTCAAATCTTGAGTTACACATTTTCTTGGTGTATTCTAGTAATTTCCAGAGTGTTTGTTATGCTAGTTTTGGAACTACAGGAAGGTTCTTCCACCAAAGGCATAATTGCTTGGCTGATATCGTTGATCATCCTTGGATCGTATGTTTATAATTGGTTCCCTTGTGTAGGCTTTGACTTAGGTTCTGGGCATTAACCTTGGGGCCTAAATGTGAGTTGTCATGCTATGTATTCAAAACCAAATGTTGGGTTGTAATCACAGATTTTACCAGTACTTCTCTCTGAATTGAGACAGTATTTATTTGATGATTGAGGAGTTACATGCTTACTTTGGAAGAACATAAATACAGTAGTTGGCAAGTGTCCCAAAATTCCAATTTTTCTTAGTTTTGACGCTTTGTCCCTGGAAATAGCTGCACAGAAGTTTTTACATATATATCCTGTAAACTATATTCTTATAATCTACTGTTAATAGATAATTTCACAATAGGAACAATCTATATTACTGTATATCCTTATAAATGGCAGACTTATAAAAGTCAGAAAATGCCACTTATAACTTACGGTGATGACTTCTAGAACTTTCTCCCCTTGTACACAGCCTGTCACTTGTTTAAAAACCTACCATTATTTTTTAAAACAAATGCTGGAATATGATGCCCTATGCCCCATCTGTACCATCCATTTTTCTGCAGCAAAGAGAGAAAGCTCTTGACTTAACTGTATACATTTAACTGTAGATTATAATATATTCCCCCTGCAAAAATATTAATTTTGCCATTGTGCTTTATACATTACAGTAGAAGGTACGTTATCCACTATATAAACACTACTGTTATTATTATTGCCTTTCTGCAATTCGGAGCATTCTGGATAATGGATCCCACAACTGAGCACTGGTTCTAACTGTCATCAGTTAGAACCAGTGCTCAGGTATGGGATCCGTTATCCAGAATGCTCTGAATTACAGAAAGATAATAATAACAATAATAATAATAATAAAATAGTACATTGTACTTCATCCAAACTAAGATATAATGAATCCTTATTGGAGGTAAAACCAACGTATTGGGTTTATTTAATGTTTACATGATTTTCAAGCATAAGATCCAAATTATGGAAAGATACATTATCCAGAAAACCCCAGGTCCTGAACATTCTGGATAATAGGTCCAATACCTGTATTATAGTATCCTCATATTTTACAACTGGGAGTGTCCTCAGAGTTCCATGACCTGTATAAAAGCACTCTGCCTTTGTACACTATTCACTATATAACCTATAATAGTAAAAAGGTGTGCTTATGGTGTAGATTTTATTTCTAAATTACACTGTTTACACTGCAAACAATTCACTCTACCATGTAAAATTTGATTCCCGAACCAGCAAGTGTATTTTTTTAAATTTATAATATTGGCGTGTAGGCAGCCATCTCAGGTCATGTTGCCTGGTCATGTGCTTTCAGGAAGAGCCAGCACTTCTGCTTTCTGGCAGACTATTGTTTCTCCAACTCAATGTAACTGAATGTGTCTCAGTGGGACTTGGCTTTTTACCATTGAGTGCTGTTCTTAGATCTACTAGATCTACTAAATAGATCTTGTGTTAGGGAGCTGTTATCTGGTTACCTTCGCATTGGTCTTTTGTTAGGCTGCTGGGGGTGGGGGGAAGGGAGGGGGATGATATCACTCCAACTTGCAGTACAGCAGTAAAGAGTGACTGAAGTTTATCAGAGCACAAGTCACATGACTGGGGGCAGCTGGGAAACTGACAATATGTCTAGCCCCATGTCAGATTTCAAAATTAAATATAAAAAAATCTGTTTGCTCTTTTGAGAAACAGCAGAATGCGTTTTGAAAAAAACATGTTTTGCCATGACAGTGTCCCTTTAAAATGCAATGTATCTGAAACAATTATTGCCATTAAGAATGTCATGAATCAGAAGTGTGGAAAGTACATTACAACCTGTTGTAGCACACGTCTCAAAATGTAATGTCCCTGTAAATTATTTTTAAATATTTACAACAATGCAAAATTAAACATAAAACTATTGTACTTTTTCAATTATTTCAGGTTGAGCTAGGGAAAAAGAGAACATAACATTTTTGGTACATTCATTTGTATATATATACTTTTTATGTCTTAAAAATAGAGAGAACCATTTTTATTTAGCTTTTTCTCTTTTAATTGGTTCCTTCTCTATTTTTATGACATAATCATGATCTTGTTAAGCTCATTTTGCAACTGGAGAACATATCTGAAATTGAGATTATTTTGCAACTAAAAGATTTTCTCAGGTGCAAAGAAGAGAATATAAGGCATTTTTTTCTTGGTATATAAAATACCTTCCCTTTTCTGTAAAACTGAAGTATCCTGCCCCAGGATTATGATGAATGCAAACGTCTTCTCTAATGGCCCGAAATCAACAGTGTCTAAAACCTGTCCTTTGGGGAATATTTATAGTAAATAGTTTGCCACAGTTCCTAGAAATTTCACAGCAGTAGGTGTTGTATCTGTTTGTCATCTTTCACCTATTCATTCAGCTGCTAGAATGTGCTTTTCTGGCTCACTTTATTCACGACATCTTTTGTAAAGTCCTTTTTTATTACGTTTAGAATGGATTTAATGAGCTCAGTGGTGTTATTAGTCTGTGCCTGTCTCCCCTGCGAAAAGACTTTCAGAGGGGCCTGTTGTACAGCGATTTTTACTGCTTGGCCACCATTGTAACTGTTTGCTAACAAGATACAGAGAAACATCCCCTTCCTGTGCATATTTCTCATTGTTGGCAGTCTGTGTTACGATGCTGTGTGCTTTCTGCGGCACTATTGAAATATAATATGACAACCCTGATACTTAAGCACGACCTTAGTTATTCATTAAAAAATAAATCTCCAGGCTTTCATTATTATATAATAGGTTTCAACCTGTATTTTGCCTTTTAGTCTATGATAACCAGTGCATTGCTTTGATCGAAATTCAAGCTAATATCTTATAATCCGGTATTGTACCGGGAGAGAAATTGGATACATTTTATCATTCTCCTGCACACAGTTATTAATGTTGCTTCAGGAAAATACAATTAAATTTGTGTATAGTAAACAAACTCCCCCTTTGAAAACATCCATATACATGAATTTGCTGTGTAGTCATTAAAATTGGCTCGCGCGAGAGCTGTAAAAACATTTTCACCATCAAAAAAGAAGATAAAAACTCCAAAAGAAAATAAAAAATTAGTTATAAGGATAAAAAATACGCTATGGTATTCTGCTGTGAGCGTTTATGGATTTTTATTTCTTACCTTTCTGATAATTAGCAAAGGGCAAATCTATGGATAACAAACTATGGGCAAATAAACGCTTTTCATGAGTTTTAAGTTTCCCAAGAGATGGAATTGCTGTATTAAAATCTTAACTGAGATACTTTAGCAGCTTAATAGTACAATCTCACACATCTGCTACATATGGACACAAGGGTGAACTGAAGATTTGTTTTCCTTTTTCTAAAACAGATAAAATATAATGCTTTTAACCTTGCACGCATTTAACAAAAAACACAAAATAGACTCAAGTGCCCCTATATCAATGTTAAGCAAATATTTTAGAAATAACAGGTAACATACTGTATTAAAATGCAGCAGTCCCAGGTGGTAAATATAAGCATATATTCTCAATACATTTCCAATTAAATTATATAAGATTGCAAAACCTAAAGGCATAAATAAAACATATAACATCCTAAAAGGCCCAAAACATAAAGTTCATAAAAAATATATTTTATTAACATATAATACTCTGCAGCCTAGAGTATGCTAGAATATCTCTTTATTTGAATCTGTCTTTATACAAGTATGAGCTAGTCAATGGGCAATAAAAACAGGTGAGCACACTTGTACCTGAGACATGCATGCACCATTGCTCTTAAATGTCGGCTGCTATCCTCGCCAGAAGCTTATGATTCCGGGAAAAAAAAGAACATCCATGTGGTTCAGTTCATTCCTGCCTAATATAACTATAAGTAGGTAGTGCTGGATTTTATTTTCTGTATCCTCGAGCTTATTGTCCTCGTGCCAGGGAATAGCAACTAAACATGAACACTCATACTGTGCTCTTTCATTACTACGGGTGAAGCTTTTTGGATAAATTGGTGCTTTTATATTTAGGTATATTTATTCAGATTTTGATTTGTTCTTGTAAATTGAATCTTGGGACAAAATAGTCTGAAAGTGAATGTTTTAGAGAAAATAAAAATCACTGCAAAATCTGCTATCCATGGTCCTGAAGTGTCTTCAATTTTCCATTGATGGTTGTGTGGTTTTTGTGTGTGTGTTGCCTTCTTTCATATCCATATAAAGTAAAATGTATGTGACTATAATATAAAACAGTACTGAAAGATGATATCCTGTTTAAATGGTTACAACCTACAGTATTCCGCAGAGCCACACAGAAGTCCAACAAAGTTATCCATATCATTGAAGTAATTTATAAAAGTAATATAACATTGGTCTGTATACCATGTACAGTACATAGGGGCAAATTCACTAAACTCCGAAAATTCACCTGCAACGGCTTTGTTCGCAGCGCAACACTTTGCCAGGTGTAGATTCCCAGGAAAATGCCAATTCACTAAAATCCGAAAGTTGTGTCCAGGGCGCCAAATGCTGGCCAAGTTGTGCTAGCGTTACTGCGCCAAGCGAAGTTGCACTAGCGTTGCCTAATTTGCATACGGCGGGAAGTTAAAGTTCAATGTATATGTCGCAGCAAATACATTACACTACACAAGCACAGGGAAACCTTAATAAAAGAAAATAAAGTTGTTATATTGCCCTACACATGAGCCCAGTGTATAGTTTATGCCATATATTAGGAAATGTAGGGGGGAAGCCGGTTCCCCCTAAATAATGTTATGCTCTTTTTCAGCCTATCACCCTGAAAAAAGGAAAAGACGACAGCGTTTTTTGGGACTTAGAAAAATGTTCAAATATTTTTTTAGAAACTCCAATCTACTTTATTGCACTTCGCCTGGACTGAAGTGGCAAAGGCAAGTCTGACGCAAGAAGTTCCGTACAGTAAAATCCGCATCTTACTGAATTTGCGTAGTTACGTTCATTTGCCAGAGCGCAAATTCGCCAGGCGTTATGGAGCTAAGTACCGCTAGAGTCTATCTCCTGCGCTAGTGAAGCTGCACCAGCGACCGTTAGTAAATCGGCGAAGTACCGGAATGACACCACGCTGCCGAATTTTCTCGTGAGTTAGTCACTTTAGTAAATTTCCCCCATAGTATTTTGGAATCTCTGTGCATTAAAATTGCCATAGGTCTTAATAACCATGCCATTAAACATGAATTGCAATCTGTTCTTCCAGCAGAGGTTACAATATGATTATGTTTTGCTGGAATAGAATACACACATTATCTGCATTAACAAAGACAAACCATGCCCCCTTCAATGGCATTCCATTTGCTTTGCTGGCCAGTTATGTCCTTTTGTATGCCAGAAAAACAAAGCACACTTGCCAGAATGCCATTTAGGCAGTGCCAATCCAATCTACAGCACTCCAACCTTTATTAAAATGCATTTATTTTGCTTTTTATGAGCAGAGGCAATCCAATCAACAGCATTCCAACCTTAATTTGATTTGATTTAGCTTTTATGGGCACAGAAACCATTGTTTGGTTCTTGAACCATCTGTTTAGGTAACCAATAAGACAACTCTCATAGTCAAAGGAGAGAGAATATGATCTGCAATGTTCTTTGCCCATGATAAGCTGTGCCCTCATTCCTAAATGGGATGTGTATCACCCCATCTTGATGAAATATTCATCCCCAGCAGCTACTGGAAAGTCTAGTGGGGCATAAAGAAATAAGTACAGTGCATTTAAACTAGTAGCTTGGGACGCAGATCCCATAGTGGTAGCTACAGTATTGTGGCTTCCTTTCTTTTTCCACTAACCAGTGCATGGCGAATAGCTTAAGCATACACCTGGGAGTACAGTCATGTCTAAATAAAATCATACATTTCGCTTGTTAATCAATACTGTTAACCCCTTTTGTTTTGTTAACTAGATGTAATCCAAATGCTAAAATCTTAATGCTAAATTATTAATTATTGCCAACTTTACAGCCATCCCAACCCCAACTGATGTTGACCAATAGGAAGGCAAGAGACCTTTCCTAGCAGTCCAAATGCCAGTTTGCTGCAATGTTTGTATATGTGTTTGTTGGGGGTAACCCTAAACTGACCCCAAAATGGCAATGAACATCCTTTACATTTTGTTAACCCTAGCACTGTTGAATCTCACTTCAGTCAAAAGCCTGGCAGTCTGACATAGTTATATAATTACATAAAGTCCGGCAAGTTCAACAAATGAAACCTAGCATTCATCCATCCATACACTGACCCCTTCTGGGCTGTTGGAGAACCCTCCTTCCCACCCTTCAGATGTCCTTAAGAGCCAAGTGAAACAATGAAACATTTGTTCCTTGTGACTGAAATGAAGTTTAAAATACTCCAGTATGCAAGCAGAAATTGATAAAGCAATGTGATTTGCTGTCCAATAAACAGAGCATAAAATAAACACAATATAAAGAAAGCCCTGCAGAGAAGAGCTGCAGTTATTTTCAGCAACATCATGTTATTATTTATTATCCTTTATTCATAATGTGCAGGAATACTCAGCAGAGCTGTGCAATCAAAAATAAAGAAGTACTGCTTGGAGAAATTTGCAGCTAGGCTATGCAGGGATCTTCATTGTTATTGATGTCACTGCTGCTAATCACTGCTGCTAACAGTACTCCAGTGAGAAGATTTCTGTACGTAACACAGCTGAAGACTGCGAAGAGGAGAAATTGGTTTGACATCACTGATCATGTCATAAGGCAGCCTGCTATAGACTGGTGAATGGGGATCCCAGCAGAAAATATAATACAAATACTAATATTTGTTGTCATTTCTTAAGCCCACAGAGCAAATCCCTTCTGCATATGAATATGGTTGCTGTAAGGATGCATATACCATATCACTAGTCAGATACAATATGTGTGGTCATTAGTTTGTCTGAAGCTTTATAATTATAAAGTAGCTTTCATGAGGCTTTTTGCACTTACAGTATACAGTAATAATGGTTCAGTGCACTTTAAAGTAATTTTAACATTCATTTCAAAAATACTATACAAAATGTTGCGCACTAGAGACATTTTCAGCATTTCAACCTTCTACATTTGTTGGTCTTTGTACTGTGATGCAAATATATATGGTATCAACTGTCTGTGGCTTTTATAAAGTGTTGGCTCTATAAAAAGTCTCCTGTTATGCCTTAAACTAATATAACAGTGTTCAAATCATATCTGAACTTCATAAAGGGCAGTAAGTGAATTAGAGTTCTCATGGGGGCACAGACTTTCTATATTGTGTAAGAGAGTGAACTTTATTTGTTCAGAGAATCTTGCTATTGGATCATGGAAGCTGGAGTGTACTGGAAGGCCAGACATACTGTGGCATATACTTACATAGTTAATTTGGGTTGAAAAAATGCCCACCTCCAGGTCATTGTCAAATACTTTGTCATTTGGAAAGGTATTTTATTCTGATTCATATTAGTAGTAGCTACTACAAAGCTACTGCTGCATGCAGAAGAGAGAGAGTGATTAACTAAGAGATTGATTCTGCAATTGAGGGTAAACCCAGAAGGCTGAGCCATACACGAAAGCATAAAAACATATAAAATGTAGTTCAAACAGGAGTGACCCCAAACAATATCATACATTTTTTGCTGGTAGTTCACAAGAGGTAATAATGATGGACCTAACCAAGAGTAAAGGTAGCACCCAGGACTGAAGTTAGTTCATTTTGTATGCTGCGATAGACACCCCCATGTTTAATATTGCTTCACAACTTTTTTAAACTGAAGAAAGTGTCTATTGTGCATTCCACAAATTGAGATAGAAGCTGGTATCTGTATTTACCCAACAGCTGCACTGCAGTTGCCAGGCCACTAACTATAGGTTCATTAAAGTTTAAAAACCACATTGCAAGTCATTGTTCGTGCCCCACAAGGGAACATAGATTCCTGATGGGGTTGAAGGAAGGGGCCAGGGGTCTAAGCAAGTTATTTGCTGTAGGCCTCCCAGAAGGCATGATATTATTGAGGTCACAGTCTGAACTAGAGCTTTTGAGCTTAATTGTCAAAATTGATTTTCTTGTTTCAGTCATTTAATCCTTTCAGCTTTTTCTTTCTTTCTCCATGAGTTGCCTTATTACATTATAAATGAAACATGTTAATATAAAAGAATCAGAGAGCTCTCTAAAGGCAAGATGTGCAATGTATGGTAAAATAGTTTAATACATTGTACCTTGCCTCTGAAAAGCAGGAAAGGGCTCTCTATATATATATATAACTACTTTAATTAGGATCTAGCTAGCATACATTAAGATTGGTTTAAAGCAAGCTGGGAGCTGTAGACCAGCATCACCAGAGTTAATCCAGTTTAAAGGGTGCTGATGTTAAGTAACGAGAAACTGGGTGGATGTCAGTAAGAGTTAGATAAATGCAAGGCTGAGAGAATTGTACTGTGTCCAGGGAACTATTGGTTAGCTGTCTTGCAGATATTTGTTTCCATAGATAAGACTTAAAATACCTATTACAATTAAAGGACGTGCTCTTTGAATCTAAAAGTCGGTACTGAGACAATAGTATCCGCCCTGACAATCCAATCAGTGATACTGATGTGAGTTAGACATATTACAAGTTGTAAAAGGGAGGAAATGGAGTTGAGTATCACAGTGTTGCTGTTTTCGGCATATGTTTGATTGTTACTGTGTTTCTAAAATGCCACTTAAAGAATGCAGTAGAATGACTGAACTTTGTCATGACAGAAGCTGGAAAAAGGGTCTATATTCAAAGTGTTTGCTGGAGTAATCAGTACGACAGTGGTAGTCAAGAAAAGGCTCTTATATGTTGTTGCCAGCAAATACACTTAAGCATAAAATAAGTGCAAAGTAGGCTGAAGCAGGTAATAAAAGCAAAGGTGCATCAAAGTGCAGGTAAATTAAAAAGACTTGATTGATAGAAGAAGACCTTGGCAGGCAATGTATGTCTCTCTGTGAATCTATAAGGATTTTAGATGAATGGAAGGGAAACAATAATAGCTCACACAGGTATACTGGTGGAGACATATGACAAGGAGAGAAATGGGGAAGGCAGATAGCTAGAGTGTCAGCAGCAGAAACACAGTGAGTGATAATACCTTCTCCTCATGTAATCATAAATATGACTTTCTCCTATAGCATGTGGATGGAAACAAGAGTTTGGAGGTATAGCTATATTTTGTTACTTAGTGATTGTAACCTATGAATCTCCAGCTGTTTCTAAACTAAAATACCTGTACAATGCTTAGAGAAGTAATTCAGTGACAACTGGAGGCTTCAGGCACCTGCCATACCTACAAGGCACATCTAACATTCAACCCAAGGAATTGCAAGAGAAGGCACCACACAGTTTGTGCTACTAGGGGTCCTAGGAGTTTAGAGGGCCCTCCAGAGCCCTAACTAATGCACTATTGCTATATACAGGTATGTGTGAAATATTTCAAATCACTTCCTCGGTAGGGTAAACTATTTTCCAATGTATCCTTACATGTATCACCGGTTTATCATGTGAAAACCCTAAGGTGTATACTGTCAAGTTTTTAAAAATGTCATTTGGCATGTTCTGTTTCAATCATCCTTGTCCACAAATGACACTTCTATATTTAGTATATACCTGTAAAATACTGGTGCTCCTTTAGAGATGTCTACTGTAATAGTATTTTATCTCATACTTGTTCTTACACAAATCAATCAGTTGTCAAGTTTTCTCTCTGACCAAAAAGTTTGTTAGAATATTGGTATATATAAACAACATATACAATACAATATATACATATACAATATGTAAATAAACGTATGGCTTGTTTATTGTAGTACCCATGAATTTGTAAATGAAATGCCTTTCTTTATCCTTAAGTAAATCTGGGTATAATGCCCAATTTCTAATAAATTGTGAAAACATTTTTTTTTTCTAATTTTGTGATTTCCAGATCTTAATTGTGCTGCTTCTTGTGAGCATACATTTTTGTAACAGTGTCTAAAGAAGGGACTTCTTCTTTAATCCCATATAAATATATTGATTTTTGGGCTGCTGACATTACTAAATACAAGTTATTCTCAAATTTGGTATCAAGTCTATTTTTATAACTCTGATTTTTTGTAGTCAGATGTTCCTTCATATCTAAATTTGCAAAATGAGGATTTAAAGCAATGTTTAATTCTGTTTCCTCAGTTAAATAAGGTTCCAATCTTATTTCCAAACTGGGCAACACCAAAGATAATGAAAAAATGTCTATATTCTTAGCTTTACATTTAGGACTTATCGTGTGAGCCAATGAATTGGGAAATGTAATATACTGTTTCTTTTAACTGATATGTAAACGTCTGAACTGTTGAGTGCTCCAATTTTCATCAGTTATATATTTGCTAAAATGTTGGAAATAATTTTTCTGATATAGTGGGAATTAAGGAGATCCTAGCTCCAGATGATATTCAATTGAAAACAAATCATATTAATTACAACTGCAATATTTAAAGGAGCCTAGAGCTCTAGGCCTGGCTAATGCTCCCTTATTCTTGACCATTCTTGGGTCAACACCAATGTGATTTTAAAGACAAACATATAAATACTAAATACACTAAGAATAAGGGGTCATTTACACATCCACTGGGCAGAATTGCAAGAGCACTAATGGGCTCAGGGCAGCCCTGTTCCTACTTTAGGACTTTATAATGAGTTTATTTGAACTCTTTAGCAAGAACACAATTAAAAAGTAATCAGACAGACAAGCCAGTCAACGTTACAAGAAATAACAGACAGTTGAAACTGCAAAACCCTCCCCAGTCTGAAGGCCAGAGCAATGGTAAGATTCTCCATGCCATGAAAGAGCTAATGCATGTCGATTTAAATATAATTGTCCAGACTGGGTTACAAAACCATCAACTATTTAGAAGTAAACACTGATGCTAGATTTTGCAGCATTAATTGTATAAAGGAAATCTGCAATTGCAGCAGAAGGAATGTCCTTCTCGCTAAATAGGTCATTATAATATTATGTTATGAATAATAATAGCCAGAACCCAACTTCCTGATTTTCAGGTCTCTAACTCTGAGTTAGTCAGCAACTTGAAAAGGGGCCACATGGCACATAACTGTTCAGTGAGTTTGCAATTCAGCTCAGATTCTAAAGCAAACAGTTAAGAACCCATGTGCCCCTCCTCAAGTCACTGATTGGTTACTGCCTGATAACCAATCAGTGGAAAACAAATGAGTAGAAAAGCAGGAAGTAGTGTTCTGGCTACTAAGTTAGACATCCAGGCACTCCAGTCTTTATACATTACATTTTTGGCTAACTAACTATATTAGCATTATTTTTAGTTTGCACATACAATCTATTTACCCAGTTTTTATTTTACTGAACAATACCTTTAAGTCTTTTCTTTCCAAAGATAAAAAGAAATTGGCACCCCATGTCCAACAGTAGCCTAGTCTTAAGCTCTCCATAGACGCGACGATTCTTCTTGCCGAACGACCGATTTTAGGGAAGTCCGACCAAT
This sequence comes from Xenopus laevis, assembly GCF_017654675.1. Lineage (NCBI taxonomy): Eukaryota > Metazoa > Chordata > Amphibia > Anura > Pipidae > Xenopus > Xenopus laevis. The sequence continues at coordinate 68,085,373 of NC_054384.1, forward strand.
CCTTCGAAATTATCGTGCGGTTATTGGGATTCGAACGATCGTACATCTTACGATTTTTCGGCCGACATTTGTCAGGAAATTGATCGAGCAGGTCAAAAAATCTTTGTCGGTCCCATTGCAATCTATCTATGTTTGCAGGGCCAAGAAGGCAGCTCCCCTTTGTTTTCCTGGCAAATTGGTCTTTTTAGTTGATGGACAATTCGTACGATCGTACGATCGTTCTTAGAAGATCGTGGTCTCACGATCAGGATCTGATCTTTTAAAAATCTCAACATCTATGGCCAGCTTTAGTAAACCAATGTAAAAATCTAGCATTTTCCAAGATTGGCCCAAAGTGTTCACTGTTTTCATGCTGTTTCTGCTGCAAAGTAAGGGAATTATAACAATGCCATAAACAGAGTATACTACTATTATTATTAATATTTCCTGCTTAGCTTCATGGCAAAACATCAACACCAATGTTTCCTCTAAACCATGTGTGCACATTAAAAGCAATAATGAATTGTTAGAAAAAAAACTGCTTTCAAGGTAAACTTGTAGCAGTAAGTTTAGCGTTGAAAATAATTTGTGATAGTGTTACATTTCTTTAATATTCACATTTATTCTTGTATTATTTTGAAACTGTAGAGAACAATGTAACCTACACCAAAAAAAAAACTTTGTATTATGGTTTCAAGCAGACTTCCTTGCTTAGAGTGAACCAACTAATCCAATTTCACAAAATTTTCAGCAGTTTGCCATACTCTTACCAAAGCAAAACGTGGCAAGTTCTTCACTCATCATAGTCCTGACTACCTGTATCTTTGAAACAGCCAAAACTCTAGTTCTATCAATGACCAACAGTGGTGGAAATAGCAAAAGCAATATATTACTTTTAACAGTAATTCCAATTGCCAATAACTTAAAAATCATTCAATAATGTGTAATGTTTATTTGTAATCTGACTAGAATTACATTTGCGTTCATTATGCCAGATTACTGTATGTGCAAGCACCCGCAATAAAACCAGTAGTAGTTTCATTTTTTCCATCAACTGATTTGAACAGGACAATCTTTGAAGTGTTACTGCCAAAATAAATATGGCTTGTTTTTATGTGATTAGTTATAAGATGGGAAAAAGTAAAGTAATACTTAACTAACACATTATTATAGTATCTTTTTACTTTTCTTTACCTGTGCCCTACATAGCACGCTCTCCTCAGCATTAAATTGTTGGTTCTGGGATGAATTAGATGCTGGAGAATCCTCCAATGAACCATCACTCTGCTTCTTGTATGTAATTTATGTCGTCTGGTATTTAAATGTATATCAAATGTGCTAAATGTATTAGAAATGCTCCTTTTGGTGCAGAAGACATAAACCTCAGACCTACTCTGTGATAGCACTTCTTTTTGTTAGTTTACTATGTAATGTCTGAAAACAGACATTATATAGTGGTTCTTGCAATTATAGCATGTTTTTTATAAAGTGCTACATGAATACACAGTGATGTACAATTTTACAGTAGAAAACACACACAGGGAGGATAAGCATAACAATACATTCTAAATAATAAGCATAGTAATAAATATGTCTAAATATACAGAGAGAGACAGGGTGGGCCCAGTGTAGCCTTTTTAAGAATGGGCTTAATACAATCCTGCTTAATTTGTGTAAATATCAGATGCTAGAGATTATTGAATATATATGTGTAAAAACTGGAGTAATGGCAGGCGCTCACTGTTTAGTAATGGCTGAGGGCATAAGATCAAGTGAGCAATTTGTAGGTAGAGAAAAATGAAGAAGCTGACAATATTGAAAAAGTTTAAAAAGGATGGAGGAGACTCAAGAAGGTTCTGATATTTTTTTTTCATTTCTGTTTGACATCTACTTTGCTTTTGAAAAAGTCTGGAAAATACTTAGGGGTATGTACAAATCAGAATGATTAATTTGGTGAGAGATGAAGAGAGCTGAAAATGGAAAATAAGCATTGTGGATTTGATTTTAAGTGTGCTATAGTAATAGCAGGGTAGAGGGCAGATTTGAGCCATTACTAATTTATCATGGAGGAAGTCAGCTATTGGACAAGATTTGCATTGATCAGAAAGAGGAAATGGATCACCGTTAAATGCTGAATGGTAGCAGATCCAGAAAGTGACCTACTGTATTTGTCCACTATAGTAGATCAAGAAGGAGGTTGGATGGAGAAATCAAGATAGCCAGGATTGAAAAGGTCATAAATATCACAATTTAAATGACCCAAGATTATTTTGGGGCTGTCAGAACACAGAACAAACTATATCTACTATTCAAAGTCAGGTGGAATGTAGCCAAGGATTTGGTAGATGGAGGTCTGTAAACAACTGTCACATGGACAGAGAGAGGGCGGGACAGCACAGATTAAATAGCTGGAAATAAAAAGACTTAGAGCAGAGCAGAACAGAAGGGAAGCATTGCATTGGTGATAGCAGGTACGTGTTTTGTAGGGACCAGAATTTGGAGGATTTGCAGCAAGTAATAGCAGAAGAGAGAGGAAGAGGAGACGGAAGAAAGATTTGAACTTGCCATGAGGTAGTAGCCGGAGGCAATATGTTTTTCAAAAAGTTTTATATAAGGTATAGGAGCAGGGGGAAATATATTATGATAGAATTGGGACAGTCAGCCAGAGGGCTAACAGCAGAAGCTGTAACTTGGGGAGACTAATGTACAAAGGAAATCTGCTATGAATGAATGTGCTTTTGGCATATACAATATATACATAGATATTTTTTTTTCTCGGATTCTAAACCAAGATGAAGACAAGATTTGTATTGCTAGAATACACATACATGGAAAAAGGGAAAGAGGGACAATACTTCTACTTTTTAGGCATCATTTACTTAAGGAAAGGCAGCGTTCAAAGTGCAAAAAAGTCTCAGCTTTGTGTTAGGCTGTCCCCTAACTTGGGTATTCAGGTGGTGCACAAGTTAGGCAATCAGAAGATGCAGGCAACAACTCTATGACAGTTAATAAGGACAGGCCTGCTCCCCCTCATGATGCCGCGCTGTGCACTTCATGCCACAAGGTACACAACACAGCCATTCCCCTGGACATGAGCACTAAGGGGCAAGCTGTAGATATTAACCCAAATTAACCCAAATCAAGAGGCACAGATGAGCATACAAGCCCATGTGAATTTAGATTTGTATAAATTGTGGTGGTTGTGGTTCTCAAATCCTTTAGACAAAATGTTTGTCACCCTTAGGCATTCATAGACTTTATGATGATCATCTATATGACTACATTTACTGAATAAACAATCTGAGTGCTGGTACCAACATCTGCATAATCCGAAACTTAGTAGAGAGAAAATGAGAATAGTATTCAGTACAGGTACCTCATATGTGTCTCAGAATAATTCATAGTTGATAATTCAATTTTAACTCCTTGGGATGTACTCTGAGTACCCAAGAGGGTACTTTACAACAGGTAGAGCACTCTATTTTCATGTAAATTGGCATAAGAATGAAAAAATGACTTAGTATTACATGAATTGAGATCATCATTATTGTTATTTTAGGTTGTATTAAAAAGTTATCCATTTATATAGGAATGATAAAAAAGGGACATCTTTGTATTACTGTAGCTGGATTTAATAGGTTCCCTTTTACAGTATGTGCATCTGTCTCCAGCCAGTTAAACATAAGAAGATACCGCAATTTTTTTTTTTTCTTTACGGTTTTGAAGTTACCTGGGAAGGATAAATCAGTGAGTACGCAGGAAGCTGAAAATGTGTCAGACATACACTTTTCTGTTTCACATAGGCCTTTAGCAGTCAGCAAAGTGTTTATAACCTGCAAAAAAGAGAAGCCATGAACAGCTTCATTTTAGTTGGCTATTACTAGAGAATCAAGAAGGCTTATTATGCGCTGGTTTTTGCTTGGGAAGTTATTCAGAATTTATATTTCATGAAAAAACATACATTTTATCAAAGAACGTAGAGGTTTCATGATACTGAGTGTAAAAAAAAAAAATATTTTATAATGTACTGAGGATTCTTTGATCATTAGTGAAATTCTGTCTTACTGCCTGTTCCCATTGATCTAGTCTTCCACAACTAAAGCCCTAACACCTTGTTAAATGTTAGCCTTCACAGTGCATTGACCAGTATAATTTACTTTTAGTCCTATTTATATGACGTTGCAGTTACTACATGTTGCATATCACCCATAGTGGCTTGTTTACTTGTAAATCTATGGCATCACAGTTTGTTTGTATGGCTTTTAAATCAAAGAAATGCTTATTCTATATGAAAAGATCTGTATTTTGTTAATAGTCATCGGAAAGGTCTGGGCAATCTATATCTGCATCATGATTAGTTAATGCACGTGATTAAAGAAAGATAATAGGGCATCTTGCATGTAGATATTCCTTTGTCACATGCACCGGTACAGAGTATGAGAAGGCCATCTCCCATAGAGTTGATAATAAGCAAATAATTCTAATTATTAAAAATGATGTACTTTTTTCTCTGCAATAATAACACAGTATATTGTACCTAACTAGGCTGCGTGAATGCATACTGGGGGCAAAACAACCCTACTGAGTTTATTTAATGTTTTAAGGATTTTTAGCAGACTTACGAAATGGTGATCCAAATTATCTAGAACACCCAAGATCCTGAGCATTGATAATAGATCCTATCTCTCCTTATATATGTGTAAACAGCTTGCATATGTAAAGAGTTAAGACTGTTTTCCTAAGCAGATGGCAGATAAAGGGTTATGATGATATGAGGTGACTGCTGTGCTCAAACATAAATAAGCTTGTTAATATTTAAATATTATTTACGTCTTGTTCTGCTTTATTGAATATGAACTGAATGCAAAATAAAATGCCTGGATGATCAGGCTATAGAATTCTAATCTCATTATATAGACAAAATGACTTTCCATGAATGCAATCATGTCTACATGTCTACCATTTCTGTGTGAGCCAATGAAGATCATGACTTGTAATCACCCTAACGGATAACTATATGATCTTCTGATTGCACTTCAAATGAAAAAGACCTCTACCTGAATGAGTTCTTTATCTTACTTTTCATTTATTTACTCCCATTTCCTCACTTTTTATGGCTTATCAAAACATTGAGCTCAGCAGCGGAGTTATGGCTTCTTGTCATTTTCTTGTTCACCGTTGTTGGCACACAGATGCTTGATTAAGTTGCGCCTATGATTATGTATCCTTGGATTTGAAATGCATAAGTACATCATTGTTTTTACCTATATGGAATAAAATTCAGTTTTAATCCTAAGTGGGTGTCTGAAGGAGTAGGTGCCCTTTCTTCAAATTTGCCTATTCATTCCCAATCCACATGAGGAAATCGATGAGCGCGGGTTTCACGTTGATTTAATCATGCTGATGTGCATTGGTTAAGCCCGGAGGTGCAAGACCTGGGGTTTGTACACCCAGGTCAATTTTGTTATTGGGTGAGCCATTGCACTTTAAAGTTACTGCTGTCTGAGGTGTCGAGCTTGAGGTTTTACACACCTCAATACAAATTTCCGCCATTTCAGAAATTTTTGGTGGATCGAAATGGGTCAGATTCACCCATCACTAAGGGGCAAATTTACTTATGGTCGAATATCGAGGGTTAATTAACCCTTGATATTCGACTGCCGAATTGAAACCCTTCGACTTCGATATTCGAAGGATTTAGTGCAAATAGTTTGATCGAACGATCGAACTATTTGCGATAAATCCTTTGATCGAACTATTAAGTCCTCCGAATCGTTCGATTGGAAAGGATTTTAATTCATCGATCTAATGATTTTTCTTCGACCAAAAAATACTAAGAAAGCCTATGGGGACCTTCCGCATAGGCTAACATTGACTTCGGTAGGTTTTAGGTGGCGAACTAGGGGGTCGAAGTTTTTTTTTACAGAGACAGTACTTCGACTATCGAATGGTCGAATATTCAAACGATTTTTAGTTCAAATAGTTCAATTCGAAGTCGAAGTTGTAGTCAAAGTCATAGTCGAAGGTTGAAGTAGCCCATTCGATGGTCGAAGTAGCCAAAAAAAATCATTCGAAATTCGAAGTTTTTTTTATTCTATTCCTTCACTCGAGCTAAGTAAATGGGCCCCTTACTGTCACCCACTGACACAAAGACTGTCACACAGATACCAGCACAATGGCAAACAGAAAGCTGTTGCTTAATATATCAATGTTTTACACAAACAGTTTTACACATTTTATTTTAATCAATCCAGTGGCACAACCAATTTTCTAATACATACAGCACTGAACTTAACGGGGGACATTTTTTAATCAGGCTCAATTCTGTCTCACTTCACTTTCTTGCTCAACTCTTTCAATCCCAGGCAGATGATGGACACAGCCCAAGGTTAGATGTACAAATAAAGAGTAGAGTGTATTATTGAAAGATTTCATTAGTTCTCCTCAGGGGAAGCATGCATTCCTAATCCTGCTACGCCGTGTGGATATGAAGATTGACTGATGTTACAAGCAGAAGGTCCTGCAATTTTATTATAGGGAAAACAAGAAGCTTTAACTGATTTATTTAGAACAAAAGGATCTTCTTCAATAATAGTTTATTTCAGATGAGCGCTAAAGAGAAGCATATCTGATTGTGACACAATATAATTCAAAGGAAATAACCTTTTCTAGCTGCACTCAAAAGCTTTTTTAAGGCTCCAAATCGACTGCCAATTGGGCCTCCTGCGTCTGTGATTCTGTCTGGCTTTGTTTCAGACCTCTCGGGTCCCATCCGTTCTTTTCTATTCCTTTTCTTTTATGCAAGTCTGTATTGTCAGTGGCAGCTTTATCTTGCGTTTCAGTTTAATTTCCTTATGGCATCCAAATAAATAGCTGTGAGACCCTGAATGATCATCTTATATATTTTTGGGCACAGGATTTAATTGGGTGTCCAGCAATGCTAATAGAGTGAATTTTTAAACTGTAAATTCTGCAAATTAGATTATGATGCCTCTTCCGAATTGTACAATTACGTTCCAGTGTGACAGTTAATTAATACTAAGCCATCATTATTTCTGCCCATTAAATTCAGTTAGATACCAAATCTAATATGTCTATAATAGGAATGGTTCTTAGAAGTGAAGTGGATTATGGAGGGCAGTTAATTGCCATATCTCTATAACATCAAGGGTCTATGTATCATGTTGTGTAAAAAGTGGAGTAAAACATTACTGGAAATGTAACTCATCTCAATCAACCTTTGCTTTTCTTTTCTAACTGTTGAAATCTAATTGCTGATAGGTCACTATTTGCAACATCGATGTTTTACTCCACTTGATGAATACTATAGCTATCATGAGTGTGTGCAAAATGAATAATGTGTATTTACCTAAAGCTGGGCATGCACTTTAAAGGGGATCTAAACCCCACCATGAAATTGTTCCATTTGGGTATCTGGTTCTCTACAGAAATTTACAAAGAAAAACTAATTACACATGCATGTAAATCCACCAATGAGAATTCCTCTGACCAAAACTATAATTACAGATGATAGAGAATTCACCAATGAGGCCATCTTGCCGTTATTTTACATACAAAAATGAGTGTGTAATTGTGCCTTCAGCATATCACTGTGTAATCAAACATGGGGAAAAGGAAATACTTGTTCAGTTATAGGAAAATGTGCTTAATGTTTAAAACTCCAATTGCAGAAACAAATAACATGGAGCCAGTTCACAGATGGAGGGCCATTTTGCATTCCAATATACTGTAACTGCTGAGCCTCAACAGTTGGGGAAAAGTTTTACGGAGCAATAATGATTTAAGTATACAACCTTCAAGATGCTGGACTACAGCTCCGAGCATGCCTTATCCTTGATAATATGTGAATGTATGCTTGGATTCAACACCCAACACCTGAATTAAGTGTGATTGAGCAGAGGAGTGCAGTTGTGTTTAGATCCCCTTTAAGGGGTTGCCAAAACAAACTGACCTTGACCCGATTTGCCACAATATTCTTGCCAATTTGGAATAGTCTGATCACCTGTGGAGACCCATGGGTAGAGGACTACATCAATGGGCTGTTGTGGTCCTTGCTCAACAGTGTTGGTCATTTATAACACTGGGCAAATTTGCACATGGGTACTAAACCATTGCAACAAATAAGATATTGCTTTCACTGTTCAACCTGCAGCTGGTTAAAAACAATGAATCACTGGTTGCTATGGGATACCACCCAGGTGTAAAATTGCCCAGTGTTTATAAATGAGCCCTAATCTGTCTGATAGACTTCTGGACAGTTATCCTTTCCAAGTATCAGTTGGGCAGGCTGTCGGAAACAGGGCCGGGCCAAGCCAACTGGACTCCCTAGACAACCCAGCCTGCTTCCTATAAAGTCCACCCCCGGTGTGTGCGCACATGCCAGGACGTGGTTCACAGGGAGCCGTGTGGAGAGTGGGGAAAGAACAAGGACTAGGGCTAGGCAGAAGACCCTTTAACAGGTACCTCCCTAGTGCCTGTCCTATCATTGTGTCCTAGGCAGGTGCTGAGTCTGGTAGCAAACGTTGCAACTTATATAAATAACCCCTAGAAATTCTGCCAATATGTGAACATTGTGAGACTACTGTGCAGTTTTGACCTGTTGATATTACACTATAATGAAAGCCCTGATTGTGGTAATGAAGAGCAGGAAGACAAGTAATAATAGAGCTGGATTCTCACTGGGAAGCCTTCATTATTGTGTTGGCTGCTGGTAGAAATATTAATGGATCAATGTTGATATCTGTCCCATAATTCGGAGCATTCTGGATAATGGGTTTTCATATAACTGTTAATAATAACTGATTAAACACATACATCTGTGAGTATGAACTATTTACATTTCATCATCTTTGCAAATAAGTGAATTAGCCTACTGATTATTTATTATTATTACTGTATGTAAGTCAAAACATCAGTATGAGCCTAGTGTTTACACATAATGGTATTTATGTCTCTCTAATTCAGCTCTACTGTTCATGCACTGTTTATCTGTTCTCAAAATAATAAGCTCATTGTATAAAGCATATATTTATTATTTGGATCAGCAGGCTCTTTATGTATGTGTATTTATTTAACATTACTTGTATACACAGCTCTATATATTGTACTTTGAAAGTCAGGAGAAGGAGTTTAAAAGTTATTCTTTGCTTTATAAGGACTAATGACTCTAGCAGTGGAAGAACCTGCTCTCTCTTAGATGTGAGGAAGAGAAGGATTCTAGCAATACATTTTAGAGGCTATTTAGCTGTGGGTTGGACTAGTCTCAGTGGGACAGGATGTGGGTGTGCATATGTTTTTGCATATATATTTTCATATATTAATATGGCAGAACATAATACTTTCTGGATATTAGAGGCTAGTGGTAGGTGTAAGACAAGACAATATAGAGAGAGAGGATAAGTCAGGCATGTCTTTTAAATAAAATAATTGACACAAGGTGGGACATTCACTAAGAATCGTAGTTGTGCTGGCGTCTGCTCGCCATGCTTCGTCGCACTTCACCAGGCGTATTTTCGCCAGCGCTCCGCAAATTCACTAGAAATCTGAAGTTGCGCTCAGGGGTAGCGTAAGGTTGCGATGTTGCGCTAGCGTTGATTCGCCAAGCAAAGCGAAGTTACATTAGCGATGGTTAATTTGCATACGGTGCCAAATTCAAATTTCAATGGAAGTATTCGTAGTAGCACTACACAAGCCTGGGAAACCTTCAAAACATCAAATAACATTTTTATTTTGCCCTACACATGTGCCCACTGTATAGTTAAATTGCCATGAGTTAGGAAATGTAGGGGGGAAGGAGGGGAGCCCCAAAATTTGTTTTTCAGCCTATCACCCATAATAAAGAAAAAACACCAGCGTTTTTTGGGACTTCGCCTGGTCTGAGGTGGCGAAGGAAGTCTAGCGTAAAAGGTAGCGTTCAGAACAATGTGCGTGTTAGTGAATTTGCGTAGTTACGTCCGTTGCGTAAATTCGCCAGGCGTAAGGGTGCGAAGTAACACTAGCGAAGTTATGCCAGCGTCCGTTAGTGAATTTGCAAAGTAACAAAAATGCCCAATGCTAGCGAATTCACGCTAGCGTTAGGCACTTCGGCGCTTAGTGAATTTGCCCCAAGGTTGCTTGAATGATGAGGGAAAAATTCCAGTTAGTGACATATTTATACAGGTATGAGTTCCCTATTTTAAGAAAGTTAATGGGATGGCCCTCTTCCATAGTCAACATTTTAAACAAATAAATATTATTATTTTTTTTTTAATTATTTCCTTTTTCTCTAAGCCATATTGGTTGTAACGCAATCCCATTGAGTTTATTTAATATTTTTTTAGACTTAAGGAATAATTATAGAAATGAAAAAAACTGATTTGGAAAACCCCGGGTCCCAAGAATCAATAAGAGCTGGAGTATGAATTTTTATATTTATAAGTAATGATGTGGTTATACATACTCTACACCTTTAATTAAAGACACAGTTGCACTTGCAGCCCGGTAAACTGGTGCATATCAGTCACAAAGTACTGTAAGTAACCTGCACTTGCCCCCATACTTGTCAAACACAAAACAAGGTGCACATACTACCATAGACAAATTCAACAGTGATCATATGAATTACACATCACCATTCTGCATATAAAGTCTTAGTAAGGCTTTATGTTGAGTCAGAATGGCATTGATTGCTAAAGGTACAACTTTTCAGCTGCCATGTGCCTTTTTAAAAATGTATTCAGTGGATGTTGACTAATCAAAACACAATATAAAGCAGTTAAACACACAATAAAGTCATGCAATAATGTTATAGACCAAATTAAACCATCCTCAGTATCCTCCTGACCAAGAGGTGGATAAAAGACTGTTCAATCAGTAGGTGGATGTGCTGGAGTCAATTGGCTCTGCACTATTCATGAGGGCAAGAGAAAGCAAATGCCTTACATATAAAGCTGAGCTTGAGCTGTAAACAGTGTGTTGGTTAGAGAATAAATAAGGCAGTTTTTTTTTTAAATAATACTGTATAATACATATGATTTCCTTTATTTTTCCCTAATTATGAAAGATGTTTTTGTTTTGTAACCAACACAGAAGCAGCTTTTGGTCTGTAACAACAAGATATCCATACCAGAAAGATTTGCCTGTGTTTCAGATGATAATTTAATAGTTGTGAAACCATCTGGACCTCTTGGATAGGCTGTATATATGCTGACATTCAAACAGCCTCAATTTTTTTCAAATAATATACTCATTATACATTATGTTATTACATTTTCTGCAGTTGTCTGGTGATATTATGCTAAATGATGTAGAACATGGCATCATCCAGTATGTGCTTATTATCCAATGGTTTCAATCTATGGAACCCTTTTCTTAAATGCACTACAGTATATACAGCCTTCACAGAACCAGTAGTAGCAGGCTGTGCCAATTGGCAAAATAAATATCACAAGGGCCAATTGCAATAATCTCAACCAATGCAGCAACAAGTAATATTGTTTTAATGTGTATTGCTACATCTGTCATATGGGGGACTTATAAGCTCTTAATAGCAATGTGAACTGGATATTTGATGAAAGTGCATCTAAATCTGGGATGCCCAACCTTTTGAACCCGTGAGCAACATTCAGAAGTACAAGGAGTTCGGAGCAACATGAAAAATTGGAATTCAAAAATAAGCACTTGCTTTGAGGCCACTGAGAGCAACATCCAAGGGGCTGGAGAGCAACATGTTACTCACAAGCTCTGGTTGGGGATCCCTGATCTAAACGATACTGTTACACATGTTGTGTGCTGTATCCATGAACACTGTTGTTTCTGTTTATCTGATTTCTTAGATTAAGGTTTACTAAAGTTCAAATGGTAAATTCGAATTTGAATTTTCAATTTTTTTTGGTCAAAACTCAGTTTTGAATTTAAAACCACCAACTCGAATTTGAACTCAAATGTGAGATTTGTCACACCTCGACCCTGGTAAGAGTTCTAATTCGACTATTCTCCACCTAAAACCTGCCAAGTTCATGTACATTTCAATGCCAGAGGTCCCTTGAACTATTTGAAGATGTTAATAGAAGTGATGAGCCAAATTTTTGTCAAGTTTCGCGTCGAAAATGACGCCCCATAGACTCCAATAGGAGAAAAAAATGTGTTGCTAATTCGTTTTCGAATCTGGACTATTCGATCGAATTTTAGACATTCACATTTTTTCAGAAATAACATCCCATTCAATTTGTAAATAAAATCAAATTAGAGTTTAAAAAAAACTTTGAAAAATAGCTCCCTTATTGTACAGCCATTAGTCATTTTCTTATATATATATGTGTGTGTGTTCAGCATACAGCCCTACAAAGTCTGCTATGGGATTGCTCTCCATTTTATAGCCAGGCCCCAATCTGCCCCTGCAACATCCAGTGAAATTCAAACATAAAGACTGTCAAGCACATTCCACTCAATATAAATGCTCAGTCCTCAATTTTGGGCCCACTATAAAGACACATAACATCAAATGGCTCAGCCACCAATGCATTTCTAAGATGCAAACATTTATTTGTTCTCTTGACATGTTTCTGCTCATATGGAGCCTTTCTCAGTTTGCTTTGAGATTCACATTCATTAAAGTCATGGCTTGCAAAGATATCTGCAGGGTGGATAGAGGGCCTTGAGAAAATGTTGTACTCTTATTACATGGTGACCTCATTTAGACTAAGCAAACAACCAAGTGGCATGAGCAGGAGAAACAATATTGTGAGATCAGCAAAGCACATGGATGGTGATAGTAATAACATGCACAATCTCCCTCTCTCAGCATCTGTTTCTCTTCATTCTGTCTTCATGCAGCAGCTGGTTTCAGATATTAATTGACAGATCCAATATATCTTATAGGGGGGCTTCCTTTCCTAGCAATGAATTCGAGCTCACTCAAATAACTGATTCCAGTACAAACAAAATCTAACAAAATAACTGCCTTTTGCACAAATTCTGTATGTAGAGAGACATGATTTCTGGTGATTTTAATAGAGTGAGCTCTAATACATTTTCTCGACAAAAGGACCCCCCCAAAAAAGATATATTGGATCTAACTGTCGATGAATATCTGACACCCAACTGCTGCATGAAGACAGAATGAAGAGAAACAGATAAACAGAGAAAGATAAACAGGATTATTACAGAAACAGAAAATAATTTATTTATTGTATTTAGACAGTTTCTTAATTCATTGTGCTGAACACACAATAGTTACCCTTTAAATACCCAAGACCCAATCCTTGGGAAAAAAGCTATCCATATTTTCATGTGATTAGCATGGGGATACTTATTGTGGGTACATTTTCATTGTAAGTTTATTAGAGGATACTGGAAGGAAAAGCATTCTTGCTTGCTGTATATTTGACATCATTCACAGTCTAATTATTTATGTGACTATTCTGAATTATAATCTATATGGTAAAAAAAATTACACTCACATGGGCAGAATTCACTCTGCCATACAGTTGTGTGCATTGTGCCATTTCCAGCTCATAGTGGCACTGCTTGTGAAAATGGTGATTTTTCTTTACTTGTACTGGCCAGTGTGGAATAAATTCTGCAGTAATTCATAGACTAGTATATCATGAATGAAAAAACATGAATAATAATAATAAGAGACACTCAGATTTAGCCAATGGGATGTATACTGTATGTCTAGTAGCAGCCCTCATCCAGTGGGTTTCAACATTCAGTTCATAATCCATTTCCATCAAGTCTTCCCAGACCTAGTAAGGTTGTGTAGGTTTGTCTTATTATTATTACATATTTATAAAGGGCCGACATATTCCACTGCGCTATACGATAAAAGGGTGTATGCTTTAAATATACAGATTACGTACAAAAACAAGCGACATCGATACAAGAGAGAGAGAGATTATACAGTACGGGTCCGGACACCCACTATCCAGAAAACTCCAAATTACAGAAACTCCATTATAATCAAATAATCCAAATTTTTAAAAATGATTCCCTTTTTCTCTGCAATAATAAAACAGTACTCTGTACTTAGTACCTACTGGAAGCAAAATCAGCGTATTAGGTTTATTTATTGTTTACATAATTTTGTAGTAGGTCTGAAGATCCAAATTACCGAAAGATCGATTATCTGGAAAAATCCAAGTCCTGAGCATTCTGGATAACAGGTCCCATAACTGTAATAGCTTGTATGAGTGTAAATGGATGTTAATACTGTAGGTTATTAGTGTATTGGTTGATGTTAAGAATTACCACCCATGTTTATAGATGGACCTAGATAACAGGTCTAATTAATGTAAAATGAAGAAAAATAGTGGGCACTGGACTTAAACCATAGACCCACCCCTTCATTTCAATTTTCTTTTTCCCTGATAAGGCACAAGGGACACAAGTTCTTTTTAGAAATGACTGGCTTGCTGTTCTCATAATGCAGAGATAGCATGTTGTCCCTTAGGGATAATGCAGATGAGCAGAATTAGCTCTGTATCAATGCAAACTCTTCTGGAGTTCATTAATAAATTCTGCAGTCCCTCTCTGTTTAGTAATATTGGAAGAAACAGCAGCCATTTGTTTTGGTGTGTGTGTGTGTGTGGGGGGGGTTACGGCATTGACTATTGCTGAGAAATAACCAGCTCTATCTAAATGGCATTTAATTAACTGTCAGAGCAAAAAAAAATCACTTTTGTTTGATGGTAATAAGCTATCTATCATCTATCTATCTATCTATCTATCTATCTATCTCTATATATACACGTACGTATTTGTCTAGCAACTATTTTCTTTTTATTACTGCCTGCTGGTATATTTTATTGCAGAGAAGTCATTCACCATGCACAGAATCTCACCCCTTTGTGCCAGTGTCCCTGGCATCTCTGCATGAATATTTAATGTTGCCTTTTTTCTTATTTTCAGGGTCATGCAACACATATTGAAGATTCCTTTGACAGTTCATGTACAGAACAAGTGTTGAGCTCTGTAGAGCAAAGCTGTATGGTATTAAAACAAGAATATGCTTTTTTTTCTTTTTTTTTAAGCACAGCCCAACACTGATATATTCTGTATTAGTTTTGTAATGATACAAAGTATGTATAGGATGTTATTTAGCACCTGATGTCAGATTCTCATTGCTAGATGAATGCGTTATTGTGAAGAGTGGGAATGTTATGGTAATTACACACCGGCAAGCACACATACCCTGCTGCAGTGAAGAGAGCCACTGCAGAGATTTCACTGCCCCAAATACACACTCACACACACGCTGCAGGGTATGTACCGTGCTGCTCCCAGACTGCATAATGTGTGTCTTGACACACTGCAAGCTGTTGTACAACACGTGCAATGTGTTATGTCTGTGCGGTGTTAAGCAGCCATCTGCCAAGACTGGTGGAGATTCCTGGAGGTATGTGAGTGTATCAGACAAGAGATCCCTGTGTGACTTTCAAGACTGAAAGCAAAGCTACTGACTCTAAGCCCTGAACGAACATGCTCTTGTTCCTAATTGTATCAGCTTGCATCTTAATAAGATATTAATTATCTTCTTGAATAGTTTAGTTCAATTAACTGTAATTTGTTCTCCCCACATTCAAGCATCTCCGTCTCTGTCGGATGCAATGAATGACTTACTGTACCTGAGTACTAAATGGTTAGCCCTGAAACACTAAGGGGGTTATTTATCAAGGTCCGAATTTATCTCAATATCGGCTGCTACAAACTCCGATCTAACCCGCTCGGGGTTTTAAAGCTTATTTATTATTACATTTCCCTGAAAATGAGCTTTGCGGGAAAAGCTCAGATTTTCCAATTTTTTTCGTGAATTTTCCTCGAAATCTCCGAATTCATCCGAAAGCTCCGAAAACATTGTGAAATTGCCCGAAACCCCCGACACAACCAAAAATCAATGGGTCTGTTCTCATTGACTTTTATGCAACCAGGACAGGTTTGAGATGCCGTGTTTTTATATTCGGGCTTTTTAGCCCTCTGGGGTTTAATAAATTCTGAAAAATTATCGAATTTCAGGGAATTTCCGGTATTCGGAGCTTAGTAAATAACCCCCCAAGTCTGCAGGCATGTCAGCATTATGTCTATTTTCCATTCCCTTGTCTATGCCAACCCATGGCATACCATTTCATGTTACATACTGTGCTGATGTTTGGCTGGACAGGGAGATTGAATCAAAGACACATCACTGAGCAGAGACTGTCATCTGATTTGGTTTGTATGTGAAGCATCAAGCATGGAAGTATAATGTTAGAGAATGAGGTTTCCACCAGCAAACATGTGGTTCAGGCAGATAGGGAACATGAAACAGCAGAGAGGGCACATGAGAGTAGCTTTCCTGTAAGCTCACTGCAGCACAAAATAGAACGTGACAGAAGCTGCTCCAGCCTGTCAGCCCTTTGCTATATATTTTAATTGCCTGAGCTTCTGTAGGGTCACCAAGTCTTAACTCTATTGCTGTAACCACTGAAGGTGAAAGCGTAAAGAATCCATCTGGTATTTTCAGCCTCTGGCCCATGTGAATTTAACCAACTACTGTACTACTATTATATATTTCATTCCTGATGAAAAGAGGGAGGCTGTGAATCCACCATACTTTAAGGAGATATTGACACTAGAAATTAAACCTTTTTTCACATCTGTCATAATATAATTTTGCTATAGAATACTTTTACATTACTTATCTGGTCCCCGATGTTCCTCTATGAGGTAGGTGACCTATTTGTGCTGCAGTAGTAACATAAGAAACTCTGATTGGTTGAGAAGGTACAGTCAGGTCGGCAAAACACGTTCAAGTAGGGTTGCCCCTTTTTTATAAATTAACTCTGGGCGAGAAGCGAGTGATATCGGGGATGTGTCAGGTGATGCTGGGGGTGGGGCTGATCGCCATGCCATTGACAGCAATGTCCTGTCCAGATTTCCTAATTTGGAAATCCAGCCAGGCAGTTTTCACCTGAACAGCCCTTCCAAAAACCGGGCTTTACAGGTGAAAACTAGACAGGTGGCAACCTTACTTTGAAGTAATTCTCAATTGCAAAATCTGTAGGTTTTGCTTTTGTAGTTGACCTAAAGGCAGGTCCGGAATGAGAATTAAAATAGGCCCTGGCATTTCAGGTACACAGAGGCCCAATAAGCCCATATAGAGGCCCAAACAGCCCCCACCAGCCCACTAAATACTGACTTTCTATGGGACCTTATAGCAGCCCCTCTGGCATTTGCCAGAACCCACAGATTGCCAGTCCGGGCCTGCCTATAGGTAACTTTTAATGAACATTAGAATTTAGTAGTTTTTAGTGTCAGTATCACTTTAAAAAAGGATCTATATGATCTTAAGGGAACCTTAACCAAAAAGATAATTTATACTGTATCTGTGACTGACCAAACAATTTTATCAAACTGCCTTAAGGTGGCCATAGACATAGACCAAGCTTGAAAAGATTGTTCAAATGTACCTTCTGTTCATCAACTAAAATGACTATTTCAAGCAATATTGCCTAATTGAAGCTAGGAAAACTGTGGATAGCTGCCTGCTTGGCCCTGCAAACAATTGGACAATGGATAGATGTAAACAATCAAAATTTAGAAGCACGATCGTTAGCTTCCAAATAACCTCATGATAATTTGATGGACTTTTCAGGTCACACTGAAATCGGTCATTAGGGGGAGAAAAATCTTAATGTCTATGTCCATATCACAAGATAGTTTTACATCTTTAATGTACCTTGATGTTCTATATGTCACAGAAAGATCTGCAGTAATAGAAAAACCTGTGTCCAGATGCAGATGCAAGAAGCAGAAAGCATGTATGCTCTTGGGTTATGTGTGAGCACAGTATCTTATAAGAGCCAGGGGGGCGGACAGTACTACTTGAAATGGCAGTGTTTGATTTGGGAATAATCCATTGGCAAGCATTTTTAGAAATAAATTTTTCCTGAAAAGGCTTTAAATTTAAGCAAAAATGTTTAACAATGAGTTTATAGTTTCCCTTTAAAGAAATGTATTGGTAGAGTCTAATCCATAGCACGCCTTATGGTATTTGGGAAGTATCTGATTCTCTGGCACCTGGTAGTATGAACTCCATCACCCTATTCATTTGCCCTTCTGATTTATATCTGCCTTTTCTATGTTTTAGACAGCCAATGAGTGATTACATATTAGGGATCTTTTACTATTACAGGTGCCCTGTTGTCTTCTCTGGGAAGTCATTGGATACGGTGAGTTTACAACTCTGTATGGTGGGACTGATTTATCCCTGTTCATGGTAATTATATTACTGGGCCAGAACACCTCTTCATTGCAAATGCACTGACCCATGGTACTATACTTTTAGCATCATGTCTTGGTTCCTGTCCTTGCTCCATTGAAACTGCCCTGGGCTGTACACGTGCGCTGCTTGCACAGTTGAGTAACAGCTCAGCTTTTTTTTTTAGCATGGGGTGGTGCAGATAATCACCTGCATGGAGTTAGTGAATTATAATCACAATGGGGTACCTAACAAATTTCTCACCTGATTAACCCTTTTCATCTCCGTTTGGTGCACCTTATTACTGGATGTTAAATATGTATTTGCTAAAATCACTAACCAGCGGTTGATTAAATAGCCTGGTATTAGGAAAGTGATAACAGGTACCATAATTGTTCTAAGATCTAAAAGCCCATAACAGCTAAAGACATGGGGGCAAATTTACTTACCTCCGAAATTGTGCCAGCGACGGCTTTGCTGACATCGCAAAACTTCGCCAGGCGTAGATTCACCAGGACAAAGATAATTCACGAAAATCCAAAGTTCCATTCAGGGCACCAAGCACTTGCGAAGTTGCACTAGCATTACTGCAGCAAACAAAGCAAAGTTACGCTAGCGTTGGCTAATTTGCATATGGCGGGAAGTTAAAGTTAAATGGACATATATGTTGCAGCCAATACATTACAACCATAGTTAAATTGCCCTACACATGAGCACACTGTATATTTTATGTGCCATATGTTAGGAAATGTAGGGGGGAAGCTGGGTACCCCCAAAAAAATTACGATCTTTTGCAGCCTATCAGCCTGTAAAAAGGAAAAAAGTCCAGCATTTTTTGGGTATTAGAATAAATTTCAACTATTTTTTGACCAAGTCCAATCTACTCTATTGCACTTCAGCTGGTCTGAGGTGGCGAAGGCAAGTCTGGTGCAAGAGGTAACATTCAGTCAAATTTTAATCTTAGGGAATTAGTGTAGTTATGTTCATTCGCCAGAGCGCAACATTGCCTGGCGTTAGGGTGAGAAGTAACGCTAGAGTCTATCTCCTTTGCTAGTGAAGTTATGCCAGCGCCCGTTAGTTAATCGGCAAAATTCCGAAATGACGGCATGCTGGCGAATTTGTGCCAGCGTTAGTCACTTCGCCCTTTAGTAAATTTCCCCCATGCCCGGATTTACATTGCGGGTGCCCCTAGGCCTGCTGTCATTCATTCATTGCCCCCTTCCTCTCCCCTTTTTTCATGCACATATGAAAATTTTAATTAGGTCTGGAGCATTGGAGATTGGCACACAGAAATTTTTTAAAATAATATTGTATTTCCCGCACATCCCCAGTGTTTCTGAACCAATGGGGTTGTATGGCACTGCCGCCATCTAAAAATCCGCCCACCCTAGGCCCGGGCCTTGGTGGCCTTTCCACAAATCCAGGCCTGGCTAAAGAGATGCTTGCATTCTGATTACTAGAATTAGCAAACTTTGTCCTCTAATAATACATTACCCTGTAGTTGGATGAGCTGCCACATCATCTTGTTAAGGCACATTATGTTGGGTAATGGCTACTCAGATTGATAACAGATTAACTTGTATACATTTTGCATGGGTGATCAATTTTCTTTTTATTTGTCAGTGGTTAATTGCACAGAGCTCACTGTTTGAATCCCTGAAGCAATGGGCAGGTTTTTCCTCATGCAGTGAATGAGACCTGCTATGGCAGAAAGCTGGCTCAGTGTGTGTCATTGTTTAATAATTCATGACATCAGGATCCAGCTACAAAAGATTTGGGCAATAAATCAAATACAAGATTCTCTGAGCTCAGAGCTCAGTAAATGGAAAGCGTTAGCCAGAGGGAGGAGGGGATAGAATAGGCACAAGAGATTGAAAGAAGAAAGGGATTGAAAGAAGACATCCTGTTTCTAAACTGCAGAATAATTAGTGTATGTGTCTGCATCGAGTCCCTT
The DNA here is from genome assembly GCF_017654675.1 of Xenopus laevis. NCBI lineage: Eukaryota > Metazoa > Chordata > Amphibia > Anura > Pipidae > Xenopus > Xenopus laevis. The sequence goes on from NC_054384.1 coordinate 68,105,544, forward strand.
CAGATAACCACTTACACTATACCTTCACATATCGCTCATTTCATATTTCCCTACATTTTTTCCACGTTTTTTAAATCTTTTCAGATTTTTTTTGTTTAATCATTTTGCAATTCACATCATATGTAAAGCTTAAGTCTGATAGCAATGTTGCAATAAGAGTAAAGATCTTCATATTCATTTCTGCTGCAAAATGCAATATCATCATGAAAGGGCAAAAAATACTATATTAAACCTTCTAAGGTTTAATTACAGTGCAATATTGCAATGCAATTTCAGTTTGTTAGATAGCAATAAGCTGACTCTGCCCGGGATGATTTCTTTGCATTTGCATCTGTAATTAAGTTAGTAATATCTACTCTAGAGAAATAAGGGAGCACGGCAGCACATATGCCCTACATTATTTTTGCAATTCATTTTCTTTAAGCTTTTGAACAGTAAATGGGAACAGGTTTCAGAATTTCTGAAATACAGTTTGTAGGTGTGCCATTGGGTGGGTCAGGAGGTTATTAAACTTGGCCCTTTTGTTATTGTCCAGTGGGAGAAACTTGTTGAGTTGCTGCAACATAATCTAGTCACTTATATGAGTAAAGGATTACAGTATATACACCTTATAAAATGTAAATTGACATTGATATTCTGGGAAAAAGTGTAGTTTAATTTACTTTCTCTTTTTTGCAAGTTTGTGTGGAGGACGTGGAAAATGTTTTATTGTGCAGTGTTGGTTTAAAGGATAAGTAAACAGTTAAAATAACAGAACGTAAAACCGATGAGGGGGCTTTTATAAGCACTTTTGCAATATACATTCATTATTTATTTTGTTTTAATTCCAAGATAATAAGGGATACATTTACTGTTAATATGAATGAATTTTGTTACAACAGCGCCACCTGCTGGTCATTTTCCCACCAGTCTGACCAGCAAGTAGTCAAGGAAGTTGTCAGGAGAAAGAGGCTGATGTTCTTCTGCTTAGGAAAGATGTTAGAAAGGTTTCTAATTTTATTCCTAAGCAGAAGAACATCAGCCTCTTTCTTTCTCCTGACAACTTCCTTGACTACTTGCTGGTCAGACTGGTGGGAAACTAACCAGCAGGTGGCGCTGTTGTAACAAAATTCATTCATATTAACAGTACATGTATCCCTTAATATCTTGGAATAAAAACAAAATAAATAATGAATGTAAATTACAAAAGTGCTTAGAATAGCCCCCTCGTCAATCTTACATTCACTTATTTTAAAGGTTTACTTATCCTTTAAGCATCCATCTCTATGGCTGGGGGATTACAACTTCCTTCATACTTGATAATATGCTGGATAATGATGGGTATTGCAGCATTCCTCCCAACTGTCCCAGAATACGTGGCAGGTGCACTTAGATACTTTTTTAATGATTTAAGATAAGCAAACAAAAAATTGTAACAATTTAAGATAAGCAGGTCTCTTGGGGAAACTTTGACTTGCAGCTTAAAGGGCAATTCACCTTCATTAGCAAAACTGTAATAACACATAAAAACCACAGAAATGTGCTCAAACATTCATAACTTTGTAAAATGAACATGGCACTTAGGGGGTGTATCCAAAAAAATGGGCGTCGTCAAAAATGTTGAGAGGTATGTTGCAATTAACAACATTGCTAGAACAGTTTTAGAGCTCCTTAATTAGATACACATTTGAAGAATATACAGCGGTGCTAATTTATTTGTTTTTGTTTTTCTGTGTGTATGTATATATATATATATATATATATATATAAATCCAAATGTTGCGACACGCACTCCGGATATATTCAATAGACTTTATTAAATATCATCTTAAAAAAGGCATCTTTTTTAAGATGATATTTAATAAAGTCTATTGAATATATCCGGAGTGCGTGTCGCAACATTTGGATTTACATTGTTTCAACATTGACACTGCACCTGGTAATCGTTACGGCCAGATGAGCGAGTGCGGATGCCAAGGACAGAGTATATATATATATATATATATATATATATATATATATATATATATATATATATATATATATATTTATCCAACATCTTGCATTCTCTATTGATTGTTGCTTGATGAGAAGAAAAATCTGAAAAAATAACAAATAAACTTGATGGAATAGTGTGCATATCATTGGACTGAAGAGAAAAGCAATGTTCTGCCCAAGAGAGAGAGGAAAAAAAGAAAGTGTATGCTCAGCATAAACCATTTATCAAAAGCTTATTCTCTGAGAGATGGGATATTTGATGTTCTCTCTGTTGAGATTTTGATTCAATGTTTGGTGCATTGGTTTGTGTTTCTGCAAACTCTTTCTCTGAGCTCTTTGAATTGTTTATTATATATACGCTTTATAAAAATATGTTGCATAGGGCAGGCTTTTATTATCTAATTGCTTATATTTTGTATATCTTCCATTTTACATATATCAAACAAATAGTTACCATTTTTAATGAGCTCTGTTTTCTCTAAAAGAATAAAATAGGATCTTGTAGTTGATGAGAACTGATCTTCATGAACCTATATTGGTAAGCCAAACCATCCTATCGAGTTTATTTAACATTTAAATAATCATCTATGAGCTGGAAAACCTCAGGACCCAACTATTCTGTATAATAGATCATATATATAGATATATATATATATATATACAGTATATATATATAGTGAATAAAGTACCCCTTATTGTAAAATATAAGGATATTATAAGTCACAGAGGAGCTCCATGACCATTTAATTACAGCTTTCATCAGCTATCTAAAACTGAATCCTGTTACCAAGCTCACGATCAAATTCAATAGTCAGTGAAAGTTAAAAACTCACATGTCCTTGTCCAAGCGGTCACCTCCTCCTTGTGCTTACTCCATATTGCGCAGGTGTTTTCTCTTACTGCTCTCCATTACAGTCAACGTTATACTCATTAGGTTTAGTGGGTGAGAAAAGTATCCCGCAGGCAGGAGTTAAAATCAAAAGAGACTTTATTTCGTACTATTTAAAATAATAAACAGCCATCAATTACAGATGTATGTCCTTCTCTATGACATGTATGGTCACCTGACGTGTTTCATGCCTCTTTCTGGCACTTTATCAGAGATGACGTCACAGGATATCCTATGCCTTATATACCTGTATCAATTAAAACTATCAATTATTTAAAAAAACAGCAAATATTATTTTGCATATTACATATCATATTGGTTATTATATTGCTGTTATGTTATATTGGTAATTGATGGCTGTTTATTATTTTAAATAGTATGAAATAAAGTCTCTTTTGATTTTAACTCCTGCCTGCGGGATACTTTTCTCACCCACTAAACCTTATCACTATAAAATTCACCTAAATAATTTCCATTTTGTTTGATACTGCATCATAGAGTCATACTGTACATTTAGGGTAGAGACACATGCAAAGATTCTTGGAGATTTAGTCGCCCGAAGACAAATCGCCTCTTCTTCAGACGACTAATCTCCCCGAACTGATTCCCACCGGCTAGAATCTAAATCACAGGGCGAATCTTTGCGTGTATCTCTCCCCTGATCATAAACAAATTTTACTGCACTACCCTGTCCTAATATCCGTAGTCTTTCTTTGAAAAGCAGTTTTAAAGCTCTGATTACCTTGCAAGCCATTAAAAGTGATCCGTACTTCACATTGAAGAGATAAATGGAATTATTTACACTACTATAATAATAATGGCGTTGCAATGTCTTCTAATGGTAATAATCAGTGTTATCGTGGTTTTGCTTTCGATTGCAAATACAATGCAAACCATTTTGCTGGTGCAGTTTTGCGGAGAAATCCACTGTTTCTCCAGCAGAGAAAATGTTTATGAATCCACACTAGAATTTTTGCATGCACTAAAGGAACAGTAGCAACAAAAAAAAATAGGGTTTTAAAGGAATAACAATATAATGTACAGTATGGTTACCCTACACTGGTAAAACTGGTATGTTTGCTTCAGAAACACAATTATAGTTTATATAAACAAGCTGCTGTTTAGACATGGGGGCAGCCATTCAAAGCTTAAAAAGGAGAAAAGGCACATGATACACAGCAGATAAGCTTTGTAGTATAGAAGCTTGGGTACATGAACTATAGTTGTGCTTCTAAAGCAAACACACCTGTTTTACCAGTGCAGGGCAACAGTACATTATATTGTCCTTCCTTTAAACCACTTTAATTTTTTGGTGTTACTGTTCCTTTAAATAATGACAAAAAAAAGAAACCGAGACCAAGTATTTATGTTGGTTAGTAGTAGACCAAATTTGTGGAGGTCACTCTCGACGGTGAGAGATAGGGATAGGCCAGGTAGATAAGCAGCTAATGCTCCAACGTAGAGAAAAGAATGGAGCAGCGCCTGGTAGTACATTTCTAGTAAGGGACCAAGCTCTAGATAGGTCCTGTTGTCAAATAGAGGGCACCCCTAATACAAACTGTCTCCCGAGCCCCTCCTACTGCCCTGCCTTTTCTCCATTAGGTTGGTTGGCTTTATGGTTCCCTGATAACTGGGGCCATAAATTCACCTGACTTAAAGGAGGAAAGGCAGGAAGGTAGGTATCAGGACAGGCCAAGCAGTCTCATAATACTTGTATGGTTTCATGATATTATTAGTGGAATTTTATAAACAACTGACAATAGAGCAGACTGTAAGTAAAGCTGTTAATGTGTTCATCTGCAAGATCATGTGAACCTCCAGTTTATTCTCCTTTAAGTGTTCAACTACAAGCCTCTCATTCTCTGTAACAGTGGTGTGTTTCCCAAGGGGTTGATCCAGCCATTTACTACAAAAGATTACTACAAGATATTAGCATCCATGGTACAGGAAATTGGCAACATGGAAGCCTTTCTTCTTGGATGAGGACCAGTTGTAGCATAGTGGAAAGGAGCATCCATAATGTATATGCTGTTGCAAAGATAAAAACGCCTTTATCTCAATGTAATCTAGCCTTCCTATTGACTCTCTTTTGCCGAAATGTCATGAAGCAAAACATTCCAGTTCCACTCATAACTACTTGGTATTCAGCTAAACTGAATTTACCTCTAGCACATTAGTTTCAATCTACACTATAATGGCAGATACTAAAGTTCTACTTCTATGGTATTTTTATGAATTGATCACCAAATGTTACAGTTATTTTACTTCTATAAAATTAGATTTATTTTTACTTTGCTTGTGGCTTTTACTGTGTTCTCACAAGAACATTGCACCTCTCATCAATTATATTTTACCATAGGGCAGAGCTGCAAAGCCATCCCTCCTATTCGTTTCATCAATTACAGATCCCCACAGGGCTGAAAAGCCCTCTCACCTATAATTTTCATCAATAATATTTTTCCAAAGGCTGGTAGCATTTGACATGACTTCCACTTTTCATTTCCTTCTATGTTTCCTATAGGACAGAGCATCCAACCACTAGAAGATTCTTGACTGTTTAATGTTTATACTATTACAAAGCATCCTTTCTCATGAAGGAGGAGAGACCTAAAAATGTAGATAGTAAAATAGTGAAGAAGCAAAGAAGCCAAAGGCAGGAGTAAATAGGGGAGAGAGAAATAAAAAAGAATTTTGTCCATGTGCTCTAATATGGAAAACAAACTTACAATGGCACTTGCTATCATAAACCATTTTCCTAAGTGGCATCAAATAACGAAAAGGCTTCATAACCATTAATGTACTCTTTAGCACCACTAAAGATGTTGTGTTTGTTTCTGAAGCTACTGTATGATATCCTTTATTGAAATAAACATATTTGTTTGTATGGAAGATGTGATGGGCTCTTGCACGGCAGCAAGCAACGGTCTCCTTAATTCAGACTAGCAATTTCCTAAATGTGATTATACAAATACGGCTGTTCCTTTGAAAAATTATTAGAAAGAAATGGTATTCTCAAGTTGGCTTTGTTGGTGCCGACCCTTTCTTTCTGCCATTTGTTTGAAATAAAAGAGTTCCAAATAAACATGTTTCCTTTAGCTCCTTATTGTTATTGCCTGCTACTTTTCTTACTGCTCCATTTAACTTGTCACTAAAAATCGAAACCAACAGTGACAAAAGAAAGGTAAAATAAATCTGTATTAGTCATGGGATACATTTCCTCCCTTATCAGATTAACCTGTCACGTTTGCCTTAACCTATCATAGATCCAGCTGAGAAGGGTTTAATCCCCAGTAAGCTTCTCTGTGGACAAAGCTGTGTCTGATCCCCAAAGGTGGCCTGTTGGAACAGCTGTCATGATGCAAGATTTGGGGTTTTAATTAGCAATCCTGACCTTCTTGTTTCACACAATACATATTTAGAGAGATTTGCTGTATATTAAAAGCACATCTGGGTGAAAAACAGAGCGAGGTCAAGACAGGGAAGATATTATGCATGGGGTGAAGAGGTTCAACAAAAAACTGGAAATGTTCAACACTAAACTATTGTAAGGGACATTAAAGGGACATTAAAATTTTATATCAAATTACCTTGAATTTCATAAAGTGATAAAAAGTATCTGCAAAGATCACATAGCTTCAGAGAAAACATGATGTAGTGTGGCGTATGATCTTATGTTTTCAGATTAAAGAGGGCTATTTCTCCCCTTAATGAAGACTATGGCACACAGTGTAGTGTTGGCGATTTTTTTATTAAATAACCCCACAGTTGAATATATATATATATATATATATATATATATATATATATATATATATATATATATATATATATATATTAAAGGGAGTTTAAAAAAACCTCACATGAATTCGAAATTTGACCCTTGATAAATGTGCCTCCCCATAGAGCTAAATCATATAATACCTGCAAATACAAAACTTCATTTGGGAGGCTTTTTCTATTACCTTTTTTCAACATTTACAAAGGAATGTACACATTAGACTTTTCAAATCAGGAGTTATGAGCTGGGCACCATTAAAGAAGACTTTATACTATAAAAATATTTCATTTTTTCCCTTCATTCTTGAAATTCACAATCACAGTCAGCAGACAGATGCCATTTGGGAACACTGCTCACAAAACAGCTTTGCATTCTCTCAAAATCTTGTTTATGTGCCACAGTGGGGGATCTATTTCTCCTGCCCATACAAAGGCTACATAAATATAAATCATGAGGATGGAGGGGAAATGTGAGGAGTACAGTGACATCTAGAAGTGCTGATGTGATTGACTGCCCTGTCTCTACACCTGAGGCAAAGAGGAAGTGCAGGCAATATAATGTATTACTGATAGCTCAGATTTTTAAATCCATTTATAACAGGTATGAATGTTTTAGTGAAAAAAAAATAATTTGGGTTTCATGTTTCATTTGCAAAGGACTTTAATTATACAGCTTTTTGTGTGTGGAAAACAGGTCCCTTTTAACTGGTTGAGTAATTACCAATCAGTTCAGATTTAGACTACATATCGGGCCTGCTCAAGGCACTAAAATTAGCTTTTCTGAAATTTATGGTTATTGTTGCCCCAGTGTATATTTGTTTTTTGCACCAGACATTAAGGGGTAAATTTACTTAGGGTCGAATATCGAGGGTTAATTAACCCTCGATATTCGTCTGTCGAATTGAAATCCTTCGACTTCGAATATCGAAGTCAAAGGATTTACCGCAATTCGTTCAATCGTACGAAAAATCTATTAAATCCTTCGAATCGTTAGATTCGAAGGATTTTAATCGATCGAACGATTTTTCTTCGACCCAAAAAAGATAGCAAAGCCTATGGGGACCTTCCCCATAGGTTAACATTGACTTTGGTAGGTTTTAGGTGGCGAACTAGGGGGTCGAAGTTTTTTTTAAAGAGACAGTACTTCGACTATCGAATGGTGGAATAGTCGAACGATTTTTAGTTCGAATCGTTCGATTCGAAGTCGAAGTTGTAGTCGAAGGTCAAAGTAGCCAAAAAAAACATTCGAAATTCGAAGTTTTTTTCCCTCTATTCCTTCACTTCACTCAGGCTAAATTTAGGCCCCTAAATGATCAAAAACATCACGACAGAGGCCTTACGCATTTCATGCCATTGGGGCACTTAGTCATAGTCACAGCCTATGACTAAGTGCCCCCATGGCACGAAACGCGTAAGGCCTCTGTCTTGATGTTTTTGTTCTAATTTAAAGACTTTTTTTTCTACATGCATTTTTGGAGTGTGATCTGGTTTGTGCCAGTCCATCACCTCTTATTATTTGCTATATTGCCTCCCTGAGCTGAAAGTTTGGGGTTTATGCACCTGGATCCCCTGTTTGTTTGGGTAACATTACTGATTAATGCGTTGACACTGAACATTTTTCTTTATATATATATATATATATATATATATATATATATATATATATATATATATATATATATATATATATATATATATATATATATATATATATATATATATATATATAAGGCTCGTTCGCCTCATTTTTTTTTTAAATGATAACTTGTTTGTTCAACCCAATCCATCTCAGGTTAGCTGAGTAAGAAGAAAAGAACTGGATTTCTTCAGAGCCAGAATCTTATTTTTTATGTGTCAATACTGACGCAAATTTTGCCGGGAAAGAGGAATGAAATGCTAGAATGTTTCGGGAACAAGTCATATCCTTCTTCTTTGCAATTCAAATAATGCAATTAGCAGATGGGAGAGAAACTGGTTGTCTGGTTAACAGTAAGTGGTGTATTGATGTACTTTTCTTTTTCAATTTGTGATCCAAAACAGAAAATCCTTGTCCATAGAGACTATTAATGAAAATTAAGCAAGATGTTGTGTTGGATGTGCCTTCAGTATGAATCCCTGCGGAATCCTGTAGCTCAGTATAGGATGGCTGCCCACCATGACTGACTGCACACCATCTTGATTTGATTTATTGGGCCACCAGTTTGAAAGGCCTTAGGTATCTCCTGTACTGTTCTAATAGCTTTCTTCTAACAATGACTGATAGACTCATACTGTATCTCCTCGAAAGTCTTATTATAAACACTACTGCGATTTCAGAATTCACTCCATCTGCCTTATCATTAGAGTTCTGAGAAATCAGCGTTAACTATCTTTTGTCTGGGTAAAGCATGATCTTCACAAGTCCCAGGGAAGGCGTTCCTATTATAGGTTTATAGGACGCTGGCAATCTTTCATGTTTGGTATTAATATCAGCCAATGGTCATTCAGTGGAAGCAAATGTACCCGTGAATGCTATCTAATCTATGAATTTGGGGCGTTGTAGCCCAATGGCTTGCTTTTAGACAAGATACAGGTATGCTTTGGTGTAACCAGAAGACCATATTCAATAGTGAGTGAATATGTTAAACTGGGCATTTTAAAAAAAAGATATGAATCTTAACAGAGGCTATTGGAAAGCAGTTCATTGTCTATGCCCACTGGCTCTTTAGATAACTAAAAGTAGACATACTGTAATAAGGTTTTTTTGGTTTAACCGAAGGGTCTGTGTAATTTTGTTCACTTAGCAGTAAAGCAGTTGGATCACTGTAGCCCTTGCTTCTGAAAAAGAATATGTTAAAATAAAAATATTTCTTTTTCTACCAATGTACATTTTTTTTCATCCTGCAGTTGTTTAAAGAACCCATTAATGTTACTTTCTAGTCTCGTTACTTGGGCATTAAATTGACAAATCATGGATACTGAAGTAGGTTTTCCTACTGCGTCTAGCTAAAAGATGGTTTCTTCTGAGGTTATTGCTTGTTAAAGCAAAGTGAACATTCTAGTCATTATGATTTTTAGGTCAGTAGGGTCCTTGTTATAATGGACTGTCTTGGTAATGTATAATTTTATTCCATAAGAACTAATTCACAGTATGCGCTAAGCCCATCTGATTCATTTGGTTTCTGTTCCACTGTTTAATTTTTTTGAGGCATTTAACTGAAGCGGGTATTTAATGATGGGTCTGGGACATTTATCATTCATATTCTTTGAATAGTATGTATTTATTGTGAAATTTATATGACTAAAAACAGGTGCCTGTATTGCAGTAAAGGACCCAACTTATTTATTACAAAGTAGACCTTGGCTGTTGGCAAGGGATCTGTGATTCCATATTGTGAGATTAATATAAGATTTCTGACCTCATGTTCAAGGCTTTGGCCTTAAAACAAGGTAACTGACCCATTTCAGTTCAGTGGTGAGAAATACGTGGCTGCCTAGGAAACGACAAGTAGATCTTCTTGCTAGTGATGTTTAACTATTGTTTATATTACAGGTATGGGATCCGTTATCCAGAAACCTGTTATTCAGAAAGCTCCAAATTACGGAGATGGTTGTCTCCCATAGAATCCATTTTATCCAAATCATCCAAATCCTTTTTTCTCTGTAATAATAAAACAGTAACTTGTACCTGATCAAAACTAAGATATAAAACTAAGATATAAGTGATCCTTACTGGAAGCAAAAGCAGCCTCTTGGGTTTACGTAATGTTTATATGATCCAAATTATGGAAAGATCCATTATTCAGAAAACCCCTGGTGCCGAGCATTCTGGATAATAGTTCCCATACCTGTATAGTGTTAGTGGTCAAATACTAATATAATAATTTGTGTAAAGCCAGACTTTAGGGTAGAATTTGTGTGTAAATAGAAAGGATATGTTGTGAATTGGATGAAGCTGAAAGAGGTAGACTAGGTAGACTAGACTTTCTAACCAACAGTGCAATGTATATATTTTATATATTGGGAGCATTATTTAGCCATGATTTCACTTCAATAAATAGCTGTCTTTCATTGTTGCTGAATTTCTAGAAGGAAGGCGTTTACCTAGTCATCGCCATAGTTATTTATGACATTTCTTTTAGGGAAGTTTGAATGCCAATGATAGAAAAACAAAGCATTAAATAAACAGAAACCTACATCAGATAAAGATACTAAAACATGTAATTATCATTCTCTGTTAAAAAACATATCTTCTGCATATTTTTTAAGTTCATGAGAGCATCTTTCTGCCATGCTGTTGATTAGGGAAAGGCCAGGCAATAACTCCTTGTGGCTAACAGTAATTGCCAGTTTATGAGGTCAGACTTTGATTTCCTTGATAGAACGTGGTTTGCAATCTCCTTAGTTATTCGAAATAAATAGCATTTTGGACATTATTTCTGTAAAAGCTGAATATAACTGAACTGAAAGTAAAGGGGTTATAAACCCAATCTATATGTTGTATTAAAAAAAGCTTATTTTGATTTTAATTCACAGGTAGCTGCCCCAAACTTAATTACAGATGCAAAATAATTCTCCAGTGAGATTCCTCCCCGTCTGAGGTATGTCAGCCATCTCATTGTTATTTATCTTATGCCATTTTTATTTGCTCATATGAAACTACAATCAAAAGAAGGGTGACTGTAGTACTGGTTAGGTTTTCATAGCTAGAATAAATGTAATTCTGGTATCAAATAAATAAGCGAGAGTCAAGTGTTAAACAGAGCAGGAAGGAATCTCATTAACTAGGGCACTGGCCTGGAGGAGAAGCTGAAGGAAAGCTTCCAAGGCAGTTTATTGCCAATAGATTAGCCACAATAGTGCAAGCTACATTATATTTATTATATAGAATGGTTTTAACATACTTGAGTAAACAGTTCTAGAAGCTATGTCTGTTTGTTTAGGAAAGCGGCTGCCATATTAGCTTGGTGTGACATCACTTCCTGCCTGTGTCCCTCCCTGCTCACTCATAACCCTGGGATCAGATTACAACAGGGAGGGCAGGATGTAGAAGGCAGGGGCAGAGGGAGAGATGAGCAAACTGAGCACTCTCAAGCCCATGCCCTGCAGGTTCAAGCTGAAAGAAGGAAGTCTGATTCAGAAGCCCATGTGTACACAATAGATGGAAATAAATTAGGTGTTTCTTTTAACAAAGGACTGAGATCAGCATTACTTTGAAGGTTTGCTGATCTGTAAAGAAGGAGAATTAGAGATGTGTGTAAGGCATTGTGGGAAAGTCTTAGCTAGAGGAGAGATGATTACTGCAATATTGTTTCAATGGTATATTTAGCCATAAACAACAGTGCAGAGAATAGCAAAGGACCCACAGAGCGATTATATTAACAAATAACTTTGAAATAATTGAAAATGTATAAAGAATGTAAACTGGCCATTTGCTTAGAATTATATTTGGTTTTACTATGAAAAATTTATATTTCTACAACCACTTCAAAAAACAAAATGACTGAATACTGTAAGTTTAATAAACATGTTCAAGCTTACATTTAAGTATGAATGATTTTTTTTCACAAGACTACTCCTGGGCATTCTGGATCTTTTTTTTTGATCTCTTGTATCTTGCTGGAAGATGATTTCTTAGTATCCTGCGGGGCAATGCTTTATTATACTCCGCCAGGAAACAATGAAAGTTGCACATGTTCATGTAAAAGCTACTAATTTCCTTGTATGACATGAGCATACAATTCATGCCAATGAAACATTATTTTTAAAAGTACATCTTAAATACACATCAGTCATTGGAAAGCAACACATTAGTCCTTGAAAAGAAGACACAGCTTGATATTGATATTTTTACATTTTCATACAAGTCCTGCAGGTTAGTGCCGAACCATTGGGTATAACAGTAGAAGTAAAGAACATGTATAACAGATCCCATACAGTGTCACTTTTGCTGTTACTTATGGAGGATGGAGACCATGTTGATGTATAAAGACCAAAACTTGGAAAGAGATGTTTTGTTTTAAATTAATTTTTCATAATGTGCATACTAAAAGTCTGAAAGGCCTCCAAGGATTTGGGGTAGAGTTGGAGGATATAAAAGTGAGAATCTGAGATATCTGTATAACCAACCCAGGCCCAAGGGGGTTCTGACTGTTCTTGGCTTGGGCCAGTTAGTGATAGGTCAGTTCATTACTAGTTCAATCTGAGATGACAAGCAACTAAATTTTTAGTAAGGACAGCTTAGACTGGAGTTTAGTATTCACCTTGTAGCTTAGCATCAGATATGCAATACAGTGTATAGATGTCAGGAATAGGTAGGGGGCACTGAGAAGAGATGTGGGAACTGTGAATCTTTAAGGCAGGGACTGATGCTTGTGCAGACAGGAACAGGAACTGGAGCAGGACAAGGCAAGGACAGGAGCCAGAGCTACGGAACCAGAGACAAGGCAAGGACAGGACCCAGAGCTAGGGAACCAGAGCTGGGGACAGTGCCACAGTGCTCAAGGTAGGCCAAAGCTCAGGCACTGGTGGTGAGAACAGTTGGCCTTATATAAGGCAGGGTCAGCCCTGACTAGCTGACCCCAATCCACCAATAAGGATGCTGGGGTGACATGGATAATCCTGAGACCCAGCAGAAGATTAAACGCAAACTTGCTGGCTTCTCTCTTGGTCCGGTGGTTAGCGAGAGTAACCAGCAACCAGGATCAAACCCCAACAGAGCCTCACAACAGGCCCAGATTTGGGGAAAGGCCACCAAGGCCTGGGCCTAGGGCGGCATGATTTTAGGGGGTGGCATGTTGCCCAACTACACGTACATTGGTTCAAAAACACTGGGGATGCAGAGGAGATATGATTGTTTTTTAAATTGCCCGTGCACAAATCCCCATTGCTCTAGTCCCATTGCTCTGGTCCCAATATTAACGGGGATTTGCGCATAGGAAATTTTAAAAAACTATCATATCTCCTGTGCATCCCCAGTGTTTCTGAACCAATGTGGGTGTAGTAAAATGGAGGGAAAAGGGGTGATAAACAGCCGCAGGCCTAGGTACAACCCAATATGTTAATCTGGCCTTGGGGCTTAATGGGGTTGTTCACCTTCCAAACACTTTTTTCAGTGCTCAGCAGGGACAAAGATAACAAATGTATCAACTAAATGTATCAATTAAAAACAGTTGAAGAGTGAAAAACTTTACACAATATTAGAAAATATTAGAAAAATGGTCACAAAAAAGTTTATTTCTGGTGAACCAGAACTGAAACTTCTGAAACCAACTGAACTGAAAAAAAATCTACAATTAATAACCATAATTTTTTTTTGGCTTTATCTATTTTTTGTAGACAATTGACTCATTTGGTGGGTTCATGGTACACATCAAAAGACCATTTTCTTCTAGTTATTCAGTTCTCTAAAACAGAATATCTGTAATGCAAAATATGAAAATAATTTTCAGTTACTAGAATTTATCTCTTACTTCCCTGGATTTGACCAGTTGTTTTCCTGTTTACATGAAAAATCCTGTGTTCATGCAATGATAAAAACTCTTTGTGCCTTTGAGAAGCTGACCCATCTCCTCTTGGGGCTTAAATACATTTGTTTATTTTTATCTACGCCAGTCCCAATGGTCCTTGAGAAAGATTCTCAATCTGTCAGGATAACTGAGTTAAAGGAGGTCAGTTCTTATCAAAACTGATTTTATTACTTTACCAGTAAAAGGATATGCTCCAAATGCTGCATAATGCAAAACTATCATCATTTCCACTATTCTAATCAGGAAGCAAGAAGAATAGGACACCATTTCAATGGCTACACTTAACCAAACAACTCTATTTGTCTAACATGAAATTCTGATAAATGGTAAGAAATGGAATTATGAAGGTATCTCATCCAGCATGTACCCTTGGCTGAGATTGACTAGGAGAAAAAGATATTGATTATATCCAATGTAAAAAGACAAGGGTCAATGAACAGTTTTGAGACCTAATAGAGTCACTGATTTATTTGTTAGAAGGAACATACACATGGGGTAAACTGCCCTTTATCAGCTCTGTAGTTGTGCTGTCTAGGAATATAAAGAGAGTTGGATGATTATAAAAGAAATTTCCGTTCAGTATAGGAAATTGGCACACGATTATGAACATCAAGAACGCAATTCAGGGACATAGAGAGAGTAGTTGTCTCTGCAATGCAAAGAAGACTGAAGTAAAACAGCAGGAGGGAGACGGACACTGTGCCTAGATTCCTTAGCAGATACTACAGAGGGAAGTGTTTAACCCCTTCAGTGCCAACACTGAGAAATGGACAGCCGAAGAAATTGAAGACTTTAGCACCACAAACAGGATCCATATTAGAGGATCTTAATTGCATGTCATATATTCTATAGTTTGTCTATGTTCCCTTAATAGTAAGAGTGTTATTAGGATCACAAACAAGAAAGTGGAACTTATATGTTAGATAGTTCTAGCAGGGAGGGTAGGAGTAGTTGTATAGTTGCAGCATAGCCAAAGGATATGAAAGCAGTAAAAATGAAGGTTGTAGTGAGAAAGTATGAAGGTTGTAATTCAGGGTAGCTTTAAGAATCTGACTCTGTTGTTGCTGAAGTACAGCTCCCATTGTGCTTTAAGCCTTAATACTGTGCTGAATACTGTTCTGGGAAATGCAAGAGACTTGCAGTAGAGCATGTCTACTTGTGGCTGTGTTCATAAATTACGCTTACTCTCTCAAGTGCAGTCACACTAAAATTGAATAGTGTGATTGAATTTGATGCTATTTATTAAAGTTACTTTCATTTGTACACACTTGTACTCCTATATAGTTGTGCCATAGCATCTGTCTTGTCTCTTCTGCTATTTCACGTGCAAAGGATCCCTGGACTCACTACTATCCTGAGAGTGGCAGTAATCACAGGTTTCCTACAGCAAGGCTGCATCAATAGGTGCAGCAGACTGACCATGCAAAAGTCATTTTAAAGGAGAAGGAAAGTCGTTTACCACTTGGGGGTGTCAAATGTTAGGCACCCCCAAGTGAATGTATTTACTTAAATTAAATCCTGGGCCAGTGCTCCTATCAGCAGAAAACTGCACCGGCCCAGGGTTATTCCAGCGAGCACCACAGAGAGCTTCTCTTCCGGCTTCTTCTTTCTTCAAATCTCCTGGGGCAGACGCATGCACAGTAGAAGGAAAAAGCTGACTTTTAAGTTAGTTTGGCTTTTCACTCTAATGCGCGCGCGCACGCAATGGCGAGGAGAAAGAAGAAGCTGGAAGAGGAGCGCTCCGTAGCGCTTGCTAGAATAACCCCAGGCTGGTGCAATTTTCTGCTGATAGGAGCACCGGCCTGGGGTTTTAAATAAGTAAATACATGCACTTGGCTGTGCCTAACATTTGGCACCCCCAAGTGGTAAACGACTTTCCTTCTTCGTTAATGTCACAATAACACAATCTTCTGACACAACTTGCATTCAATTTGCTGCAACATACTGCCAATTGTATCATTTTGAAGCACTGGGTGAAGTTACTACATACTGTGCATGTAACTCCCCACGTGGCCACAATTATGCTGCATATAGTAAAAACAATACATTTTGGGTAAGAAAAATGGAGACTTGCATCCGAAATTACACTTCTCACACTGCATTTGCCGTTGTAAATGACCCTTAGTGGTCTAATTGGTGTTTTATTACAAGCAGATTATGTGGAGTACTGTACAATGGTTATGGTAATAGACAGGGTAATACATTTTGGGAAGACATTTCAGGAGCAGAAAAACAGACGGCTAATAATGAAATGCAATCAAAATAAAATGAGTAATTATAGCAACAGATATGTGCGTAGCATAACAAAACAACAAAAACATAAAACATTATTAATGGAGAATTGAATGCAGAAGCCATAGAAATATGACTTGCAATTAGCAGTAATATAGTAAGTGACTGAGCGAGAGTATCAAATCCATAGCCCTACAGACTGTTAAGGAATACTAAGTGGTAGAGATCTCAGCAGGTGTAAGTTTGAAAATACCGTCTGTAGAGGTTTCAGACCAAATCCATAAATCACCATGTATCAACTGTCCAGATGTTGTGGCGCATGCAGCTTTGTATCTCAGATACTAAAAGGTTTATGCAGCGTAATTTTCCCTGCAGTGGACATCAGATTTGCTTTTGTTGGCAAAAACACTTGATCAAGACAAGTACACATATCACCTGCCTAATTCAGTTGGATGTGGGATTTAAAGCTGCATTCATTTGTATAACGTGAAAAGGTTTTCAATTGGTTAAAATGTCCTTAAATAAATTAGAATGGACTGGGAGCTGTTCTAGGCAACATTAGGTTTGAATCCCGTAATCCAGGAGAATGAGCTTTAGCTTTGTTATTTTCTTCCCATATACTGAAGCCCTTCTAAAGCAGAACAAATCGAACAAATATGTCTCATCTGTCCCACCAACAAAGCTTTGGCAAAAATAGAAAACTCCATTCCACACCCCAATACATGGATCTGGGGGGACCTAGGCTAACAATCCCAGTTCAGCACATTCTTTAGAAACTTGGAAACATGTCCTTCTTAAACTGTCATCACATGTGATTCACCTTCTATGTTAACAGCAGCATTTTTAGGAAACCCATAATTTGAGCCAGCATGGATCTTTCACTTCAGTACCATAACTTCCCTATTTACAATCTGAGACTTGATAAATCAAAACTATACATGGCCTCCCACTGACACATATAACACAAATACGATGGCAAAAACATATCAAGAACCAGATATCTAAAATATATAAAAATATAAAAGGACTGATCCATTTGATATCCAAGGCTACGAGCCTTAGGCCTACCCTTACATCTCTGACAAACCTCATGACTATGACTAGATTAAAAATCATCCTGTCCCCTCTGTTCTAAATTACCATTTGGGATATATATACTGTCCAGAAGTGAGTACTAAGCAAAAGGTCTTGTAGCATATAGTAATTAATCAAATGAATATCATGCAAAGTTACTCACTTAAAGGGTTTTTTAGTGGAAAGTTATCACAGCAAATCATATCTAAGCATAAAAGCTTTCAAAAGACATTATCTTAGGTCCACCACATGGCAGTGTCTTTCCTCTGTCAGCATACCTCGTGCCAGCCATTCCTTCTTGATGTGTTCCACGACTTTGGGAGCTTCATCAGAGGGGGTCAAAGGAGGGCCTAGGTTCCCCTGCCTGACTTACTCTTGGCAATAGGAGGGCGGGTGGGCGCTGTTAAGATAATTATGGCACTCTGCTTCCTGTCTCTGCATAACTTGAACCAGCATATTTCATCTTCCAGCCAATCAAATCCAAGAATACTTTTACCAGCTTCCCTCTGACTGGAAACGCTTCCTGTGCCTTTCCTAACATTGTTATGGTTCCCTCCACTCAACCCATTATTTGCCCTGTCCCTTTGGCCCTTTTACTGTCAAAGGGCAGTGGTTGTTTTTGGTTTTCTACAGAACCACAAAGCATAAAGTGCCGGATTTCTACTTCTGCCACTGGGCCTAGGAGACATGAAAAAGTCTTTATTGTGCAGTATTCCCTTAAAAGCTCTCTTGAATAATATACAGTAAAATACTGGAAGCAGTAGTCCAGCAAAATCTTGGATAACATCTCTGCTATGGAAGCTACCCTATATGTCCCCTTTAATTAGATCAGAGTTGAAAAAAATATTTATGTTTATTTAAGACACAGCCATTTTATTTTCATAGCTTGAGGCAATATATTTCATTCATCTTCCTTCCAGTCATGGGATTTACTTGTCTGTATCACAGATATTTGGGCATGAGCAGTGGTCCTCATCAAATCAATTATTATTGATGTACATTCCTCCAGCCAGCAGAGATAAGAGGTAAAGGGAAACTTTCATAATACGCAGTATTTTCCTTTTTTAGCCATCCCATTTAGTATTGCATTAAGCAGCCGATAGCGATGCTCAGATTTTCATCATCCCATATTCATAAAAAACGAATAATCTGAAAAACTCTGTGGACTGTGCTGTCATGCGTTCTCTTATCTCTCATACGTTTCATGTGTCAACAAATCAGCAGGCTGCTGTGCATGTAGAAAAGTCTTTGTCTTATAGAACATATGCAAGTAGAACATTTTAAAAATGAAAGAACTAGTCACTCCAAATAAAAATGTAAGTTTTTTTTTGTTTATTTAATGGCTACATAAATCTTTACTAAAATGAACTTTTTCTGTGCCCCCTAGCTCTCCAAACGAGACATTTCAAACTCAGTTATACATGCAAAAGATTTTTGGGTGCTGTTTAGAGTAATTTTATTGGATTTTAAAATAAAAGGCTTACTTATCCATTAACTGCTGTACATATAAGTGGCTTTGTTTTCTTAAATGATTCATGGAACAAATCACACTAGCAAAGAGTCCTGCGCAGGTCCATTTTCTAAGACCTATACCTGACCCATACCTGCAACCCACAAATTGCCCCCATTGATCCGTTACCCGGCCCACAAAAAGGTCAACTTACTTTCCAACAGTACATGCGAAACTGGAAGTGAATCTGGAGCCAAATGGAAGAAAACTGCTGAAACTACAATCGAGGGTGGGAGTGATCAGCCCCCACAACTGACCTGGGTACCCAGGTGGGTCACACAATCGGTACTCAGATTTCATCAGCTGCAATTTCTGACAAGTAGTTGGGTAAATTAGTGCCACACGTACATCTGAATTGCATGGCACAATACCATGGATTCACTGTTCACTAAGGGGCTGATTTAGCAACGTTTCAATTTGATTATTTTCCACAATTCATTCACAACTTACAGTATTTAATTAGGGTTTCCAGAACTCAAATGGTTCATATTTATTCAGCTCAAACAATTCCAAAAACTTGAACGTAAAACTTTAGCATCTTAAATCGTGTGAGTTTGTCCTAGGTAAAATTTAAGAGATTTTTCAATTTGAGTTCTTTGAATTTTTTTAAATTTTAGGAGAGTTTGTAAACCCATTGAATGAGCAGAATTTGAATTTTTGATCCATTTGAGTTTTTTTTTATTTAATCATGTTTTTGGAATTTATGATTCCATTTTTTTAGAATTTGGGTTTGGTAACGTTAAAAAAAAAACGCAAAAATTTACAAATTCATATTTTGATAAATGAGCCTCTAAGACTTGAGGGCCATGCTAGCTCTGAGACAAAAGGTGCTGCCAGAATCAGTACTAAGAGGAGAGTGCATCCAGATAACAAGGTTCTGTATGCATCTGGTCTGGGATCACTTAATCTGACACCTGTAATAGAAAAACTGTTTTTAGACAATCTTGCTGCATATTATGTAATTAAATTATTTGATTTAGGTTATATTGTACCATTGGTAGTATCAGGAATTCCCTGGTTTAAACTAGGGACCTGGTGTATACCAGTCACTGGTCCTTCAGGTTGAGTCATAGGAGGCAGTGTGATTGGGGTCTGGAATGTTATGACTGTGTTTCCTTGAGCCGATACCCTCAATCCAGCTGTAGGAAATAATCAAATGTAAATCCTAATTAAGCCTGCCCCCCCAGTTACCTTTGCTTGAACATTCAGCTTATTGCTTTAGCCAAGCCTCCTGTTATGTGTTCTTGTTCCTGTTGTTCTTCTTCTTGATCCTTTTCGTGAATCCATGCCTCTGAATAGTGAGTCCTGTTCAAACCTTGTCTTTGCAACCCATATTCTGACAAATTTCTGCTTTATCTAGCATTCAGTTTGCATACCTCCCAACATTTTGGAAGTAAAAAGAGGGACAAAATTTTTTTTCCCGCACGTAGTGCAGCAATCTTTTTGACCACACCCCTTTCTGTGGCCACACCCCCTAATTACCATGTTTGTTTTACAAAATTTGGCAGGTTATGAAAGTTTGAAAATATTTCTCCTTATCTAAACTGTGTTTTTGTGTCTCAAAATTGTTACAAAGTATTTTATTTGCACCTGTTAGCTGTTCTGGGCTCTCTGCTAAAAGCCAATTAAGTGAGAAACTTTGTTTCTTTTTCTGGCTGTTCAGTGCAGAGAAAAGAGGGACTTTCCAGTACAAATGAGGGACTGCGGGTTGAGCTGTCAAAAGAGGGACTGTCCCTCCGAAAAAGGGACAGTTGGGAGGTATGAGTTTGTCGTAAGGACGGTGTTTTCGTTTGCAGCCTGCCCTGACATCTGCCTGAACTTGGACTTGTTAATTGTCTGCTCTATTTGAGATATGTTTTTTTCTGCATTTACTATTGAATCCCGTTTCTGAACCTCATTTCTTTGCAAAAAGGGTTATTCAGCAGTTGGCTCCTTACAAACCAATCAAACCAGCAATTTGGGTACAAAGCAGGTACTTATGTTTTTTTTTAACAGAGAATCTCTGGGGCGATATACCGTTAGTGTCCTGAAAAGAACAGTAACATCAAAATATGAAAATGTTTTAAAGTAATGAAAATATCATGTAATGGTGCCCTGCACTGGTAAAACAGATCCGTTTGCTTCAGAAACACTACTATAGTTCATATAAACAAGCTGTTTTGTAGCAATGGCGGAAATTGAAAAAAGGCTATATGTCACAGGTTAAATAGTGGATAACAGATAACACCATTATGTGTGTAACTTGAGCCTTTTCTCCTTTGAATGGTTGCCCCCATGGCTACACAGCAGCTTATTTATATAAACAATAGTAGTGTTTCTGAAGAAAACACAGCAGTTTTACCAGTGCAGAGCAACACTGCATTATATTTGTATTACTTTAAAACACTTCATTTTTTGATGTTCAGTTTCCTTTAATGGCAAAGCATGAGTAATGATGTGCAGAGCTCACTAACTGCTTTGCTGTGGCCGGGGTCAGACTGGGGGGCCAAGGGCTGCTGCTTCGAGGTCCCCACAACGCCCCCCCAGGCCCCCTGCCCCATCGGCGAAGATGCATTGGCCTTGCCCTCCGCAGCTGCAACCTCCATTCATGGCCACAACTGAGGGTCAGGAGGGAGGTCAGAGGATCAGCACCAATAGCGAGACTGGGCCAGCGGGGCCCACAAGGGTTTTTTCCCAGTGTCCTGCCGTTCCAGTCTGACCCCGGCTGATGAAGAGTAAGCGGATGAACTTATAAGCATCTAGATACAGTATATATCAAATCTGAACCTCTAATGTGACAGAAAATAACATCTTGTGGAATAATTAAATGTATTAAGAGTTGGTAATTATGAGATGACCACGTGCTATTTATGTGATTTGTATGTCTAATGCTGATAAGTCATTTAATGATAATATAAACAAGGGAGCAGTTGTTGTGTTATTGGTGTGAAATAGAAGACTTTGTTATAAAGACATCCACAAATCACAAAGGCTGTTGATATGTCCATGGATGAGACAGATATAAGCCCCAGCCATTCTAATGTCTGCTGACAGCTGTATGTGTGAGACGATACAAGTCAGCCAGTGTCAGAATGGTCTGTAGGGAGTCAGCTGAAAAAATATCAGATTCTGCCTTTTTTTTTGTCTGACAGAAATTCCAGTGATAGAAATATTCAGCTTTTGATAGTAACAAAGCAGCCAAGGTTCTTTTATTTGGGAAACTAAGATATGGAATTCTGCACATCCTGTTTGTGTTTAGAGTGCAAGCAATACATGGGATAATGTGTATTTGTATATGTACTACTACCCAAAGATTCTATTCACTGGCCCTTTGGGAGGCTCCAATGGTAGTCAAAAAGTTAATATGAGAGAGGTTTGTGTCTTCTTTCATTTCCTAACCTGTCAAAATATAACACATGCTAAATTTATTCTGCTATCCATCACCAACATTGTCCCTGGCTGGATGAGACACTAACTTTGAAACAGGCAGGAATGGTTCAATAGCAACTTGTGACCTTAGGCAAATCATTTATCTTCTCCTGCTTCTTGTATAAAAGTAAAGTTGTTCATATTTAAAGCTATGTTTCAAAGATTTATGGATAGCAAGGCATTCCTTACATTGTAGCACCCAACACTACTATTTCAAAGAAATCAATATGTAAGCAAATGCTTGTCAGTTCCTGTAGGAAGTCTCATTTCATTTCTCCGCACTGTACCACTGAATACAAGCTTTTTCAGAATGTGAGATAAGGAAGCGTTTATTATCCAGAAGGCTTGTCAGTGGACTGGACATTTCATTTTATTCGTCACCACCTTTACCATTCAAAATTCCTTGCAATTGCTGACAATTTAAATTGCTGCTGATAAGTCAGTCGAACAGAGGAATGGAAGGTATGTCGGATGTTTTGTTGCTGCGTTTTAAAGTAGGTAAACCATTTTTTAAAAAAAACTTTTTATTTAAGTTCCGTCACAACTATACATATTCAGTTATCCAATAGTGTAGTTGCATATTACAAGTTAAGTAGAAGTGAATAACCCATACAATCATTTTGATTAATATACAAGGACTTGTTTGTGCATTTTTTCCAAAACATGTATGATATTTATACAGATGGGATGAGATATGGAATAAGTAAAGTCTGGAACTATTTAAGGTAGGCTAGCAGTGTTCACACTTTCAAGGTCACCAATACAACTGGTTAGGGTAGTCGCGAAGAACATATATTCCTTTTAATATAACAACTAAACAGGTTAAACCGTTTAGAATCAAATAAGCCTATCAGGCCTGGATTTGGGGAAAGGCCACCAAGGCCCAAGCATTGGGCGGCATGATATTAGGGGACGGCATGCTGCACAACTACACCCACATTGGTTCAGAAACACTGGGAATGCAAAGAAGATGTGATAGTTTTTTAAATTTCCCTTGCACAAATCCCCATTGCTTCGGTCCTGATTATTTGCGCACGGGAAATTGAAAAAACTATCATATCTCCTGTGCATTCCCTGTGTTTCTGAACCAATGGTGTAGTAAAGGGGAGGGGACAGGGGCGATAAACAGCAGCAGACTATGTAAATCCGGCCCTGCTTGCCATAGCTGTGGGTATTTGAGAAATCCAAATACCCTAAGATTTATTACAGGGATGGGTGGGGGATAGCCATCCCTGTAATATATCTCAGGTAAAACATTTTTGGTGCCCTTAATGGATAAGGAAAGTTGAGGCTGGCAAGTAAAATTTACAAAGGAACACCCTGGTGATTGAGTGATTATAGTTGCTTACTTCACATCCCAGGCCGTCACTCCTCTTCTTCCAAAAATCACTGGACCAGGGTAATCAGCAAAGAAATTCTGTCCCACTCATGTACTCACCCAGGCTAACAAGAGGCTGAAATGAGTGGAGCTGATGCATTTTGAAATAATAAGAGTGAGGTCTGAAGTAAGGGAATAGAATCACAACTCAGCACCCCCTAATGATCCTACCTTACCTTGTCCTTTACCTTCTCCCACTCGCACAGAAGTTATAACAACCAAAAGAAGTTGAAAAACGAAGCAGTTTAAAATTCAATCCTTGTATTTAGTCACAGTATTAATGAAAAATATAGATTTTTCAGCTTTCCTATATTTCCTATGTCTCAAGCCCTTGCATGTCAAATGAAATTTATTTCCTTGGCAGTTGCTTTTCTTAGGCAGCATGTAAGAAATGGCTCCAAGTAACCAAAACGCTTCTCCACTAACTACAGTATGTAGCATATGAACCCTTTGTTATTACCTTCTGCTTTAGAAAGTTAAGGTTTTCACTGTATTTACTGTGCACTAGGGGATCATTTGGCTCTTTTTATTAAAGGTCGAGTTTTCTTTGCATGCTTGGGAATCTATACACTAGTTGGTGCTTTATCTTTTTACAAATCCAACACAATTGTCTTATTAAAAGATGCTGTGTCTATAGCAAGGTGAGTTTTTTTTTCATTTTATTTTCATTATTTAGCTCAAGACCAAAAGAAGTCAGCAATTCATATTTACAACCCAAAAATTGGTTAGGAAAAAACTATAATAATAATGTATGAAGAGGGGATCATTAGTTCCTTATCTTAAACAGTATGGAGACCCTATGGGGGAAATTTACTAAAGGGTGAAGTGGCTGACGCTGGCGAAAAATCCCCAGCGTGTTGTCATTTCAGCACTTCGCCAATTTACTAACGGTAGGTGGCGTATTTTCGCCAAGGAGATAGTTTCTGGCGCAACTTCGAACTCTATCGCCAGGCGAATTTATGGTCTGGAGAAAGAGCGTTACTACGCAAATTCACTAATTTTTGATTTTACTGACCCTTACCTCTATCGCCAGACTTGCCTTCGCCTCCTCAGACCAGGCGAAGTGTAATAGAGTAGATAGGAGTTCCTCAAAAAAAAGTTTACAATTTTTCTAAGTCCCAAAAAACGCTGGCGTTTTTTCATATTTAAAGGGTGATAGACTGAAAAAGATTGTAAATTTTTTTTTCGAATATCCTACTTCCCCCCTACATGTGCTAACATATGGCACCTAAACTATACTGTGGGCGCATGTGTAAGGCATTATAACAACTTTTATATAATTTTATTAAGGTTCCCTGGCCTTGTGTAGTGTAATGTATTTGCTGCAGCATATAGGGCCATTGTACTTTAACTGCACGCCGTATGCTAATTAGCCAACGCTAGCGTAACTTCGGACTGCTGAGCGTAATTTCGCTGGTGTTCGGTACCCTGTGCGCAACCGGATCTTCGTGAATTAGAGTTGTCCAGTCGAATTTACGCCTGTTGCGATGTGCGCGAAGCCATCGCTGGCGAATTTTCGCCTGTTAGTGAATTTGCCCCAATGATGGGTCAGACCTAGGGCCTTATTATTAAAATTTGACAATTGCCCATGTCTGTAAGGAGAAGATTGAATTAAAATATTTTTCTTTTTTTTTTTTAAAAAAACAAAAAAAACTTCTGTTCCTTTTTTCCCAATGAACTGGAAAAAAAGAGTTGTTAGAGAATATTCCCAAAGGCTTCTATAAAGACTTGGTAGCTTTTGCATGCAAAGTTTTGTCTGGTGAATTTCTGCATTTTTTTTAACATATCCGGACTATTTATGGTTTCAGAAACAATGCGTATTTTTCTTGAATCGTGAAAAAAAACCAGTTGTAAAATCGTTGGCCTTTCTTACAGAAAACCATGACTGTTCTTAATATTGGGGGCACTGGTTCCAGAACCTATCACCCCCTTGTAGACAATGATCCCTCTCCCCTATGAAGTGAATTTTCCTCAGATTTGTATTCCTGCCCACTGTTAAAAATGCATTTGGAAAAGGCATATGATAGTAAAGAAAAATGTTCTGACTTTATTTTTAGTATTCTACACACAGGGAGACTTTATTTTTCAAAGGCAATTTTAAATACAGTTTCAGTTAAAATGCATATTTAATGTTATTGACCTGTAACAGATATAGTACACAAACTCTCTTAATGA
Source organism: Xenopus laevis (assembly GCF_017654675.1). Taxonomy (NCBI): domain Eukaryota; kingdom Metazoa; phylum Chordata; class Amphibia; order Anura; family Pipidae; genus Xenopus; species Xenopus laevis. The sequence continues at coordinate 68,131,472 of NC_054384.1, forward strand.
AGACTTATAAGCACAATACCATGCAGGCAATGTTTACAGTTCATCTCAGTTTCTTCGTAGGTCCCCTTAATATTCTGCTCTGACACATACAGTAGAAGAGGATAAAACATCCTATGAATTATCTATTGTGCATTTCCTTTTACTTGAATTATGTGAATTTTTGGCCATACAGTAGTAGGATAATTGAATATAAAAAATACTTTAGTCATTTGGCAATCTATTTGTACACATGTATTTGTATATTGCAGCCTACAGTTAAAGAAAGTTTTTGGTGCAATTTCAGCTTAGGCTAGTAGACACTTTCGCTCACAGTGATCACAAAAATACTAATTTAAGATAATGATAATCTTACATTTTAGTCATCAATGTTTTTTATATTATTTAACTGTATTATATCTAGTCCAACGACTGGGTTACAGCATTTCTGTTACCCAGTGTCGGACTGGGATGCCAGGGGCCCACCATAAAACCTTAGACTGTGGGCCCACTAGAAAACCTTAGACCGTGGGCCCACTAGAAAACCTTAGACCATGGGCCCACCAGAAATCATTACACTGTGGGCCCACTTTCCAAACTATTGTTGCTCCTCTCCTCACTCAACCTCTTTATTCTCCTAGTCTCTTTTCTCTACATACCATACATTATTCTTCCATTATGGAGCCTCTTTTTCCCTATAAAGACATAGGGAATGACCATGAAATAGGCCCGGAGGGCCCACTGACACCTGGGTCCACCGGGAGTATTCCTGGTGTCCCAATGGGCCAGTCCGATACTGCTGTTACCTAGAGAATCTCCTTACCAACATAATATCTGTATTAATTAATGTTCTAGTGACTTTGCAGACTCTTAGGGTCGAAGTAAAAATTGCTGTTTTAGCCTATGGGGGACGTTCCTAAAGAGTGCCAATTTGTTCTGATCAAGAAGTGCAAATGAACTTTAAAGGCACTTACAGGAATGAAGACCCTGTAGGTTACCCTTCAGTAACTGTGCTGCTGCTGCCCTTTAGCAGTGATCGGCTTGCCAATAAGCTGTGAGTAATCACTTTCATTACCATACCTCTATGTGACATCTAAACCTCTATACAATCTGGCAAATGAACTACAGCAGCAAAGCTTTTAAAAGTGGGATTCGTGATAAGCTACAGGTAACCCCCTGAATACTGAGCAGCTGCTGTACTAGAGTCCACCACGTCTGCACCAGGGAAAGTTCAGCCAATGCAATCTCTTTGCTTGTTTCAACCCCTCAGCAGGAGAATGCCTGACTGCTGGATTGTGCGCTTTTTCTGCACTGGCAACTAGTTTGCTGGGTCTCACTGTGCCAGTGTAGGAGAGAGAGAGTTGGATGAAAGGGACAGAGTTGCAGTGCACTGTTGGGGAGTTCTCTTGTGCGGCCCTCCCTGCAGTCCATCTGGTTGTGCTGCTAAATGCTCAAGTCTGGCTGTTTGCTCACAGCTCGCTCCTTGCTGATCATTCCTCTACTTGTCAGCAGATACAGCTGTGCGCCCTGCTGATACCCAGTCACTGTCCATTCAGCACCCCTTATTCGCTCGATAGTTTCTCTCCCCAGACCCAATAAGCCTTCAATGATCGTGCCCCTCAAGCAGCCGTCTCCCTGCAGTGCCTCCAGGCTGTGCATGATGACATGAGAGCCAAACAAGCCAACTCCAAGTGGTGTCAGTTCTTCTCTTTGAAACAGGATCACTATTGCATTTTTGGCTTGCTTCTTCTCCAGAAGATTTTTTTGATAAATTGCAGTTGGTTGAATCTTGGTTGAATTCATGGGAGTTCATGGGAGTTTATGGGGGTTTTACAAACTCCCATGTACTCAAAATCCGACCCTTGATAAATCTGCCCCCTAGAATATGAGACTCAATGTATTAAAGTAGGGAGACGTTGCAGCTGAAGTCACCTTCAGGATTAGGACATCAATGTAAGTTAACAGGTAAATATTGAATCCAAATGACACTATAATCTATAACTATAATCAGGTCATTTCTAGATAAAGCATGAACTGGTTGGAACAAGCCATTTAATAAGGGGCCCATTCATTAATGCTCGAGCCTTCAGAATCAAGCATTTGGCTACTAAAATCATGCACAAGTTCCTAAACTAACACTTGGTTTCTGCATTCGAATACCTAGGCTTCCTGACAATTTCTTTCCCTGACAAAAAATATAAAAAGTGCAACAGGTTTTAGATGCCAAGCTTTTTAAGTTTTTTTGAAAAAAAAAACCCTTCAAGGATAAAAAAAAGAATTGTCAGGAAGCCAAAATATTAAAGTGCAGAAACCAAGTGAGCGATTAGGAACTTGTGCATGGTTTTAGACACCAAATGATTCAGGCAGAAGAGGCGAGCATTAATAAATGGGCCCCAAAACCTAAGAATAAAGCATACGCTAAAATCAGAGCCAGTGCCTTCTGAATAGACAAGGAATATAAAATAACCAATGGCTGTCCTGACAGATGCAGTTTCCACGTGTCCCAAACTGATTATTTTTGTTAAGACTTGCTGTGAATACCAGTATATTCTAGGTGTTGCATGTTTCCATAAATAATCTCTTCCATAAATGTTATAAATGTTGTATTGAACAAGAGAGGCAACAAAGTGTTGAGGTAATTTGTAATAAATGTCTTCATTACATCATACTGCAAAAAGCATTAAAGAGAAGTCAAGGAAATAAATGTCTTTCCACTTTCTCCATTGAAACTAACTTTTAAAGTGAATTTTAGAGTAGTCCAGGGGCATTTTATCTGAGAATAAGATGCAGCGGCCTGTTCCCTGAGTTCATTTGTGTCAGAGTGATGTCTCGGCCAACAATTCTGTCCATGAATACTAATCAGGACCTACTCTTGGGGCTCCTCTCTAAACCTGAGCATTAGCTGCAGAACTGTACAAGGAAGAGCACAAGACAAGCCCTTGTAAATATAACTTTCATTTCCATACACTTCCAACAGAAGAAATTGGAGTTTGGCTCATAGGCATAAACATAGCAAAAAGGAAGGCAGATATCTTATACTTTAATCACAAATTTGTGCTGAGATCCTTGAATTTAATTAGAAGGTTCTTTTAACCCTTAAAGAGGGTAAGAATGCTTTTAAAATGCAATAATGGAAAATGAATTGCAATTTTACTTAGTAGAGCACATTTTGCCTTTTTGTTTCCTTGGTATTTTCATATCTCATATCTAGCTTTGACTTTGAAAAAAACAATTTATTTGCATTTTAACTATTGATTTATATGAACACAGGAATACAGGGTTATGGAAGATAGCTCATAGTACAAGTTGATGCAGGGACTAGTCCGATTGCCATCTTGGAGTCTTCTAGGAAGCTCCCTCTGAGACAAATTGGAGAGGCTTCAGGTTTTTTGCCTTCCTCTGGATACTTAAAAGTTTGAAATAGATCAGGGGTCAGCAGCCTTTACTATTAAAAGAAAAATAGTCTGGAGCCACAAAACATAACACAGCTTATAAACTTTTAACCTTTTTTAATTGTAATTGTTACAACAACAGAATACAACAAACAGAAGTGCAGTGTGTATGTGTAGGCCTACTTTGAAATAAATGAAACACTGAATAGCCCTATTAAATGCTAGTGTTCTCATCTGTTTAATGTGACTTCTGTTTCTGAAGCTCCATGCTGGTCTTCCCTCTATTGTCTTGAGTGTGTGACCGCTGTAAGGACCATGATGAATCATCTTGCTGCAGCTCAGTCTTGCCTGTCACTCCTGGGACGTCTATACAGCCCTCACACCTGCTGGCGGCTTCCTGAGTGTGCGACCGCGGTAAGCTAACCGCGAGGCTCTGAAGCCGCGGGTTGCCTTACCCTGAAATAGATGGGCATGTGTATTTTTCCAACCCAACTTACCATGTTACTATGTAAATAAAATAAATTAGGCAATAATCTGGAAGGTGCATGTGTGTGTATGAAAGTTTACGTTAGTTGCCTTTCACTGTTCTGTAATGATAAAAGAAAAAGTAGCTGGAAAAGAGGGCCATGGCCTTGGGGGAAATGACTGGTTTGCTTATGTGGTGGGTCTCTAATATACTATACTTTTCACTAACGAACGCTGGCGTAGTTTCGCTAGTGTTACTTCGCACCCTTACGCCTGGCGAATTTTCACTAGCGACTTGCGCAGTGTACTGAACGCTACCTTTTACGCTAGACTTCCTGGCGAAGCGCAATAGAGTAGATCGGGATTGTTTCCAAAAAAGTCAAAATTTTTTCTAAGTCCCAAAAAACGCTGGCGTGTTTTCTACATTATGGGTGATAGGCTGAAAAAGATCGAAATTTTTTTTGGGGCTCCCCTCCTTCCCCCCTACATTTCCTGACTCATGGCAACTTACCTAGACAGTGGGCACATGTGTAGGGCAAAATAACATTTTTATTTGATGATTTGAAGGTTTTCTAGGCATTTGTAGTGCAGATACGTGTTCCTCCATTGAAATTTGAATTTGGCGCCATATGCAAATTAGCCTTCGCTAGCGTAACTTCGCTTTACATAGCGAATCAACGCTAGCGCAACTTCGCAACCTTACGCTACCCCTGAGCGCAACTTTGGATTTTAGTGAATTTGCGGAGCGCTGGCGAAACTACGCCTGCCGAAGTGCGGTGAAGTGCGGCGAAGTTGCCCCTATGGGAGATGGCATTTCTGTAATTCAGAGCTTTCTGGATAACGAGTTTCCAGATAACGGATCCCATAGCTGTAGTAGCAATGAAAATGCCATCTACTTGCCATTTCTCATTGACATTATTAATAAGTGAAACCCAAGCTCATTATTTTAGCAGTAAATATGAATCTCCAGTTGAGGCAACTTGCTACATTGTCATTGATGTCAATAAAGAAAGAAGCCAATAAAAAGGACTTCTGTTTACCCTGTGTCACCTTCCCCTTAGTATGCCTGTAACATGATCATGTTTACATATAAAAGTAAGTAAAATAATGCTAGAATGCACAAGATTATATACATTATGTGGGAAAATATCCAAAGACAGGAACACTTTGTATGTATATACACATAATCATAGATAAAATCACTACTTTACTCACATAGCTACGGATTTTGTATTAGATAAGTGCATTGAGCTTCAGGAACACACATAGATATGAGAAAGATATATGCAGATGTATTGTATGCATTCAAAGACCTCATAAATAAATAAACAACATATTCCCTGAAAACCTTGTTTACATGCTAGCACTCCATTATGTGATAACAGACCAAAAAAGCAATGAAGATATTCTTTTTATGTGTATATTTTATTTAAACAAATTGTATTCAATACGGTTTAAACAACTAAAAAAATGTATGTGCAATAAGGAAGTGTATGTAAATTATTTCTCACAAAACAGTAGGTAAAATTTTATGCTGATAGTACAGTGTAAAGTATAATTCAGCTGGGAATGAAGATCCCGAAACTGTCCCTGCAGTTTCCAATTGACTTCAGTACAAACCACCTAACGCAATACTGACTGAGTCAATGGATTCCCACTGAAATGAATGGCAGTATTAGGTGCCTCCCCTATTATTATTAACATGTATTTATATAGCGCCAACATATTGCGTAGCACTGTACCCTACCGTATTTATGCCACACATACCATAGCCCCATAGTGCTGCATGGATCCTATGCAGAAGATCCTATTTATTGTTCGCAACAATGCAAAATTCTGAACCCGTTACAGAATTATTTTGATAAAGTACCTGTAGTTAAGGTGGCCATAGACGCACAGATAATATAATATGAAACTAATTTTTGTACGATATTCGGTGCGTGTATGGTGGGAAAAGATATCGGTAGAAGACTTGGATATCGCTCGGCTCGTCGATTGGGCTGGAGGGAAATGTTTGATTGGGTGCCATTGTTAGTGCTAAATCATCAGATACAGGTATATTTCTATTGTTTCTACCTGTATATCTGACGATTCAGCTCTACACATGTATATTGAAACAAACAATCTTCCTTGGAAAGATCTTCGTAATTGTTACGTCTATGGCCTCCTTTAGATAGCAGTGGCAAACAAATTGAATGGCTGTTTTAGGGGCATATTTATTATGCTGTGTGAAATTAAATTTGCTGAAAAAAAGGTGTAAAAAAACACATGGTGTACTTAATTTTACAATATTTAAATACACCGGACCTCTTTACCTTTCTTATGACTCTCCTGCCTGATGCAGATCTCCCTAGATGTCAACCAAGTGTAAGTAGAATATTTGGAGAGTGTCGCACAGACAACATGTTTGTTGCAGGTGGGAAGCTTACCCCTTTTATTGTAGGCGCCTGTGCATCAACGTTTTGGGGGGTACACACTCCCTTCATCAGGAACTTGATGGACATGTCTTTTTTCAGCCTAACGTAGTATGTTACTATGTAATAAAATTAATTTGGTAGGTGACAAAGGAGAGCCCCCCCAAACTTTGATGCACAGGTGGTTACAATAAAAGGCGGAAGCTTCCCACCTGCAACAAACATGTTGTCTGTGCGACTCTCTCCAAATATTCTACTTGTGTTTAATTTTACGCCATCCGCACTGCAGATTTGCTGCTGTTATTTTACATTGCTTCCGGCAGAAGTCACTCTAAGAAAAATGCATAAAAATTTTACACTGATTTTTACAAGGCGAAACCTGGCAATGTGTGGTGTATTATCCTGCCGTTTTTTACACAACATAATAAATATTCTCCATAGTGTACAGTATTTGTGCATTCATACAAACTGGATATCTTTTGCAATAGCAAACGTATATCCAATTTTACAGGCACAGTGATTCCCTGCCCATAGACTTTACAATTTGAATTTAATCCCTGCGGCACAGGGAGATTAAATTACTCTTCACGTGAATAAAACCCAGTCTTCTAATGTAGTCAGAGTGTTGGGATTTAGCCAATAAGTCACTGCACATAAAGAGATATGAGTCTGCATGCCGTTTTTCTTGGGAACCAGATGAAAGCTAGGAGTCAGTCTTGTGGCCCAAAGAATGTGTTTATGTGGATATTTAAATACATATTAACTCTCTTTTTAATACTGTGTACTGTAAGAGAACATTTTACTTATAAATATCAAGGTGACCTGCCCAAATTTCAAAGAAATACACACAATTGTCCATTGAACCCCGTATCCTAGGCATTTTACACTCAGCAATGTGGTGATGTTACCAGTTTGTGAGATTTGTACAGTCCAAATGTAACTTGCATGATTTCATTTGAGAATAATGTACATTTCAAATTAAATATGTGGATATTGGATTCCAGTTACATTAGCTGTGTCAGGAGACCAAACACCATCCATTTCTTGCCAATATAGAATAGATTAGCCTGCATCCCAACACTGTGTATTTACCCATACTGCAGGAAGAAATGCCACTCTGATGAATCATTAAAACCTAATTTCATATAGCATGTCAAATCTGAAAATCCAATAACTTTCTCTTAGTAAAATCGCTACATCTCTATGAAAACATCAGCTACCATTTCCTATACTGTATGCTCAAATCTAATTAATCCCAGTGAGCCAAGTGAAATGTTTATTTTCTTTATGGCGTTACACTAATCGTGTCTTGGAAGAATACTTTGTACTAAGATATATAAAATAATATACAATTATGAAAACAGATACATGCAGAGTGCACAAAATAAACAACAGCAAATTGATGACTATAATGGCTTCCTAATATGACTATATTCCTAAATGAAATAAATGGAAAGTACAGTATAATGTGTGGTCATGTAGTGCAGGAGGTCAGTCACAGTGATCAAAATGGCTTTAAAATAACAATACAGGGACCTGTTATACAGAATACTTGGTACCTGGGGTTTTCCGGATAACAGATAATTCTGTCTGCTAGAAAATCATATCGAATATCGAAGTTGAAGGATTTACCGCAATTCCTTCGATTGAACGATCGAAGGAAAAATCGTTTCAATCGAACGATTAAATCCTTCAAATCGAACGATTCGAAGGATTTTAATCCATCGATCGAACGATTTTCCTTCGATCAAAAAAAGCAAGGAAAGCTTCCCCATAGGCTAACATTGGCGCTCAGTAGGTTTTAGGTGGCGAAGTAGGTGGTCGAAGTTTTTTTTAAAGAGACAGTACTTCGACTATCGAATGGTCGAATAGTCGAAAGATTTTTAGTTCGAATTGTTTGATTCAAAGTCGTAGTCGAAGGTCGAAGAAGCCAATTCGATGGTTGAAGTAGCCAAAAAAATACTTTGAAATTCGAAGTATTTTTTATTCTAATCCTTCACTCGAGCTAAGTAAATGTGCCCCTAAATAAACCCAATAGGCTAGTTTTGCCTCTAATAAGGATTAATTATCCCTTAGTTTGGATCAAGTACAAGGTAATGTTTTATTATTGCAGAGAAAAAGGAAAACATTTTTAAAAATCAAATCTGGATTATTTGATTATAATGTAGTTTATGGGAGACAACCTTTACGTAATTCTGAGCTTTCAGGATAATGGGTTTCCGGATAACGGATACCATACCTGTAACACCAAAAAATGAAAGGGTAGAAAAGAAATTAAAATATAATGTATTGTTTTCCTGCACTAGTACACCGGGGGGGGGGTTATTTAACAAAAAACATTGTTTTTTAGATTTTTTAAAATAAAAAAGTCTGACCAAACCAGAATCCACGATTTGACCTTATTTATTATTTAAAAATGCACGATTTAATCGGATTCGTGGAAAACTCAATAAAATCGAGAGAAAACCCGAATCGTACGTTTTTTTCTGAGGTTTTTCCAGAATTGTACAAATTTTTCAGGATTTTCCGGAAATAGGTGGATTTTCTGGCTAATTCCAGTGCAGACCACAGAAACTTCCAAATAGGATAGGTACCTTTCCCATTGACTTATACAACCTCGGCAGGTCTGAGATGGCAGATTTTCAGATTAAGACTTTTTGCAGCCTCAGTACAACAGTACTTAGTTTAATTACTTTAAAATGCTTTTATTTTTTGGGTGTTACTGTTCCTTTAAGTCACCCAGAGGCAAAACTGCGGGGAAAAGTGTAAAGTAGGCAAAAGAATAGTAGATGTTTATTTAATGATTAAAACATCAGATTTTTACATTATCATGGAATACAACCTGATTCCAACCTGGTAAGATAAAAATTACAGTTCCTTTACATGTTTGCATATAAAGGTGTTTCATGTCTAAAGGGACATTGTTTGCAAAAAACAATTAAAAAGCAATTCATATACAGTATGTACCTGAAAAGAATATGTTATGTTTAGTAAAGTTATATTGTTTTAGAGGCAGGACTGTGAGTTATTTACCACAGTTATAGAAAATCATTGTTATAGTTAGATGTGGGGGATATTCATATCATTGCCTCGTCTTCCTTTCTAGCAAAAATATATTGCTTTATGGTTGGCATTTTAGATTTAGAAGTGTTTTAGGCAGTAGTCTCAGTAGGATAATGCCAACATCAGTTATCCTTGAAATGAACAGGCAAAAGGATAAGAAAGCTGAGAAAACAAAACTGAACTTTAAAAACACATAAATGTTTAAAAATTAGATGTCTATTGCAAAAATAAAAAACATTATACGTTTGTATAAATCATAGGGGAATTACATTTGACTTTATTCCTTTAAATGCATATTGTGCAAGGCAGATGATGACAACAAGCAAAATAGAACCTTTTGTTGTCTTAACCGAAGAACAGTTATTACATTTGTCCCATTTTCTCGTCCACAATTTGCTTATAGAGGAATTACATATTGAAGATAAACAGACTGGGGGAAAAAATGGAAAACTGTAATGCATATTGCCTGGGAGAATAAAGAATATTTGTAATTTACCAGACCAACTGTTTTATATTATATTGGAAAACTAACAGGAAATGAAAGGCCAGATTCATAGCTCATATATCAAAAATAGCTGGAGGTCCTTCCAACTCTCCTTCACTGTACTGGATATCAATATTCTGTTGAAGATTAATTGGATTAGAACATGTGGCATATGGTAGCAGAGACGTTGATATACATTAAGAATGAGAATATGATTGGATTTTCAGATTTGATTCATTGGGGGAGATAAAGGTCTAAAGCAGCCATAGTGCAAAGAAAGAAACTTTATTTTTCCTTACCAACTTATTCTTCTAATTGTGTGCAATTTCAGGTAGTTTATACAGTACTGATTATAACTTTAGAACTTTTCCATTATGTGAGTGAGGTTGGCAGCTTTTGGTTTGGAAGTCAACAATGTGAGCTGTTTTGCCTATGGTCCACCCATCCATTTACCATAATTAATTATATTCAGAATTAAATGCTAATAGTAGTCCAGTATTAATAGTTTAATGACTTATAATGGTGCAGCAGCCCTGCCTGCACCTGAGCGGCCATCCCTTGAAACACCATTATTGGAAAGTAATGGAAGGTTGAGCTCTAAATTGCTATGTAGAACCAAATACTATGAGATAATACATAAGAATACGTTGTATTATATACATGTGCATGTATCTACGCTCCCACATATACTGCTACAAATGTGGAGCTCAGTCAAGATTGTAGTTGCCAGTAAAGGAAATATACATGTAGGTGTATGTAGGATCTCAGAATGCTGGCAAACAGGTTAAACCTGTCTAAATATGTATATCTGAATAACATCACAAAAATGGGATTTTAGTGGGATTTTATAAAAAGGCATGATAAATTGGCTGTATTGCTCGATAGTAGGGATGAGCGAATTTGACCCGTTTCGTTTTGCCAAAAATTAGCCGGCGGCGAAATGTCGTAGATGCCCATGAAAGTCTATGGGTACCATGGGGGTGTCATTTTTTGTTGACTCGCGCCACCATACAAGTCTATGGGCGTCATTTCCATGGCGAAACACGGCAAAAAAATTTGCCCATCCCTACTCGATAGATGGAGGTAAAAGACACCAGTGGAATACCCAGACAAATGTATTTCTGATGATGGAATGGTGTCAGAAAAATGAATAGCACATGCAGAACATTAAAATATTTTGTCTTGACCACTCCATTTTTTTCTGCAGCTAACAGTTGAATATAGTAAAAATATTTTTCACCAGGTTTGGCCTCAAAAAAGACATCCATCGACTCCAATGGATGAAAAAAATTGTTGCGCATCAAAAAAATTTTTTGACCATACACTTCAATGCATTTGGCAAATTTTTGTGAATTTTCAGAGAAACCGGGCAGATTCGCCCATCACTAAATATATATTATTTACATTTAGAGGCCCAAAGGTCGAATTTCTAATTCATGTGAGTTTTTTTTAAACTTTAATAGATTCGAATATACTTGAAATTCGACTGGAAGGTTAAGAATAAAATAGATTATCTAAAATGCTAAAGATCAAAAACTCAAATTGAATTCAACAAAACTCGAATCAAGTTTTTCCTCCAAAAAAACCTGAATGTTAGGTAGGCTAATTACATCTTCAAATTGGTCACTGGACCTCTCCCCTTGACTTGTTCATTAACTTAGCAGGTTTAAGGGGATGAATAGTCAAATTCTAACTATTCCCAGGGTTTTCAAATCGAGTTTGAATAATTTAATTTAAAATTTGAATTTGAGAGTTTTGACCAAAAAAAAAATTCATATATTGGAATTCGAATTTCCTATTCGACCCTTAATAATTCCGCACCTTAATATTTACATTAAATTTGTCAGAAACTTTGGCACAGCCAAGCTGTGTAGTTTTTACTCAAGCAAATGCTTTGCAAGGACAATTATAGTTACTCTGTTTTCAATATGTGCTTGCCAATATTTTCTGTTCCTGTCCTTGAAATTGGATTGAGAAGAGTTACATTCCATTAGGCTCATCAACTACATCAAAAGTATGTGCTGATGATTCAGAATTTTGGGCCAAATCTATGCAATAAGTGTACCATAATTTCTCATATACTGCAGACTGCAAGAAACCAAGCTCAACAGAGCATAAGAAGGACACCTTTCCAAAAAGGTCCTACATTTTCCTTTAGTGAAGCCGATGTGAAAAAGGTTGTCAAGTAGCATACGGAATTCTGAAATGTATTTATCCACAGACGTAGTAGTAACTTACTCAGAATTAAATACTGCTCACCATCAATGTTGATTTCCATGGTGCTCTAGATGGTCTGTGTTGCCTGGGATCTCCCTTGTATTCTGGAATTTAGCATGTCTTTGTGTGGTATATCGTTTTTCCCAGGTCGTCGTAGTGAAATAACAGGAGGCCTTTTATTAATTACTTTAGAAATGGAAGTAACGAAAACGTTAAAAATTGCTTAAGCCAAAGCAATGTCTGAGCTAATGCATATCTAAACACTTTTACAAATTCACAATGATTAAAAGTTATCGCACACGCAGACTTAGCGAAGCAATTACCTTAACACTCCTCATGTTATGTGTTTGGTTGAATTTTTCTTAAATATATTGCATGTTCTAAACTTGTAACCAGAAGTAACAGCATCTATACCACTATTCAAAGTGCTTTGTAATGTAGAATTACAGAAACGGCTAAAGCACATAATGTAGAACTTCAATGGAACAAATCTCAGAACAAATTGACAAGAACAGGAATTACAGTAGATACATACTATTGCTACAAATTACACACTAAATTATACACCGAGCTTTTTAAGGCACAATAAGGGGGTTATTTACTAAACTCTGAATGCAAAAATCCAGAAAAAATTGTGATATGTGCTCTGGATTTCATGCAATACCCCAGAAGTTAGGCAAAAAAGCATAAGAAATCAAAGTTTTCGGGTGAAAAATCCAAAAACCCCTGAAAATCTGATTTTTCCCCGCAAAGCAAATTTTCGGGAACATGTAATAATATATAAGCGTAAAAAACCTGAGCGGATTTGATTTGAGTTTGTAGCAGAAAATGTTGAGATAAAATCGAATTTTGATAAATAACCCCCTTAGTTTTTTTGCAATAGCATCTGGTGCTTGATGGACAGGCAATGACTTGCTGAAGACCATAAGAATTTCTTAGGAAACAGATCTGTTTGGAAAACTTTTTGCTGCAATCACTAACTTACTAATCACTAACATTTTTGCCACAATCCAGTATGTTCCAAGAATTGCATTGTCCAGTAATTGATTCTGCTGAAAAAGCTGTTATGTACATATTGTGAAGTCTGGACTACATGCAATTATGTCACTCAAGACAGGGAGGGAACTAATCTAAATACTGAGTAATCTGAGCTAATTCTAATGGACTGGAGCACAAAATCACATAACTTGGCCTTTCAGATATCTAACATGGTCTGGCCTTTGTGGTGTTTGTGCAGGTGAGGTACAGGAAAGGTAAGCCCTAGTGAATTATGCTAACCAAAGCTAGGTTCACCTGATATTATAAAGGTTCTTGGATCATAGGACTTACAGTAGATGCCCTGGGAAAGAGCAGCTGGACTTTTATGTAGGAAGGACAATGTGGTAGTTTCCTAAAGATCTAAGTGAAATGCTCTACACCATTGAAGTTTCATCTGAGTGGTTCCTAAACTGCTGATGTCCCTTGAGAAAGAAATAGCATGATCTGAGTAGTAAGAACTGTGAATTACAGTTTCAAATGGTATGAAAAAGTATCTTCATTGATTAATAAGCCTAGTAGCATTGGGTTCTATGATAAATGTAACTGCTGCACTTTGTTTTATTGATATCCAAACTTCTTCTTAACAGCAGCCCAGAGGAAACTGAGCATGTTCAGTGTTGCTGTCACTTAAAAGATGGCCTAACAGTATCAATATTCTTTTTAAGGCTTTAGTTGTCCTTAAAGGGCATGTGCAGTCTAAAATAGAATAAGGCTAGAAATGCTGTATTTTGTATACTAAATATAAACATGAACTTACTGCACCACAAACCTAATCAAACAAATAATTTATGCTTTCAAAGTTGGCTACAGGGGGTCACCATCTTGTAACTTTGTTAAACATCTTTGCAAGACTAAGACTGTGCACATGCTCAGTGTGGTCTGGGCTGCTTAGGGATTGTCATAAACAAAGCAAAGTTCTGCATGGCTGGGAAGTAAGGCGGGGGCTCCCCCTGCTGTTCATAAGTATGATTGTTTCCCTGCTCAGCAGTTAGGGACCCTCTGACAATTCCTATCCACAGCAGTAAATGAAGGGAGAATTTCACTGCATACAGTCAGGTTTCTTATAAAAGCGGTACACATTTTTTATTTAAAGTATATTGGAGATAGGTTTCTTTTTCATTAAAGAAAGTAAAAATGGTATGTTTTACATGCCCTTTAATGAAGATGACTGAAAGTGAAAAAAACCAGTGACATTATTGCGCTACAGAAAGGTGATAGCTACATCAATTATCCTTCTGTCAGATTTGATGACTGATGCTAATAAAGGGATTAGAACATGCATGGATCAGAACTACTGAAATTAAATATACATTCTGAAATGTCACATTTTTGATGTAGTAAAAGCCATAAGTGGCAAAAAACTGCAATAAAAATAAGTTTCCCTTTGCGCATTTTGAATATAGCTTTTGCAAACCTGCAAGTTTTTAGTAACCCACCTGCCAGTGGGAAAAAAAAAATGTATATCAAATTTAAATGTGATTAGTATTTGAATTATTAAAAAGGCAGAAAGAATTGGGTAGCATGAACTAAGCATTATAGTAAGGAAGAAAATGGGACATGTTAGAAATATATATTCAGTAAGAAATTGCAGAAGGTCCGCAGCATATACAGTAAAATCTGAAAAGACTTAGATTATTAGAGTTGGAGAATATCAAATGAATTTAAATGAATAGAAAGATCAGGAGGATCATGAAGGCTGGTTAAAGAATCTTGCATTAATCAATATGTGGGAGACAGAGGGCATGCATTAGTATTTTATTAGTAGAGCAACATCCAAAGAAATATATCCTTAAGATATCGATTTTAAAATACCTCTCTATTTAGAAAATCATAAATAAAGTGCCTGTGACAGATTGTCATGGAAAAGGCCATTACTCTCACAACCATATCTTATTAACCCTGTCACTGAGATTAGAATATTTCAGGTGAACTAACATTTGCAACAAAACAAATATGCAGCTAATAATGTTTGGACTCTTTGACATTCCACTCTGGCATGAATAAAGGTAAAGTTTTGGAACGGATAGCATCTTACACGTTGAGTGACAGGCAATATAACTGTAATAGTGACCTTTGGTGCAATGGCTGTGTACATTAATCCACCCCCAGGGCTGTGAAACCCTGATAATATCATTAAAGGCAATTTTATCTCATAGAATAAACACATTTTTATATGTTTTTACTTCTTGCTGGGTGAAAAAAAAGATCCCCCTTGTAGTGGTGAAGTAAGTTTAGTCACAGAGCATTATAAAAACATCAAGAGTAACAATCGACTAACTTAAATATTGTAGATTGCACCTCCTTTTTCCACTTCTTTGAAATGGTCCAGCGTCCCGTCCTTGTTGAGAAACACATGTACAGAAAATAACTATTAAACTCCACTTTTTCATCCTAAATTGATTAGCTGTGGACAGTTTTATACAATGAAATAATGAGACATGTATAATCTTGCATCATATTGCATCATTGTCATTTGTCCCGCTATTAAAGCCAAGGAATATGTCTGACTTTAAATAGATGTCCTCTATACTGCCTGCTGTAACCTCTCTCCACCTTCATCTTCAATATAGTTATATGGAAACATGTTATCCAGAAAGCTCAGAATTATGTAAAGGCCTTCTCACATAGACTCCATTTTATACAAATAACCCACATTTTTTAAAATTATTTCTCTGTAGTAATAGAACAGTGCCTTGTGCTTGATTCAAACGAAGATATGATTAATCGTTACTGGAAGCAAAACCAGCTTATTGGCTTTACTTAATATTTGCATGATTATTTAGTAGACAAAGTATGAAGATCCAAATTATGGAAAGATCCATTATCTAGAAAACCCCAGGTCCAGAGCATTATGGATAACAGGCCACATCCCTGTAGTAGTAAGAGAGTTGCAGTGGCTTTCGTTCATATACAGTTCACAATATTCTACTTCTCTACACCATTGTAGTGATGCATATAATTGTATCTCCTGTGCAAAAATGGTGACAAAAAAGATGACCCACGTACAGTAATAAGCAAATATAGTGATATAGGGAAAAGCACCTCAAAGGAGGTTGCAGTTGTAATTAATACCTTGCTTGAAGGAGCTTATGATTCAGTACTGCACTATACAGAAAAAAAACATTAATAAACCAACTCTAATAACAATACGTATTTTATGTTGTCTCTAACCCAACTGTCTTTTGTAACCCAGATCACTTGCAATATCCTTCCTAACATTACATAACATTTTAAAAAATTCCTGTACATATTGTTGACTAATTTGAGTATAACATTTTGTCGCTATGTTTATTTGATCTGATAATATTGGAAAAGGGGGTGTAAACGTGTTGTTTATTATGGACAAATTGAGACCATATATAAAGATTTTTATGTCTTTGCTGCCAGTAATTGCATAGTGATTCCCCTTGTTCTGATATTTTCTCAGATTCCTACTTAGATATTCCCAGATTAAAGCCCAACTTTTAAAGCTGTCATCTTTTCAGAACAAATGTGTCCATCATGACTCAAGGAGATAAATCCTTAAAGGTTATATAGCTCAGGTTAAATCAGGTTAGGATATGGAGGATGGTTAGCTGACAAAAGGTAATGTGATCAACCTCCTCCCAAAAGAACACTCTGTCAGTGAATTTGTGATGCAGATGGACGTATATATCACTGCAGTTCAATGCACTGACATTGCATAAATATTTCCTCCTAGTCTAGTGTCTTTTTATTTTATTGCATAATGTCAATTTTCTGTCAACTTTAGTAAGCAGACTTGCTCTAGATTATGCTACTAATGCCTCACTGATCTGTTATGAGTCAAAAATATAAAACTAAAGCAAATCAGAAATATAAAAATACATTTGTGAACGAAAAGTCAGCATGCAGGATGACATTAACATATTCTACAAACTAAAGAGTACAGTAACAGATCTGACATCCAGAGTGTGTTCCCCAGTTCCCAATAGTGTTATGCATTACTTTGCATTCATGGCAGTTGTGCATGCACATATTAATTAAAGGGTAATAATAATATTAGTATCTATTTTCTCGTAATTGGTTGATTTTAGTTTAAAAAAATTTCAAACTGAATATTGCACATGAGCTTTTACCATTGTAATGTGGGTAGGCACCGGTCAACCCACAGCAAGGATCCCATTGTTGAGTATCCTGCAGTCATGTATATGCTATAGTATTACACACATCAATGATGCCAACAGAGGAGAGGTTTGTATTTAAGAATCCTCTCCAGTAATAGTACTATCCATATTGACACTGGGCTTTTAAGCTTTAAGGACCTGCTGCGGCTGATAGTAGGGAAAGTTATTGAGTTTGATGAAGACCTGACTGTTTTTGCATAGGTCTTATTTCACCTCTAGGCCTGTTTTCAAAGCAGGGCAAGGAATAATAGTATAAATAACAGAGCATACAGAGTTCCTTTCACAACCAGTATGACCGTAGTCAGTAACAAAAGTAAAAAATAAAAAAAAAAACATCATGTTTGAAAAATTCCTCCCCCAGCTTGTCTAGTTCAAGAAAATGAAGAGCAAGAAAGAAAATATAAAGAGACTGCCGCCCTTCAGGTGTAATCCTCCCTTCTCAGCTTCTCAGCAGCTCACAATCTATCAGATTCAGTCTCTGATTCCCGTTTATTATCTAGCATGGTGGGGCAGTGGTTAGCCCTGCTGTTTTGTCTAGGTTCAAGGAGTTTATATATTCTCCTTGTGGTTGTAGGGGTTCCTTCAACTCCAGTTTCCACCCACACTCCAAAACAAACAGGCAGTTTTATTGGCTCCTGATATGATATATGCACTATATATATATATATATATATATATATATATATATATATATATATATATATATATATATATATATATATATATATATATATATAAATACAGGATAATAATGATTAATTATGTCACCAGCCTCCTATCATTTTCAGATAGGGTTGGGTTGGAGAGGAAATCTTTAATAAAAATGCAAAAGAAAATTACTTTTATGATAGAAAATATAAGGGGCAATATACATAGACCCGAGATGCAAAATTGTTCCCAAATTGGGGCCTTACTGGGTTCTGGATTTTGTTCCAAATTGTAATGGATTCTAACTCACCTTCCAAAGATGGCGTCCAAGATGGCGACCCCCTGCCTCACCGCATGGTTCCTGATGGGCGCAGCTCCATGGTGTCATCGTCTTCCTGCTCCCGGATTGGCCGCCGGCGACGGAATGGACGCCGGCGTCAGAATGGGCGCCGGCGTCAGGACGTCAGCGTGGGGACGCTGGCGTCTGCGTCTGACGCAAGCGCGTCAGCGTCTGACGCCAGTGCGTCAACTTTGGCGCCAAACTCAGAGACTACTTAAACCTCTCTCCCCTTCCAGTCCTTGCCCAACTATAGGTTCCTGTCCGTCTGTTCCTGGGTGTGATATACTGCTTTTGATTCTTGTGTACCGACTCTTGCCTGTTATTACGATTCCTGTTGTCTGCTGCCTGGTCTGATCTATTTGCCTGTACCTTGACGATTCTTTTGATAAACCCTCTTGTACCTCGAACTTGGTTTGGTCTCCTCTTTGGTCTACACTATTACTGCGCCTTCGGGCCCGTTACAGTATAGTTGGGCCATGGACCCTTTGGAGGAGACTCATGCTTCGCCTGATGTTGGTGAAACCATTCGAGCTTTGGCCTCCCGAATTGACTCTTATGAAGTACTCCAGTCTCACTTTGGTCAGGCCATTGGCGCAGTCCTGGAGAAAGTGTCTACCTTGACTCCCGTGGCACCAGTCGCTGTACCTGCAACCCCGCTCCAAGTCTCCGAGCCTCGCATCCCCGCACCTCCTCTCTACAGTGGTGATCCTGACGCTTGCAGAGGGTTCATTATCCAATGTGAGATCCAGTTTGCCCTGCTGCCAGGTCAGTTTGTCTCGGAGCGAGCCAAAGTGGGTTATGTTATCTGTCGTCTGCAGGGAAAGGCCCTAGAATGGGCATCACCCTTTTGGGAAAAGAAGGATCCTCTGATCGATAATGCCTGTACCTTTCTCCATGAGTTCCGGACAGTGTTTGATGCTCCTGGACGAGCCATAGCTTCTTCGGCTCGGTTGTTCCAGCTCCAGCAAGGCTCCCGCTCGGTTCCGGAGTATGCCATTGAGTTTCGCACCCTGGTAGCGGAGACGTCGTGGAACAATGATGGTTATCATGCTGCCTTCTACAACGGCCTGGCTATAAGAATAAAGAACGACCTCGTATCCCGGGAAATTCCTCCCCGTTGGGAAGAGTTGGTCGCCTTGGCCGTGAAGGTCGATACTCGCCAGAGGGAGTTCCAGGTCGAGCTAGACCGTGAGCATTCTAAGAGGAACCCTCGTTTCCAGCCTATCCTGGCCCCCCGCTTCCAGAGACCCCTGCTCAACAATCCTGCTTACTTCTCGCCCTCTCCACCTCCTGCGGCTTCTGCTTCTTCCTCTCCTACATCTGCTGAGGAATCGATGCAGATTGGACGGGCCCGTCTTTCCGAACAGGAGAAGTACCGGAGAAAGGCGGCGGGATTATGTCTCTACTGCGGGGGCAAAGCTCACTCCATCCTCGAGTGTCCTGTAAAGCCTGGAAAACGCCAATACCTCGGTAAGTTTGGGGAGACTTACCTGGGTGGAGTTTGTCCTTCTCCCCGACCGTCTGGTCATCGTTTCCTACTTCCGGCACAGATCCAGTTTGGCTCCCGGAGGATCCCGGTTCAAGCCTTCGTAGATTCTGGTGCTGCCGGGAATTTCATGGACAAGACTTTTGCCAGCCGACATGCTGTTCCTCTTCTTCCTCTGGCTATTCCTCTGCGAGCTCTGGCAATTGATGATCGTCCTCTGTCTTCTGCCATCATTTCACAGACCACCTCGGAACTTTCACTCAAAGTGGGCACCCTACATTTGGAGAGACTGTCCTTTCTTCTTATTGATTGCCCTTCTACTCCTATTGTTCTGGGTCTTCCATGGTTATGCACCCATAACCCAGTCATTGATTGGTCTTCTTCACAAGTTGCCCGTTGGAGTCCACATTGCCAACAGAACTGTTTACCTGCTGTGCCCATTGTCAAAGTTTCCTCTGTGTCTTCTAAGCCCTCTCTTCCAGTTGTATATCAATCCTTTTTGGATGTCTTCAATAAGGGCTCCGCTGAGACTCTTCCTCCCCATCGACCCTACGACTGCCCAGTTGAACTCCTGCCTGGATCCATGCCTCCTCGTGGCCGCACCTATCCTCTGTCTCCTTCCGAAACAGCAGCCATGAAAACCTACATTCAGGAGAATCTTCAGAGAGGGTTCATTCGTCCCTCTTCGTCTCCTGCTGGAGCAGGTTTTTTCTTTGTCGAAAAAAAGGATGGCAGCCTGCGGCCCTGCATCGACTATAGAGGGCTGAATAAAATCACTATCAAAAACCGTTACCCTCTCCCCTTAATCTCTGAACTTTTCGATCAGTTGAGAGGCGCTAATCTCTTCACCAAACTTGATCTTCGGGGCGCCTACAACCTCATTCGGATCCGAGAGGGCGATGAATGGAAGACCGCTTTCAATACTCATGACGGGCATTATGAGTACCTTGTAATGCCATTTGGTCTATGTAATGCCCCTGCGGTCTTCCAGGAGTTTGTAAATGACGTTTTCAGAGATTTGTTGGGGCAATGTGTAGTCGTTTACCTGGATGATATCCTCATTTTCTCCAAAGATCTTCAGGAACACCGTTGTCAGGTGAAGGAAGTTCTTCTTCGTCTTAGAAAGAATAATCTCTTCGCCAAGTTGGAGAAGTGTTCTTTCGAGGTGCCTTCCATCCCTTTCCTTGGGTATATAATCTCACAACAGGGGTTCAAGATGGATCCAGCCAAGGTTACTGCAATTCTTGATTGGCCTCTACCCACCAGCGTCAAGGCTATTCAAAGGTTTATTGGCTTTGCCAATTATTATAGGCAGTTCATTAAAGGCTTTTCCTCCAAGATTTCTCCTATTCTTGCTCTTATCCGCAAAGGGGGCAAACCTCAGCACTGGCCCCCTCTAGCCGTGGAAGCCTTTGAAACATTGAAAGAGGCCTTTTCTTCTGCACCAATTCTGAGACACCCCGAACCTCTTCTGCCCTTTTTCCTTGAAGTGGACGCCTCTGATGTGGGAGCTGGAGCCGTTTTATCTCAAAGGTCTTCTTCGGATGGGAAGTTACATCCTTGTGCATTCTTCTCCAAAAAATTCTCTTCTCCCGAGCAGAATTATGACGTTGGGAATCGTGAACTGCTCGCGGTCAAATTGGCCCTGGAGGAGTGGAGGCATCTACTTGAGGGATCTTCTATTCCTGTGACCATCTTTACAGACCACAAGAACCTTGAATTTATCCAGTCCCTGAAACGTTTAAATCCTCGTCAAGCCAGATGGTCTTTATTTTTCTCCCGTTTTAATTTTATCATCACCTTTCGTCCTGGCTCAAGAAATAGAAAGGCTGATGCGCTGTCCAGGAGTTTTGTTCCCGAGATTTCTTATTCTGAAGATCCCGAACCTATAGTGCCTCCTTCCAAGATTGTTGCTGCCTTGTTTCCCTCCTTGGCTTCTGAACTTCTTTCTGCCCAGGCCTCTGCTCCTGATAACATTCCCTTGGGGGTTGCTTTTGTTCCACCTGAGTGTCGCCAGGCCATCCTATCTCAAACTCACAATTCCAAACAAGCTGGTCACCCGGGGATTGAGAAGACCACTGAACTCCTGTCACGCTTGGTGTGGTGGCCATCGATGAGAAAGGACGTGAAAGATTTTATTTCTTCCTGTGCTACCTGTGCTGTCTCTAAAGCTAGTCATTCTTCTCCCAAGGGTCTTCTCCTGCCGTTGCCCATCCCTTCTCGCCCTTGGACTCATGTGGCAATGGATTTCATTGTCGATCTGCCCTTATCCTCCGGCCACACTGTGATCTGGGTGGTGATCGACAGATTTAGTAAGATGGCCCATTTTACTCCACTTCGGAAATTGCCTTCTGCCTCTGAACTTTCTGAACTTTTTATTAAACATATTTTTCGCCTCCATGGTTTTCCTGCTGAGATTGTTTCTGATCGGGGTTCTCAATTTATATCCAAGTTCTGGAGGTCGCTATGCAAGGCCCTTAATATTTCTCTCCAATTTTCCTCTGCTTACCACCCACAATCCAATGGTGCTGCTGAACGGGTCAACCAGGCTTTGGAGCAGTTTCTGCGCTGTCATGTGTCTCTGTGCCAGGACGATTGGTCGGATCTTCTTCCTTGGGCTGAGTTCGCTCACAATAATGCGCTGCATTCCTCTTCCCTAAAGTCTCCCTTCTTCTGTGTTTATGGTCGGAATCCGTTGGCCTTTCCTCAAGATCTTCTTCTTACCAACGTTCCTGCGGCCAACGACCAAGCTGCTCACATGTTGGCTATCTGGGAGGCCACTGCCACTAATTTGGAGAAGAGTTCCCTGGCTCAGAAGAGGTTTGCCGATAAGAGAAGAGTTCCTGCCCCTCCATATTCTCCTGGTGACAAAGTTTTTCTTTCTACTCGTAATATTCGTCTGAAAATTCCCACTCCCAAACTTGGTCCTAAGTTCATCGGCCCTTATCCTGTCGTCGAAGTCATCAACCCTGTGGCGGTCCGCCTTCAACTTCCTCCGGAGATGCGGATTCCAAATGTCTTTCATGTCTCGTTACTTAAGCCTGCTGTGTCTTGTCCTTCTTCTTCTTCCCCAGCTCCTGTCCTGGTTGATGGTCACCAGGAATTCGAAGTCAAGAGGATTTTGGACTCCCGTTTTTCCAGGGGTACTCTTCAGTATCTCATTGAGTGGAAAGGGTTCGGTCCGGAGGAGTGCTCCTGGGTGAGGAACTCGGACGTCCATGCGCCTGCCTTGGTCCGTAAGTTCCATAGACTTTTCCCTTCTTCTCCTAGTCTCGGTGGTCCTGAGGCCCCCCCTAAGGAGGGGGGTACTGTAATGGATTCTAACTCACCTTCCAAAGATGGCGTCCAAGATGGCGACCCCCTGCCTCACCGCATGGTTCCTGATGGGCGCAGCTCCATGGTGTCATCGTCTTCCTGCTCCCGGATTGGCCGCCGGCGACGGAATGGACGCCGGCGTCAGAATGGGCGCCGGCGTCAGGACGTCAGCGTGGGGACGCTGGCGTCTGCGTCTGACGCAAGCGCGTCAGCGTCTGACGCCAGTGCGTCAACTTTGGCGCCAAACTCAGAGACTACTTAAACCTCTCTCCCCTTCCAGTCCTTGCCCAACTATAGGTTCCTGTCCGTCTGTTCCTGGGTGTGATATACTGCTTTTGATTCTTGTGTACCGACTCTTGCCTGTTATTACGATTCCTGTTGTCTGCTGCCTGGTCTGATCTATTTGCCTGTACCTTGACGATTCTTTTGATAAACCCTCTTGTACCTCGAACTTGGTTTGGTCTCCTCTTTGGTCTACACTATTACTGCGCCTTCGGGCCCGTTACACAAATTAAAGACCAGGACAGGGCTTCTTAGTACCCTGTGCCTGCCAACACCTATGTTTTTCCCCCATCCTACCCCTCAGTGCTTCTGAATGCTTGCAGTGCTAAATTCATGGGGGTAGAAAAGGTGTTTGTGAAACATTTGGACATGCAAAGACCTGTGTCCGTGGTGAAAAGTTCAGGGAATAGTGCAAACATTATAGCTGTTAGTGCTATTTTTTCAGTTTGCACCAATTTGTAAATGACAATGCTGCAGAAGCAAATCAGCAAATTAGCAAATTAGCAAACAGATTAGTAACATTGGTCTTACTTTAACTAGTTGTGCAAATATTACTCATGGTATGCAGATTGTTTTCCACATTTGCCCATTTTTAAAGGGATGAAATAATTTTGTTTTCTTCTGATCCACCCATGCACTAACTTTTGGGTTCATTTTCTTTAACCAAGAATATATTAAGCCTGCAGGTGCTCTATGTTTACATTATTTGCATCTTACATTTGGGTTAGAGTAATCAGCCTCTGCACGTGCTTGTCAGTGATGAACTTTTTTGGAAGTACAGAGATGACTCCTGTTTTAAACACTTCTGTCACTTCTACGGAGGAAAAAAAAATAATCTTAAGAATAATGTTACCAATACTATGCATGGGTTTTAGAATCCCTGAAAAATGTGATTATATGAAAACTCTAGTTAAAACAATGATATATAAATATATAGTAATGTATAATGATATTCTATTCTTTGCTTCTTATTCCAAGCATATACAGGTATGTTTGCAATGTTGGCCCTGGTAAACTATGTTTTGTGATTTACAGAATGATAAACAATGTCAAGGTTTTATTTCATCCTCCAACATTAGAGTTGGGGTGATAACTGGGAGGTTTACAGTATATGAGTGATATTCTGATTATACTGAGAAAATGAGATCAGCTCTCCATTCATGCAGTGTCATAAATTATAGTTTATATATTACCGTATATATTTTATTTGATTCTAAATTTGTATTTTGTTTTCCTGATGCATGATATGTGTCTAAAAAGAACATAGTCCATCAGAGAAAGTGACCTAATGTCCTAGTGACCTAGTGTCTATTTGTTTATTCTATACAGCATATGTGGCGGCTGCCCTATATGTGGCATATCGAAAGAATCATTAGGTCACTTCCTGATGGACTTTAAAATCTGTATGGACTATGTTCATTTTAGAAACCATTGTTCATGTGGCTTGAGAAAGGGTCAAATTTGGCTTGAAACGTTGCTGTAAAATGCTCACAGATATGGTGATGTTTGCGCATTTTACACTTTAATATAAACATTTTGCATTGAGCTGTGAGTGCAGTCTGTTCTTTTGTACCAGGAACACATAGAATAGATTGTAGAAGAAAACGTTTTGCAGAAATACTTTTGAACCTGATTGACTTTTAGCATTACTTCCTCCCACATGCAGTTTCTGTATTTTATATTATTCATGCCTATGGCACTATGTACCTCGCATGCTTATACCAGTCTTCTCTGAAACCTCTTTCTGCATACAGTACCTGTTGCTCCTTTCCTTGGCTGCCTGCTCCTTGTTACACATATACGCTCGTAGCTTTGTACTGAATCATTTCCTTACCCTTTTGCAGCTTTACCACTGATGACACTTTATCTACTTGGTTGGCCCTCTGATGTCCTCTGTATCCATAGCAACACCCTGTGCTTTGAAAATTCAAGCAATTGCTTTTCTTTATGTCCTCCCTGTCGTTACATTTAAAGTTTTTTTTTTTTCAATTCTCTTTTTTAATTGCTGTCTTTTTACCCCTATATAGCCTTATTTACTCTCAGGAGTAGTTACTATTCTAATGATGCACTGGGGGGGGGGGAGACAGACTGGTGCTTTACCTATTGTAGGAGACAGGAGCGGGGGGTGGGTGATATAATCTACATAGAATTTTTATCTTGCAAATAAAATCAGTAACAGAATATATTTAATTCATATAATGAAACTGCATTCTCTAGTGTATATCATATGGTGAGCTGAAGTTGCCTCAGAGTTGTTATTATGCAGTAAAAGAGTTTTATGTCTCCCCTTTACTTCTTGCTAACTTTATAAATAATTAGTAGGGAGGTGCAAACATGCACAGGCATATGCATATCCAGTTACTGCCTATCCAGTATTAAAAGGAAACTATTGTGAAAATGAAAATTGTATATAAGCTTCCTCCTACTGAAAAAAAGGTGGCCATACACGGGCCGATAAAAGCTGCCGATAGACCGCGTCGGCAGCTTATTGGCCCGTGTATGGGGCCCCCCGATGGGCTTCACCGATCGCGGCCAGATCTCGATCGGATGGGACGAAAAATCCAGTCGGATCGTGGCCCCATATATTAGTTGATGCTGTCCTGCGATCCGACCGCCCATTACTATTCGTTAGGATCCCTAGGGCCCACGATCGTATCAGCCCGATATTGCCCACCTAAAGATCGCCAAACGAGCGTATCTCTCCGTGTATGGCCACCTTAAGAAACTTTATAAATACAGTCAATTAAAAATTCTGCATTGTTTCTGAAATAATCAAGTTTATCTTCACTATTACTCTCTCATCATCTGTTTCTCTTCATTCTGTCTTCATGCAGCAGTTGATGACTGATCCAATATATCTTATGGGGGGCTTCCTTTCCTAACAGATGAATTAGAACTCACTCAAATAACTGATACATACAAAATCTAACAAAATAATTACCTTTTGCAGAAATGCTGCATGTAGAGAGACATGCTGTCTGGTGATTATAATACAGTGAGCTATAATACATCTTCTAGGCAAAAAGAGCCCCCATATAAGATATATTGGATCATTCATCTGACACCCAATTCCTGAATGAAGACAGAATAAGGAGAAACAGATGCTGTGAGAGGAATAGTAAAGCTAAACGTAATTATTACAGAAACGGTACATATTTTTTAATTGA
The DNA here is from genome assembly GCF_017654675.1 of Xenopus laevis. Classification (NCBI taxonomy): domain Eukaryota; kingdom Metazoa; phylum Chordata; class Amphibia; order Anura; family Pipidae; genus Xenopus; species Xenopus laevis. The sequence continues at coordinate 68,157,904 of NC_054384.1, forward strand.
ATGTACGTGTATTTAGAAAGTTTATTATTTATGTATGCTGAAGCTAATATAAATTTTTCATTTTCGCAATAGTTCCCCTTTAAGCATGGAACTAACCAATCACAGTCCTGTCTGCTTCTTACTGCTTCCTACTATGAATTTTGGTACTCTGCTCGTGGCTAATTGATGTAATCTGCTGTACAGGACCACAAATGCATGTGCACAGTAATGTTAAACTTGTAATAAAAGTATGACTAATGTTTAATATAGTACAAGTATAGGATCCCTTATTCAGAAAGCTCCGAATTACGGAATGGCTGTCTCCCATAGACTCCATTTTATTCAAATAATGCAAATTTTTAAAAATGCTTTCCTTTTTCTCTGTAATAATAAAACAGTAGCTTGTACTTGATCCCAACTAAGATATAATTAATTCTTATTGGAAGCAAAACCAGCCTATTGGGTTTATTTAATGTTTAAATTAATTTCTAGTAGACTTAAGGCATGAAGACCCAAATTACGGAAAGATCCGTTATCCAGAAAACCCCAGGTCCGGAGCATTCTGGATAACAGGTCCCATACCTGTACACAATAACACAACCAAAATAAAGCAGAAATTGCAGTTCCAGGAGGGCCTGAAGATTGTTTGCGGGAGGCTTTGATTTCCTATATGAACAAGCAATGTTTGGCCCCCACTGTGGAGAACATAAATATGTAGAGCTTCTTATCAGTCCTGGCAATTTCTAATTGATACTTAAAAAACCTATAAACCAGAGTGGAAAAACACAAATCCCCATATGTAATCAAAGGCACAAAGGTGCAGTAACCCATTGCAACCAATAAAGTGCTACCCGTGAATTGGTTGCTATGGGTGATTAGACCAGTAACAAAGGTTGCACTTTTTATTACATAGATCACAAAAGTTTTTAGGGCATGTGCTAAAATATATCCAGTAGAAATGGGGTTTAATATTTATGTAGGGACCTATAGGATATCCTATCCCTATAGAGTTAATCCCCTACCTTTTGTACTGTATGTAGTTCTCTTTTCCCTTGTTATTGGGCCAAGCCCTTGTAACTGGTGAAGTGTAACACCCACACCTATTGGACAAAGAGTGTAATGACACTCCCCTGCCACACTGCTATATAGTGTGTGCAGGGAGTGTCCTCTTCCTCTTTGGCTCCTGGTGCTGCTGCTAGGTGAATCTCCATTGAGCCTGGGATCACCATAGGCCCCAGTAAGCTTTTACCCTAAAGGGACCTGACACCTTTAGTGCTAAGTCGGGGACCAGGTAACCCCGTGAACGAGGACCAGCTAAAATAGTAAGATACTGTTATAGTTCTCTCTAGGAGAGAAAGACAGAGAGGTGTAGCAGAAAGAGCAGCTGTCGCTCCAACGAGGATTGTAGGAGGAAGTAGCTTCCCACAAGGCCTGTTTGCCTTTAGAGCAGGGACCTCAGTTGATAGGGCAGTAGGTGAGCAAAGGACTACCTGAACCCTACCTGATAGATCCCGATCCCCTCACTGTGCAACGTCGGTTGAACTGGGATTTGATGTACACCTATCTGCAATATCCTTTGGGAGTCGTATCTGTTTGACTGTGAACCTTTACTGTCCAAAGTGATTCCATCTGCTGTGTCCTCAGTACTTTGTAAGTAAACCTGTGGTCATTTGCCTCTGGCATAATAAATCTGTTGCTCCTGTTTTACCTTTTTAAAGAACCTCCTGGCGTCCATTATTCTATTTGCACTTAAATGCCTGTGAGTTGTAGTTCAACTACAGTTTAAAGGGGAAGCTTCCATTTGGCAAAGGCTCTGCCCTGGGTGAGGATTCGCAATGTAACCCATGCTCACTACCTAGCTGGTCACCCTTAACTTCTAATTGGCAGATTAGGCCAAGAAAGCGTTACATTTACTTTCATTGTACAGTCTCTTTGCTTTCTATTAGTACCTGCAATCCAATTTAGTCAGCTATAATTTCAGAGGTGCATCAATACTGATGAATGTCATTAAGGAAGTTATTTACTAAACTACAGTCTGGCTTTTTGGGGCAAAACTCATGTTTTTTTGTTTGTTTTTTTAAGACTCAAAATTTTTCTGGATTTATTAAAGGGGTTGTTCACCTTCCAAACAGTTTTTTCTATTCAGTTGTTTTTAGATTGTGCCCCAGAAATAAAGACTTTTTTCAAATACTTTCCATTATTTATTTTTTACGTTTTTTCCAAAATCTAAGTGTAAAGTTGAATGTTTGTGTCTCTGGTGTTTGATTCTAGCAGCTCAGTAAATCAGGTGCAGACTCTGAACTGTTACAATTTTGCAACATTTAGTTGATACATTTCTCAGCAGCATCTCTGGAGTATTAGCAACAATTGTATCAAGTCTAACAACTGCCTGTAATGAAACCCAGAGATTCTGCTCAGCAGGGACAAAGATAAGAAATGTATCAACTAAATGTATCCATTTAGAACAGTTTACAGGATCGGCGACCCCCCCTCCCAGAGCTGCTTCAGAAGGAGAGAAATGACAATTTACACTTCAATATTAGAAAAACCGTCACACATAGAAAATAGAAAGTCATTGGAAAAAGTCGTTATTTCTGGTGATCTATCTGAAACCAACTAGTTGTTTGAAGGTGAACAACCCCTTTAAGCCCAATTCTGCAAAAAAGTCAGAAACTGAAAATCCGCCATCTCAGACCTGTGAGGTTGTATATAAGTCAAAGGGAGAGGTCCCTATCCTGTTTGGAAGTTACCTGTGGTTTGCGCTGGAATCAGCCCGAAATAGTCAGAAAAATTCGGACCTTTCAGGAAAAAGGCCAGAAAAATCGTACCATTCTGGAAAAACCTCAAAAAATGGTACGATTCCGTGGTTACGCTTGATTTCATCGATCAAGTTTAACCCCAATTCAATTAAATCAAGCTTTTTTTTTTAATAATAAATATCTTCAAATTGTGGAATTTTGATAAATAACCCCCTAAATGTAAATTATCAGGTGGAATATTAAAATAAGATCTCTTCCTAATAAGTGTTTTGGGCTGCGCTCCCCTGCTTTCAGGTTAAATGCACTCAACCTCAGGCCCAAATGCAGCCGATTCTTCTTTAGTGGCCTGTCCTCAAGATGACACATGTAAGTGCCAAACACATATGGAACACAGGGGAGAGCAGCCCAAAATGCTCATGATGAAGAGCCATAAGAAGTGAGTGTATATGTAACAAAAGAACAAGCAAAAGCACTGGTTTTATACTAACAAAATATGTGATTGTTGGTTTCACTTGTGTAATTTGCACTTTAATAGAAGAGCAAATAGAAGTTGCAGTTGAAATAATAGAAGAAAGCTACACTACCAAGGTGATCTTGTTGCATCATAAAGCTTTATCTAAAACTGCTACAGTATGTTGACTGTGATCACTATCTTTCACTGAGATAAAGTGAAATTGTCTGTTATATATGTGGCCCAGTATGGTGGGTACTTTCTTGTCACAGCAGACTGCATACTATATTTAACTGTAATTGGGGAAGTATTTAACCCATGACATTATGCAAGCCACATCTACAATGAATGATTGACTAATCTTATCTTATGAAGGTATCTGATCTGTTATTTGGAAACCCATTATCCAGAAAGCTCTAAATTATGGTATGGCCATCTCCCGTAGACTGTATTATTGAAATAATTAAAATGTTTAAAAATTATTTTTCTTTTTAATAATAAAACAGTAGCATGTACTTGATCCTAACCAAGATATAATTGAATCTTTATTTGAGCTTCAACTATCCTATTTACTTTATTTAATGTTTAGATGTTTTTTTTAGCAGGCTTAAGGTATGGAGATCCAAATTATGGAAAGGCCTCTTATCCAGAAAACTCCAGGTCCTGAGAATTCTGGACAACAGGTCCCATACCTGTATATGTAGGTATGCCAGTAGAGTATCAAACAATTTCAGGAATAATAGTGTATGATTGTATAGATATACTCTTGTGACCTTCCTGGTCGCTTGTACGTGTCACACTTCTAATGTGAGGATTTTGTTTATCTTTTTTGTAGGTAAGTTAAAGGGATACTGTCATGGGAAAAAACATTTTTTTTCAAAATGAATCAGTTAATAGTGCTGCTCCAGCAGAATTCTGCACTGAAATCCATTTCTCAAAAGAGCAAACAGATTTTTTTTATATTCAATTTTGAAATCTGACATGGGGCTAGACATTTTGGCAATTTCCCAGCTGCCCCAAGTCATGTGACTTGTGCCTGCACTTTAGGAGAGAAATGCTTTCTGGCAGGCTGCTGTTTTTCCTTCTCAATGTAACTGAATGTGTCTCAGTGAGACATGGGTTTTTACAATTGAGTGTTGTTCTTAGATCTACCAGGCAGCTGTTATCTTGTGTTAGGGAGCTGCTATCTGGTTACCTTCCCATTGTTCTTTTGTTTGGCTGCTGGGGGGGAAAAGGGAGGGGGGTGATATCACTCTAACTTGCAGTACAGCAGTAAAGTGTGATTGAAGTTTATCAGATTACAAGTCACATGACTTGGGGCAGCTGGGAAATTTACAATATGTCTAGCCCCATTCAATTTCAAAATTGAATATAAAAAAATCTGTTTGCTCTTTTGAGAAATGGATTTCAGTGCAGAATTCTGCTGGAGCAGCACTATTAACTGACTCATTTTGAATTTTTTTCCCCCATGACAGTATCCCTTTAAAGAAAGTAAGTATTCTCAAACTGTGGGCTAGGGTGGCTGAACAATGTCCTCCAGTTCTGTTTTAATTATATAAATCTTGCAAATCTTCTAGCTTTTCATATTTGTTCCTGACAGCTGCAGTCAGCAGAATTTTAAAGGAAGGCAATTAGTGTTGTATGTACAGAATCATGCAGTATCAGCAAAAATCAATGGGTTGTGTTTGTGTGTGGGAAAAAAGTAGGGGGGCAGAATTTTACAGGTACTGTCGTTCTGATCAGATTTTAATGTCAAGTATAATATTCATGTTATTTGCACACTGCAGCACTGAAATCCAAGGTATTATCTGGACCAGGGTTCTCTATGTGTGAACTATATTGTCTTTCAATGTTTTCATGGGTGCACCAGCTCTGTCCCAGAGCACACGTGTGTGAGGGAGCATGTGTTGAGCCCTTTACATTGTGCCCTTAGAGAGTACGATGTAAGGACTGGTGGAAATGAATGTGTTGACAAGCTAAGCCTCAAGTAATATGGCAATGCTTATAAATCAAGCATAGTAATTATTGCTTATTTTGTTTCTTCAATTTGTTCAATTACTTACAGTATTTATTTGTTTGTACCTTTCCTACAACATATGTTTTTATACTGGAATTGACATAGCCTGCCACCTATAGCTAACAGACATTGGATGCTATTAATAGAGAAAAAAATCTGACTTAAGGGTCTAAAAAAGGTTATTCCAGAGATCCCAAAGAAAATAAAGGACTTATTTACAAGGGTAGGGGTAGGCAGAGTAGGCACGTGCCTAGGGCTTAAAGCTGGGGGGCACCAGGTACTACCTTCTCTGTAGTGTACCCCCAGTCCAGTCCCCTCTCCCCCTGACTCTCTGTGCTTTCTCTGCCTTTTTGTGCTTCTCCAGATGTGGGGGAGTGCCAATTCCCACATGAGCGCTCAGCCTAGGGTGCCTGGCCAGCCTGGCCCGGCTCTGGTGCTAAATATATGTATGATGCAATTAGTAAATTGTACTTTATTAGTTGTGGCCTGAATAATCCCAGTAGTTTTATATCCCAAGGCAGTTCTACATAGCATTGGGCACAGTAATATGCCACCTTAGCAAAACCCATGAGGAAGAGAAACACATATGAGTGGAATTTTCAGCAGCAGAGATGGTTCCACCTTTTTGGTTTGGCAAAACACTAACGGGGGAATGTAATAAAAATCGCTAACGGAAAAACTATTCGCAATGCGAAAAGTTATGCCTTTGCGCGAACAAATTTTGCTTTGTGCGAATTTAATATAGCTTTTGCGAGCCCGGAAACTGTTTAGCGACCACTTCCGACAGTGAAAGACCGTTTGCGAATTTTATAGTTTGCGCCAATGCGCAGTCAATGTAATAAAACTTCTTACTGAAAAAGTCGTTATGTTTGCTCCAGAAGATTACGACACCTTCAAGCACTTATGAGTGCGCAATTAAAATTCGCAATGCGCAATTAAAATTCGCAATGCAATAACAGTTTAAGGAACAATATTACATTGCGAGTTGTGGATTTTTAGTCTTATTGGTGCGAATTATTTTGCTCTTTGCGACTTTTATTACATTCCCCTGTAGATCCACTAGTCTAATGCTACCAAGTCATATGTTCATCTAGTGGCACCAACTACTTATAGGAGTAGAGGCTGTTTATCAAAGTATTCAGCATTTTTGCTACTGTTAAGAATTTCTACAATTCACAAAAGTCCTAAGAGCCAGAATATATTATGCATTCATATCTTCACTGACTGCACTAGGACAAATAACTCTTCCAAAAATGCGAAGAGTGGCACCAATGACAGTAAAAGAAAGATAAGGCATAGATTTCAATACAAAATTGAATCTATAGGGAACATTTACAGACCTGTTCACACAGTCTGCAATTCAAGTTGGATGTAAAAAAAATATTGGCATCAGGGGCTGCATCCCAGCCTTGTCTTTACCACCTACCCTATGCAAGAATAGGGCCCACTGCAGCTTACTGCCTCTGCTGCTCCTTAAATGAATAGTTCAGTGTGAAAATAAAAACTGGGTAAATAGATAGGTTGTGCAAAATAAAAAATGTTTCTGATATAGTTAGTTAGACAAAAATATAATGTATAAAGGCTTGAGTGAACAGATGTCTAATAAAACAGCCAGAATCCAACTTCCTGCTTTTCAGCTCTATAACTCTGAGCTAGTCAGCGACTTGAAGGGGGGCCACATGGTACATTTCTGTTCAGTGAGTTTGTAATTGATCCTCAGCATTCAGCTCAGATTCAAAAGCAACAGATATGACCCATGTGGCCTCCCCTCAAGTCTCTGATTGGTTACTGCCTGGTAACCAGGGTAACCAGTCAGTGTAAACCAAGAGAGCTGAAAAGTAGTGTTCTGACTGACATGTTATACATCAAATCACTCCAGCCTTTATACATTACATTTTTGGCTATTAGAAACATTTTGCACAGCCTGTCTATTTACCCAGTTTTTATTTTTACATTGAACAATTCCTTTAACTTGCATGTCTAAATAACATGCAAGTTAGGGGATGTGGGTTGTCTATGTACAATCCCGACCAGCCCCTCTTGAATACAGTGCTGCCAAATACAGGCAGAATTGCATTCAAAAGGAGCTGAATTCAAAATGGAAAGCAACATTTTGCATTTTACACACTGCCTTCCTTCAAAAAAAATACACAGGTCTTGCAGCTGCTTCCTGGAATACAGTACTGCCTATTGAGGGGCAATGGTGGGGATACATACCTAGATTATCCTGAATATAGAACACTACTTTGTGTCCATAACTTTATTTGGGAAGTGCAGATTCACACTTCACAACAAGGAGTTGAGGCTGTACAAACTATTACTATATATCTACATAATTAAGATTTATGTACTTTTTAATTTAACAGTTTTTTTAAATAGTGACATAAAGAGGGGCATAACTTTTGTGGTAGGGGCATAGATTGTAAGCTCCACTGGGACTGACATGAATGACAACCAATATCTATAAAGTGCTGCATAAACATCTTGAAGCTCTATAAATAAGGAATAAGAATGATTAATAAATATAAAGAGAGAAATCTTCCAAATATCTTCTACTATATAATTTTCACTTCAAACTTTGATTAATATGCTCTGGAAATTTCTCTCTTTGCTAAAATTGTAACAAGGTTCAGCTTGAAAGTACATTTGTCAGAGGCCAAATATGAAATGTCTGAGAATATATACTTTTATTGTTTTATTTTTGGCAAGCATCAGCATCAACTTCAAAAATAAATAAATATCACAGATATACAGTGTAGACAGTGATCAATGTATCAGCCGTAGCCAAACATATGCCCATATGATTTATAGGCTGAAACAGACATAAACAGACCTGTCCAGCCATACTCTCAGGTAGATCAAAAACAAATCTTTAAATTGTTTTAAAAAAAAACACGCATATTGGAATATAATACATCATAACAGTAGGTATAGTGGTTTATGAAAACATCTCTTCAGTTTTTGTCCTATAGATGTTTGATGCCCCAGCCAGATTATACTAATTCTCTACCCACTGGTCCAAAAGGATGGGGTTTAAGAACAAGAAGTGATAATGCCAAAGTGTGTTGTGCCAGTGTTTTCATTTATCTATATACAGTATTTAGCAAAGCAAAGGCTATTGTTGCTGAGTAATCTTGAAGCAATTTATTGCGATCCATTGTGTTTTTACACTTGATTTATATCATATATATATAGAATATTATATTTTACATTTTTTTTGGTAAATATCCTGTTGCATGCCAGCTGTTAGTCTGTTCCTTTTCCCCACCATGACTCCTTTTTAAATATCTTAATGAGATCCTAGATGGGGTATCACCTCCAAACCTAGGGTTATGGGGGGCAAGGTAACTGTAAACGACAACAATTGCAAGTGGTTCTCCATGGGCTGAGCTGCCGTATGGACAACACCCTAAGGCATTTATATCTTAATATCATAAAGTATGCTAGAATATGTGCATATGGGCATTTCAAGACCTTTAAAAAAATCATGTCTCCTTTACTTTTCTTTAGCAAAATACAGTATATTCATATTATGGGTAGCATTAAAAGATTGGGTGGGTTTCAGGGTGCCGTGGGCAGGTCATTGCAATATAATGTAGTGGAGTGATGTTGCACTGTTGCAGTGATGGTTAACAGTGTCATCTTATGTACAATAAATACATTAGCCTACTGGATATCAGGAATTAGATGGGCTTATACAGAGCATGAAACTACAAGTGACACCATGCTATCCTATAAAGTGAAGTTAAAATTAAAATATGTGGTGTGTAGTCCTCATTAAGAAGATGTGGAAAACCATTTACCTTAGTTTCCCAACAAGTCCCAGTCACCTTATTCTGCCTGACTCTGGATGGAGATTTTTTTTAGCACAAAGGCAAATCCTTATGTTTTTATAAAAAAAATTGTTTTTCCAGAATTGCAGCTTAATAACGGGTACATGCTTACTTGTTGCCCATCACATAATTTTGCATAATTTAACAAAGTAGGTTGAAGTATGTATCAATGCTCTCTGCAAGCTTCAAAGGAACATATATGGATGCAAGTACCTTCCTGAATATTATCAATGTACTCAACTTTGCATCGATCTTTGCCCTTTGCTTGAGCGTTTGTAAATAAGCAATATAATGTAATGCTTCCATTAATTTTATACTGCTATGTGTGTTCTGATGCATTAAATTGAAACTGCCATTTATACACTTGAGGCAGTGCATGTGAAGCTGGTCTGATGTGGTTGATATGTTGATATAGGTCTTGAACATTAAACATGAAGTTGCAATTGCATGAAGCTGGTTAAATCATTTGAACTGTACTAATAAAATCCAGGACAGTTTTTACTTTAAAGAGCAGTTGACAGAATTAATTCAATAAACATAGCCTACAATTCCCCAAGAAGTCACTAGGTTAATAGGTAAGGTTCTACAGGCCTCTTTGGAATTAGCTAGTGTCAGTGTACATGAGTCCACCATAAATAAAACGCTGAACAAGAGGAGGATACCATCGAGGAAACCAATGCTTTTGTACAAAATTATTTCCTGAGATATTGGAGATCTGTTATTTAAATAATGTTAATAATGTCACCATTCATTACAAGTAAACATTGGTATTCTTTCTCCAACAGTTTGTTTGTCATAAGAAAAAATATAATTTTGTCAAGAGTGTTAGCCAAAAAAATTAATTACCACTTTGAATGCCTCACAAAAATTTGCTGGGATTGTATACTTAAATTCTCAATTGTTCTCTATTGACAAAGCCTAAATTTAAATGAAAATAGAAGACAGATTAATTCTAATATATACCCAAGTTATAATCATAGTAAGTAAGGTTGAAAAGACACATGTCCATCGAGTTCAACTTTTTTTTTTTTTTAATTTATTTATTTTTTTAATCAATGTTATTGCATTTACATTTGCTAACAATCAAATTGTGATTTTTTTTCCCACAAATCTCTAAAAATTGTTGGTTTTCCTATATTTCTAAAATGCTCTAAAGATTCTAAATGTATTAATTGAAAAAATTCCACGAAAACCTTTAATACAAAACATTGCCAAGTAAATGTTGTCGAGGTAGTAGAGAAGTCAATGGGAGCTGCGCTGAGTCTTATTGGGCCGCTTTAAATTAAACCAGACTTTTAGAGGATTTCAGCTTCTTTTGCTTGGAATTGCCCAAAAAACTAGCATTGTAAAGGTTTTCGTATTTTTAGTGCATTGTTCAGTGCTTTTTTTTCATCAGCACTTTATATATCCAAATCTTTTAATAAATTCAATGACAATCATGGTTTTAGAGTTTGTGAGTTTTATTGTGGTTTCTAAAACCTGTAAAACCATATAAATCGGACCTTTAATAAATAAGCCTCTAGGTGTTGGGGAATAGAACTTCAAGAAAACATTAAAGTTTCCATACATGTGTATGTCATTCTCCCTTATGTACCTATGGATCATTGTATTTATACATAAAAGACCAGTCGCTAGGGAAGGGTCAGCTTTTAAGATAGATGCAGTACTGCAATTGCATTTTTCCAATGAAAGTACCACCAAGAAGAGAGCTAACAACTTATCAAATAGGGTAAATAGGGCTACTATAAAAGACAGTTTTTATATAGCTGGTCTGGTTGTCTTTCTAATTATAGCTCTGTAACCAAACCCATATGTTTAAATAGAATATGTCTATATTCAAAATCCTTAAAACGACTTGGGCCAAAGGTATCTGCATTGATCAATAAACTGTGTTTACTACTTTAACAGAATAAAAAAAATAATATATGGCCCAGTTTCTGGTTTTGTAGAAGTAAAAGGAAAATATACTCCATAAGCAGTGATTATAACTAATTATCATTAACGTACTGGTGCATGATTTTTATGTGCTCAAAACAAACTCGTTCAGCTGTCCGCTATACTTGTCTAGTTAAAGGCAAATAAATAGACCTTAACCCCCTTTAATGATATGAAGTGTGAAATTTCCAACATACTCCCAAGACTAAATGCAAAATGCTTTTTTAACAGCTGAATGACACTTATTACAAGAAAACAACTTGCTATTATCTCAAAATATTCCTATTCACACCATTTTCTAAACTCTGTTAAATCACTGACCTAGTTTTTACATATCAAATGAGAGACACTTCCCCCCCAAAAATAAATGAATTGACAGCATCACATCTCCCATCACTATGGTAAATTATGCAGGATTGTATCTAAGGAAAAGCCTCAAGGGACTAGGTTAGAGGAGCAAACCATTGGGGTGAGTGGCATGCTATCTTTACTGTAAAATAAACACAAACAAGCAATATGTGCATTTTTATTTGTGCATAAATATATGGTTTCATTTATTTTTTATTATTACTGCAGCCTGCAATGTTTTGTAGATGAGATTAAGGTCCTAGTGAATCAATTCTATTTAGAATATATATATATATATATATATATATATATATATATATATATATATATATATATATATATATAGTGCATCTGCATGGGGATAGGCGGATATTGTATCACAAAAAAAAGAAGTTTGGGCTAGAATTAAATGTAGATTTGTCTCTGAGTCAATAATTGTAAATCAGAGAACATAGTGGCATACATTTTCACTGGAGATAACATTGCTGTTAGAAATAAATTATGAATATTACACTCAAAGAAAACAATTAGGAACAAAGAGTCTTCAAATAAGAAACGTGGATTTTTTATTTTACATTTACTGTAGAGAAGTCTTCTTAATTTATAAATTATGTACAAAGGTTCCCTACAGTCAAAACTCATATTTCATATTTATTAAATTGATTGAGTGAAGTGTATTTGATTTTGGATATACCCATTAATTCATAATGGTTCCTGTTGTTCCTTTATAACAGTAATTATGTTTATTAAGAGTGCAATTATAAGAACATGCAGTTGTATATAATCTCCTTGTCCTGTATGTGAGCCTTTATAAACTGTAATGATGTCATCGTTGTTAGGGTGTAATTAAGGGTTTCCTAAACTGAAATGTGTTAGTCCCATACTGAGGTCAACATCAATATTTTTAATTATGTAATATATACTTACTTATAATTTCTGGAATTGGAGTGTGGCAAATCTTTTTTTTTTCTGTTCCTGGATACAAAAGTAGGGGGGCACTGTCACAAAAAAAGTCAGTTTCCATTCCCCCAAACTCAGCTTGTGGAGGAAACAGGAGGGTGAGTTATTAGCGGTTTATTTTTTACATGTGTACACATTGGTAATGCTGCTCCCTAACTATAGCAATTCCTAAAAGTATATTATCCAAAACGCTCTGCCCGCTTGGTTCAGGAAAAGGGTGCAACTTTCCTCAATCAGGTTACTGATATCTATAACACGATTTATAAAGAAATGAGGAGAGCACTCTGCAAGCAATTAATGCTGTGGTTATCCTTTTATTAGTCGACTACTTGTACACGACATGTTTCGGGCCTATATGCCCTTTATCCATAGCAATTCCTATCACTTAATTATTTCCACCATAAACCTACAGAATATGCCCCTATATTATTCAGCAATATATCTAATTGATCTGCAAGTGAGACATATATGTCAAGTTTTCCTGTGGTCTTAGAAGGTTCAGTCTATCAATGCAACAAACCTTACTGATTTACCCCTATGAGTTATGAAGTAGAGCTTTAGGGAAGCTTTTTTATTTTATTTTCAGTAATAGAAATACAAGTTCAGCTCACAAATGAAGAGCCTGTCTAAACAGCAGTCTTTTCAAGATGTACTAGAGCTTTTCTTGTGTGATAAGGGCCTTGTTAAATTAATCAGAATCATAACAGTAGGGGACCCAAAAAAGTGCAACTAATCTTAGAAAACGATTGTGGTAACCCAAATGGATTACAGAGGTGATAAAAATGCCATTTGTGCAGTTAGCCTGATTAGATTTAGATTTATTTATATTGTTTCTAAATTTAATGCATCCCTTTACTTTACCTAAATTAAGCTTCCTTGTCTCTCACTGGCATTGTTAAAGTAACAGTAACAACAAAATATATAAGCGTTTTAAGGTATTTAAAATATCCTATACTAGTGATGTGCGGTTTGAGGAAAAACTCGACCCACACTGACCCGGACCCTTGCCCCTGATATGTGCCCACCCAGACCCGTCTTAAGCCTTCCTTTTATAGACCCGCCCATGATGTCACAAAAGGGGCAGGATGGGCAGACACGCCTCTATAAAACCGGAAGCTGACAGTGTAAGGTCGCGGGCAGAGAGAGCAGGTAGAAGAGCTCAACCCGAACCCGCAACCTACTAATGCTGGGCCGCACATCACTATCCTGTACTGTTGCCCTGCATTGGTAAAAGTTATGTGTTTGCTTTGGAAATAGCCCCAATGGCAACACAGAAGCTTTCTCATATAAACTATAGTAGTGTTTCTAAAGCAAAAACACCAGTGCAGGTAAACAGTAGATTTGAATTTAATGATTTTAAAACACTTTATTTTTTTGCTGTAGCTGTTCCTTTAAATCCATCACAGACATTCCAAACAGAGTTATAAACATTAATCAGCCAGTTAAAGTGTAATTGACCACCTCCTTTGTCTTTTGGGACTCTGGCTGTGATCGAATTGTGTATATATAGGATCCTGATCATATAACAACAGCAAGAAAGGAAATATGATTAGTCACATGTCTACTATAAAACGGATTCCTCTAAGAAGCATCAAATGTGCCAATAATTTATCTATCCGACAGCTAAAATATTATTTCCAAATCTTTCACTACTTACGCAATATTTCAAACTGTTTTTCAACAAAATTAAACAATTTTACTTACATTTCAACGCTGCAACACCAGCACATCCTCCTACGGCCTTGAGGCCCTGACACACTCTATATAAACATGTTGCTGTTTTGGGAACTACTTGTTTTCCTGTAATGAACAACTGTAATACTTTATTAGGGCATACTTACTTTGATTTATAATGCATTTACAGCTATGTTGATGATCCTTAACTTTTAGTGCAAAAAAAATATAACCGTAACAAAGACAAAAACAGCAGGACCAATTTAAACTGAGGAAATTGTTATGGCCTTGTTATAAAAGAAAAAGAGGCACTCTGTCATTTCCATTTATAGCAGCCCACAGGTATCTCTACATGCTGTATATGATTGTTTTTTTTCTATAACTGTCTAAAAACCTTTTATTGATTTTCAGAAGTTATGTATTTTTTTTTTTTGAGATGTGTCTTTAAAATAAAAAGCCTAAAATCTGCAGTATGCCCAGCTCAAGTCCTCAGACATTGTGTACTGGCTTTGTTGAAGTATATTTGGTGATCTCTGCCTGGGGGAAATAGCATCTTCCACTGGCTTTAAAAAAGAACAGTGCACCATGGGTGTCTGCAAAAAAATTGCTGGGGTGGGGAGGGAAAATACTTACAAATATTTGGTGGTAAAGACACAAAACTAGAATATAATGAATTGCTAAAGTTGGCTATACATAGGCTGACTTTAAGATAATATCAGACATACCAGATTTACAGCTTGCGTAAGAATAAACATCCCAGCTACCTTTTACAATTCCAGCTTTCTTCAGTGGAAGTGCAAAAGTGCAAGTGGAGTACATTTTTCAAAAACTCCAGCACTGGCATCATTGCATCCCTGCAAGTGCACGTGCTTGGTTCAGCCATTCAGCTATAAGCGGTATGAGGGATACAGTGATTCTAAAGCTGGGAAGAAAATATTTTCTACACATACATAGCATATTGATGGGTGCTCAATACCCAAAATTGATTTTTGTAGCACGTTCCAGCAGGCGACAGCTAGTGTACACTGTCAGTCATTATACCAGGAGAATGTATTGACACCACATTCAAGCACTACGACTTCAGCTCTAGCCGTTAATATAAAATAAAATGATGAGCTCCTCCCTAAGTACGTTGTATACCGTAAAAGTGTGTACTTGTACCCCAAGGGGCACATTTACTAAAAGGCGAATTGTGTTTTTTTTGGCGAAAATTTGCCAATTTGGAGCAAATTTGTCAATCTACTAAAAGGAGAAGATGAACATTCGCTAATGAAAAACCTCAGCATTAGAGAACGTCTGCACCATTTTACCAGCGAATTATCGAAAATTCTCTTGCAAAAATCCGGTAATTTATCAAAATGCAAACATTACCCTTTTCACCAAAGTGTTCAGGCTGGCTAACTCCCATTTTAAAGATAGAGCAGCCACTTGCCATGCTACTTTTCTCCATGGATAAAATTCTCTAGCAAAAATTCTCTAGAGAATTTCCCCCACTACTATTGTATGGTAAAAAAATTTACTAGGAGAAACTTCACATTTCTCTTGAAAAAGTGAACTTAAAATTTTTATTAATTATGGAGATGTGTTGTGAAAATACACCTGGCAAAGTGAGGCGAACTTTGGTGAAGTAAGGTGAAGTGAAAATCCACTCTTTAGGAAATGTACCCCCAAGTATTTTACATGCTACGAGAGGCAGGGATAACACCCAAAGCACATTATGGGGCAGATTTAATAAGAGGTAAAGTGGCCGTCGCTAGCAAAATTTTTCAAAAATTTTTCAAAAACAATTCGCAGGGACATTGCCAATCTACTAAAAGGCGTAGAGGACAATTTTCTAAAAAGCTCAGTGCTAATAATATTATGCACCCTTTCGCCAGGTAAATTTTCATGCTTGCTAGGTGAATTATAGTTACTCCGATATGTTACCCTTTTCGCTAGAGTCTGTTTTGCCAGGTTATACCTTCCGAGGCGAAAATTCACCATTAAGTAATTTGCCCCAATGTGCAATGACATAGTATTTTAGTGAGTTAGGATTAAAAAGACAAATGTCCATCAAGGTCAGCTTTTTGTTCAAATGACACCTGATTAACTGTTGGTTGATCCAAAGCATCCAGTGAAACCCAGTTTAAATAACATGCACATTATATACAATGAGAGGCAGCAGTTACTAATTACTCCAAGCACATTATAGTGAAAGTCAGTGACCCCCCAGCACAGTAGATATTGACTGACACTCTAGGTCAGTGGTCCCCAACCAGTGGCTCACATTCAACATGTTGCTCACCACCCACTTGTATGCCAAACAGATCATCCTGTAGGCTGCCAGTCCATATAGGGGCTACCAAACAGCCAACTACAGCCCTTATTTGGCATCCCCAAAGAGCATTTAATGCCAGTGATGCTCCCCAACTTTACAAAGTTCCGGCAAAGATGTCCAGGAATCAGATTGGCTGGAGGTTGTTTTGCACTCCAGCCAATCTGATTTTCCTGCAGACAGCTGTACCAGGACCTAAACTTTTGATGGCAAAACCAGCAGCACTACAGATTTCTTGAACATCTCTCCCTCACAGTCAGACTTCTCTCCACAATAGTGAGCAGCTTTTTTCTTTTCAGGTGCCATGAGATTTGGGTCATTTTAGCCTCCTTATAGGTCTAATAAAAACCATTCAGGGCCTTGCCCCTATTTGTGGACACCCAAACAATGCACTCTGCTGTTAGACTAAGGGGAAATGTGTGCCATTTCTACATGCTGACAATAATTCTTCTAGATATAGCTAGCAGGTAAATAGTAGCTGAAAGGTTTTGTTATTAATATCCTTAATTTATACGGTGCTGTCATGTGTAAACAGTGTCTCAATCACACAAACACTGCAGGCAGTTCAATTAGAAATCTGTATGGATAAAAAGAAATCTGTATGCATTGTGGGAGAAATCTAACATGGACCCAAAATAGTTTTATGCGTAGGAGCCACTAGTAATAGCTAAATCAAGATTTAATGACACAGGCACATGGATGGATTTAGGCATTTTAGCTGTCCAAATATTTTAGGTGGATGCAAAATTCCCTAAAGCAAATCCTTTCAAATCTTATAATTAATGGTAGTTGCTTGAAAGTGCCAGCCATGTTTCTTACCAGCAACCCACAGGCGTAAAACACATTTCAGGCAGTAATTGGCTGACAAGCTCCAGCATTGGGGTATCACAAGGGACATCTTCTAGGCGCAGGGTGCAAAGGAGACCTGTATTTATTGACTGCCCTGTCCAAGAGCAATAGGCATTTTTTGAATGAACACTAAGGGCCACATCCAGGTGCATTGTTAAGCCCCTCCAAAATCATTTATGTATATGTAGGGTGCAAAAACTCATTAAAGCAACCTTGGAATAAACAGGGTTACCTTCAATGCTGCCTTGTATTTCTGATGTACATGTCACCTTATTGACATGAAGTTCTGTGCATTTTGATGGGTTTTAGTGCATATAAAATTCTATTTCTGTTTTTTACATGTACAGTACATGAAGTTGATGTTCGTTGCTGTTGCTTTGCCTGATTGTGAGTAGTGACAGGAATCAAGTGTAGGGATCTGCATGGTTATAACATGAACTTTTGTAAGTGATAGTTTCCAGATTATTGCTGCCCCCTGTACATGTTTATAACTTACCTCATTTGAGAAGACACTAACAACCCAGTTTTGCTGAGTGCAATATGTCATGTCTCAACTATTTTCCCTTACCTCTTTCAGGCATCAGTTTACCCCCCTCTCACAAATTACACTATCCACACATGATACATACACTTGAGATGCAGGTTCTTGCTCACTAAAGTGTGACCTATAATTATCACCAATTTTATTCATAGAAAAAATAGTATATACCTATTCTTCGGGCATATTCAATATATTGTTTACAAACATCTGAGAAAGTATGAATCCTCTCATCTGCAAGCAGAAAAAAATTGAGCATTTTATAATCTGTGTGGGATGTATTTCAAAAACTGGACACAAATGAATCAGTTTTTATATATTACTTTTTTTTCTCTAGTTTTTATTTAGCATTTACTATTGTGCAACAGTCTTACCACATACCCACTGCCAATGTATATCACATAGTGGGGCTCATTTATAAACCATTTATAAAATCTGTGAAACATCGCTTCACAAGGAAGCTCAGGAAAAGACAGCAAGAAAGAATAAAAAATGTTCCAAAATATAGTGTAGTATATTTTGTATATAATCGTCACCTCTCTGTGTGAACAATCTATAATCAACCTCAAGTGAAAAACCCACTCCTTCATCCAGCAGAGCATGGTTACTTGTTTTTCTTATTCCTTAATAGGGATGTAGCGAACCGCCGTTTTGGTGTTCGCGAACGCCGTTCGCGAACACCGGCAAAAAATGCGAACGGTTCGCGAACCGTTCGCGAGCTTCGAACACCCGCAAAATCGTCGAACGGTCGAGGGATTTTAATCGTTCGAACGAATGGAAATCGTTCGAACGAATGGAAATCGTTCGATTTTAGCGGTCGAATGGTCGCGAACTCAAATTGCGAACGTTCCCAAACGTTCGCGAACATTAGGCGGACGCGAACGGTCGAAGTTCGCGCGAACAAGTTCGCAGGCGAACTGTTCGCTACATCCCTATTCCTTAATAATCCACCACCAAGGAAAGATGGGTACTTACAAATGTTTAAAATAGTTATATGCCTGTCTGGAGGTTCTCTCAAGGCTTTTGTCCAGATACCAGTCCGGATTTGCTAATGAAAATGCACATCATATAGTGTAAAAAAGTTTTTAATAAATAACACACACGTTTAAAAAATGCACCCACATAAAACCAAGCAGATTGGCCCTTATCGGTCCTTTCCAGGTTCAATTCCATATACCCAGTACTCTGTGTTCGGAGTTCAGTTATTCAAGCCGGCACGTTACTCTCCTCATGGCGTGTTCCTTTCCGTGCCAGCTATCTATGCCAGCTTTCATCCCTCATTCAGTTCTATGATGATCCTTCTGATGCCATAAAGAAGATCCTTTTGGGATCAGGCAGCGAAGTAGTCCGGCTAGTTCATGTAAAATCCCATTAGTAATCCAATGAGAGGGATGCGAACAGCTCTCCTGTGCAAACCTGTGTCATCACAGCTCATGGAACTCCGCTTGCAACGCTGCGCTATAGCCTAAGGGGATTGCAGAAAACTTAAGATAAACCCCCTCTTTATCCGAGCCAAAAATCCCCACAAGGAATCCACAGGGTTAAACAGAGAGAGAGAGAGAGAGAGAGAGAGAGAGAGAGAGAATGACCCCCTTTTGCAGAACGTGGAGCAAGTCTTGCTTATTACAGAGTTGCGGTGATGCTGCTTGTGCTCCTGGTACAAGTGATGCCTGGGTACTTGAGGAAGTTTCTCCCAAACTCCTATAGGATTCCCAGCAGAGAAGAGCAGCACAATCCTCACACTGACTGTAGCTCATTGAACTCAAGGAGTTTCCTAGCTTGCTCAGAAATCTCTCCTTGGTTCTCTCACAATAAGACCTGGCGACATCTGAGTAGTAGAGGGCTCCACCCAAAGATAAAGTCAGCTGCTACAGGCACAAGAGATGGCCAAGACTGGAATTTTGGGGTTAGTTCTGGGTTTAGCATACCCTTCATTACAATGGGCCAACCATCCTTGCTACCTATAAACACACACAGAACATTTTGTCACAGGCAGAGTCTAGTTACTACAGAGGCAATTTTCTTTACTACAGGTTTAGCTTATAATCATGCTACTTTCTCATCAAAAATATTATTGTTTAAAGTAACAGACCCAGGTGTAGTACATGAAAATTTGATAATGCTTTCTGGTAATGATTTTATATTACAAAGTATCATTTGAGGCTGTTTGTCTAGTGCAAAGCCGTGCAAGTAGGTAATTATTCCTGGGAGATGTAATGGTTTTCAATTATTGCAAAAATGAATTCATCTAATTACTCAAACTGTACTTAAAATAATGGAGAGTTGTGACCTCTTCTGTTGAAGCCTACTGAGACAGAACTACTGTATATTGTTATCAGAATTACAGGTATTTCTGTGCTGGTAGTCTTAATAGACACAAATTAATTTAGAAATACAGAATCTGACAGCAAAAAGAGCATGTAACTTTCAGCAAATTCGTTCAGTCACCTTCACCTGTGTATCGTGCTCACTCTCCAGTCAGGCCACACCAGAAGACCCATAGACAATTTCAGCAAACAGAGGTATGGATGGAGCACATAAGACTCAAGTCTCTGCCGCAAATAATTATTTACATCACAACATGTTTCGGATCACAAGGATCCTTTATCAAGTGAAATACAAAAATACAAACACACCTTATAAAACCAACCCCACCTTACAGCTCCACCCCTGTAAATTAGTATAATTAATTCGTAATTGCTGCCACGTGATTCCTTCTTCGACTCGTTAGGTACTCCAAAGTTACACGTCCAAACAGTAGAAGTAACCCTTCATAATGTCCAAAAACTGTGAATATTCATGGCTGCCCAAATAAAAATAGAAATATATCCAATTTTTAATTTAAATAGTGATAAACAACTTAACACACTATAACATAAAATGTTGCACATTAAAATAGCCAATTTTTGACATATAGCAACAATTGTTGCAATACTAAAACAAACTGCATAAAACAGCTACAAGGATAAATTTAGGTACTACTCATATTAAAGTCTACCTACCATTGTAATCCAAAAACATGTCATTTAAAATTAGGAGTTATACCTAATCAAATAGGGATTATACCCAAATCCAGTGTAAAAACACTGTAAACCACATTTTTTTGAAAAATTCAACGTATTATATATACTGTAGTTTAGGGTCAGTACAAAAAACACACCTTACCGTGCCCCAACTTTTAGGTCAATTGACTTTGTAAGATAAGTGGGCCAGTATCAAAGAATTCTGAAAAAGGAAAAGTTTTTAATATTAGACACTATTTCCAAAAAACATTTTATGCTCCAAGTTTCATTTAAGCCTTTCGGAGCTAGAGAATTTAGTTTTAAGATCCATTTCACCTCTCTTTGTAACATCTTTTGTTTAAAGTTACCTCCTCTGCTCAGTGGTTGGACTACCTCCAATACAGCCCATTTTAATTGCCCATGTGTGTGCTTTGCTGTGTTGAAATGTCGAGAAACTGCTGTGTCAGTATAGGCGTCCTGCTTAAAATTTCGAATGTCACCCTTGTGTTCCTTAATCCTAGTTTAAATGCTCCGAGCTGTCTGTCCCACATATACTAGCCCACATGGGCATTTGAGCATATAAATGACAATTTTGGAAACACAGGTAGCATAGTCATGGAATTTAATCTTTGTATTCGTAATTGCTGCCACGTGATTCCTTCTTCGACTCGTTAGGTACTCCAAAGTTACACGTCCAAACAGTAGAAGTAACCCTTCATAATGTCCAAAAACTGTGAATATTCACATGCAGAGGAGGTAACTTTAAACAAAAGATGTTACAAAGAGAGGTGAAATGGATCTTAAAACTAAATTCTCTAGCTCCGAAAGGCTTAAATGAAACTTGGAGCATAAAATGTTTTTTGGAAATAGTGTCTAATATTAAAAACTTTTCCTTTTTCAGAATTCTTTGATACTGGCCCACTTATCTTACAAAGTCAATTGACCTAAAAGTTGGGGCACGGTAAGGTGTGTTTTTTGTACTGACCCTAAACTACAGTATATATAATACGTTGAATTTTTCAAAAAAATGTGGTTTACAGTGTTTTTACACTGGATTTGGGTATAATCCCTATTTGATTAGGTATAACTCCTAATTTTAAATGACATGTTTTTGGATTACAATGGTAGGTAGACTTTAATATGAGTAGTACCTAAATTTATCCTTGTAGCTGTTTTATGCAGTTTGTTTTAGTATTGCAACAATTGTTGCTATATGTCAAAAATTGGCTATTTTAATGTGCAACATTTTATGTTATAGTGTGTTAAGTTGCTTATCACTATTTAAATTAAAAATTGGATATATTTATATTTCTATTTGGGCAGCCATGAATATTCACAGTTTTTGGACATTATGAATAATTTACAGGGGTGGAGCTCTAAGGTGGGGTTGGTTTTATAAGGTGTGTTTGTATTTTTGTATTTCACTTGATAAAGGATCCTTGTGATCCGAAACCTGTTGTGATGCAATAAATAATTATTTGCGGCAGAGACTGTGTCTTATGTGCTCCATCCATACCTCTGTTAGCAAAAAGAGCATGTTGGTTTATTAATTCTGTTAATTTTAAGGTTAATTATGGCTTATATTTTTTAACATTTCCTAACAGATACAGGTATAAAGTGCTATTAAATTAGTCCCCACCACATCTACTAGTGGGCTAATGCATGTATGTATCACACTTCTCTTCTTCATGATCGATATCTGCCTCCTTCTCTTTAATTCTGTGCATTATGTTTCCTCATAACGTACATGTGTTATCTCACTCTTTCGCTTACTTTTTTATATAGTATTTAAAATAAGTATGCTTTCTCTGAGTCTACACAGCTAAAATGTTAAAGCATTATCTCACGATCCCTTGTCTTACTACTTCAACATCCTGCTAACCTGTCTCTGTGCCTTACAGGGTTCTTCCTTTTATTTATCCCAATGCTGCTGTATTGATAAAAACTGACACTTTTCTTCTGCAATTCCTACCTTCATAATGAAATAATTGTACAGCTACAGCGAAACACTAAGGGGCAGGTTTATTATTTTTTTGAGTGGCAAAAAAATGCTTCATGCTCAAACATACTAGTACTGTCAGAATTACCAATCCCTTTTCTGAATCAATAATCTCCCTGTTAATTTAATTTCAGTGCAATGCTTGTTAATTTTATTGGATTAACTATTTGGGTAGGTGTTAGAGCTCAGTGCTGCCCTTCGGCTCTTAGACCCTATAGAACAGAATGATGTCCAAGGCTCAATGCAGTCAATTCAGTGTAGTCATCTCATGCATTGTCCCCAATGGCGGAAAAGCTATTGTTGCTTCTACTCCTTGTAATCATTGGTTTAACCTAGTTGTGCAGACATAACTCTGTTATCAAATGGTAGGCTGGTGTAAACGTGCAACACAATGTGTAATCATGTTCCTGCATATACAGTAATCTTGGATAGAAAGATGTTTAGGGATTTTCTCATTGAAATCACTCTGCTTTTTTAGTGGGCGAAAGGGAGGAGGGGCCCAGACTTTCCCCCTTATATGTTTCCATAAAAACCCAAAGCGTTGGGCTTTATGATTTAGTGAGTCTGGCTAATGCAACCAGCTGGGAGATGTAGGATTTAAGAGATGACATAATACTTTCGATACGTAGCTCCAGTCTTGGCTATTAAAGGATTTTATATGTCTAAAGCCAGAAGGCAAGATGGATTTTTTCAAGTTAATAAATTCAATAAGATTATTTTTTTTATGCTGCCAGAGGCCTTTATAAAAGGTATTACATCAATTTGATCCCTGAAAACCCTGAGTTAGTTTGAGGAACCAACAGCATGAATATTTTAGACTAGTATCATTCTTGGGGTATGAACTAAACTGCCTGTTGGATATTTATATTTCTTGCAGAACTGCCGTATTTTTTTTAGATAAAATCTATTTAAGATGGCCTTTCTGTAATTTGGAGCTTTCTGGATAACAGGTTTTGAAATAATGAATCCCATAACTGTAAATGGAATTTTCTATATTATAAAAACATAACTGCAAGAATGTGTACATTTTGTTGAGAGATGTGGAGCAAATTCAGTGATTTCAGCTCCTGTACAGAAAAGGGCAGTGAAGATCTGATTGTCAAAGTGATTGAGATGACTAGGAAAAGAGACTATTGATGTGCTCCTTAATTTACGGGAGGCACACCTGATATTTACTTACACTAAAGGTTTAAATAAATGATCTGACACCTCATGTATTTTCTAATGGAATGCTGCAAAGATGGTATAATATATTGGATTATACTTAAACACATTGATATCAATGAGAAGCTCTAATAAATCTGCAAGGAAAGGGAGCCCCCCCTAAAAGATAATTTGATCTGTCAATCAAAATCTGATTCCTACTCCAGCAAGAAGAGAGACTAGAGAGAGACAGATGCTGAGTCAGAGGGGCAAATTTACTTACCTCCGAAATTGCACCAGCGACAGCTTCGCTGACATCGAAACACTTCGCCAGACGTAGACAATAAGATAAGCAGTTCAAACTAGTCTAGCAATGCCTAATTAGCATATGGCGTGAAGTCAAAGTAAAATGGACGTAATATCTTGCAGTAACTACATTACACTATATTAGGCCAGGGAACCTTAATAAAATAAAATAAAGTTGTTATATTGCCCTACACATGTGCCCACTGTATAGTTTAGGTGCCATATGTTAGGAAATGTAAGGGGAAGAAGGGAACCAAAAAAAAATTTACGATCTTTTTCAGCCTATCACTCTGTAAAAAGTAAAAGACGCCAGCGTTTTTTCCTCCTATCTACTCTATTGCACTTCGTCTGGTCTGAGGTGGTGAAGGCAAGTATGGCGTAAAATCAGCATCTTAGTGAATTTACGTAGTTACGTCCATTAGCCAGAGCGTTAGAGTGCGAAGTAGCACTAGAGTCTCCTTCGCTATCGAATTTTCGCTTCACTTCGCTCTTTAGTTAATCCGCCCCAGAGAGTGAAGTATCTTGATTAATTCAGAATCAGTATGGCATTTTCAATTTAGTGTATTAAGAAAGTTTCCTATTTCAGTATAATGAGGCTTATACTAAATTTTTATTCCCGTAACAATTAGTTTGTTCCTTAACATAACCTAACAAACACATTCACAGCATGATTTCTGCTGTTCTAATAGGCCAATTCTAGCTTGAATCAGCAATTTGCAGTGTGCTACTCACAGATAGTATGGTTTACTTGGAAAGAACTTGACACTAATGAAACTAATACACTAACATGCCGTTTGTATCTCAACAAAATCTGTTTGTCAAAAAGAATTATTAATAAACCATTACAGTTAAGAGGATTTAGAACAGGGGTGCCCAAAAGATAGATCTGGATCTACCAGTAGACCTTTAGCTGGTGATCAGTAGATCGCAAGACACCATCAACAAACAAATTTGTCTAAATCACCCTCCTGTTTCATGCTTTTCATTCAGATATTTATTATGTTAAGGTTACGTAAGAAATAGTTGTTTTGAAATATAATAATATAAATTCTCTCAAATCAATATAATATTTAAGTAATATTTTCCATGGAACAGAATGCTTACAATGATTTTATGTATGTAGATCATAATGGGACAACATCAACAAAGTAGACCTCACATTAGTAAAGTGTGTACACTCCTCATTTAGAATGTCGCCCTTGTAAAAGGATGGGATTTCTCAACCCACTGAAGGGATGAGTTATCTAAATTTATTTTTGGACAAGTGAGTCATTGTTTAATAAGGGCATTGAAATGCAATGCCATTGTAAATTACTTCACAGTGGGTTTCCTCGGTTGTCCATTGGATATGAAATACAATGAGGCTTGTCTGAGTGAGAACAAACATGCCTTGAGGCAGAGGTATTGTATAGCAATTTAATTTTAGCCGTTATCAGTTTGTGATAACCAGATTTGTAGTTCCCTGCTTCTGCCAATTATTTTCATTCTTTTTTAAAAGTTGGTACTGACTGGGTTATGCAGTACTTTGGATACAGCAGGCAATTTTCCGTAGGGAGGATGGAGAAATGCTATTCATTAAATACAGTGAGGATGAGCTGCTCTCCTGACCTAGCTCTTTCTCTAAACTGTTGAGAACTGTGTACATCTCCTCTAGTAGGTTGTGCATTGTATACACATTTAGGAAATGACGGGCTGTTTTTTAAGGTTTCAGATCAGTTTGAAGCTCAGTCATTGTCAAAGCATTATGTTTCAACACAATGAATTCATACAGAGGCATAGGACCTATAATCCAGAATACTTGGGACCTGGGGTTTTCCAGATAAGGCATGATGATCCAAATTAAGGAAACATCCCTTAAATTCACTAAAAATCATTTAAACGTTAAATAAACCCCATAGGATTTTTTTGGTCGTCCCAATTTGGATTCACACAGCTTAATTAACAAGTACAAGGTACTGTTTTATTATTACAGAGAAAAAGGAAATCGCTTTTAAAAATTAGAATTTTTTGTTGGAGATGGCCTTCCTGTGATTTCTGTACCATGCTGGATAACGGGTTTCTGGATAAGGGATCCCATGCATGTAAATTAAACCTGTTAGTGAAAGAAATTGATTTGGTTTTAACCTTTTTAATTTCAAAATATTACTATTTTGACATATTATTATTATCTTTTATTTATATAGCTTCAACATATTCCATAGTTCTTTACATTCCTACAGAAGCTATAAGGTTGCCATACAGACACAGATCATATACAACTCCATTTCTAATTTACGTGTACTATGGATATTTGAAGCGAAGAGTTCAGGGATAAGACAGGTTAGAAAATTTCAATACATAGTGCATCAGCTGATGAGGAAGTGAAGAAGAGCGGCAGCTCTGATCCCTGATTCCTTTAAATTCAATTCCATCTGAATAATCATCATGCTATTACATTGTCCTGATTCTTAATTCAGTACTGTAATGAAGTATTCTGATTAGTGGTGTAACTATAGATGAAGCAGACCCCGCAGTTGCAGGGGGCCCTGGGAACAGAGGTGCCTGGTCTGCTTTCTTTATAGCTAATTAAAAACCCCTCCTCCCAAGCCACTCTCTTACCTGCGACGAGGAAGGGGACGCAAGCCGAGCAGGAGTGGGTGGAGTCGGGATGGGGAAAAGGCAGGATGTGGGGTGGGCTGGAGGTGAGTTGGGAAGTGGGCGGGAGGATGGGGATCGGAGTGTGCCAGGCCCTTCTGAAGATTTTTTTGCATTGGGGCCTAGCGCACTCTAGTTACGCCACTGTGAACTGCCTCTGTTTTATGAAAGATATATCATACAGAATATACCAGGGCTGGATTATTATTTTATTATTTATATAAGCAACAAACTCGCCCACTGGTAGTATTATGAGAAGACAATTAAAAGAAAAATGTAATTTGCTATTTATTTTTGCTCCTCCCTAGGCACCTTTTAGCCTAGGCCCTGTGACTAAAATATGAATTATTTGTTCTTTCCAGAGAACTCTCCCATTATGTCTATAGCTCTCCAAAGTAAGTAGCCTAAATTCCATTACAAAGATGATTCTTTAGTAATCATCCTTCATATGAGAACTACATCAGGCTGTTATATAAAACAAATAGATTAATATTACACTGTTATCAAATAACAAGATAATGGACAATATGCTGTTGGTCAAAATGCCTGACTTAAGTAAAGAAAGTCAGGTGTATATGCATCAGGTAGGATCTTGTTTGAGAATAATCTTAAATTGAGTTGCCTGCTGCCTCTGGAGAGTGTGGGAAAAGGTTTATCAAGCAGTAAAATATTCATCCATGATATTGTTGGACTACAACCCTCAGCACTTGTACTTGATCCCAACTAAGGTATAATTAATCCTTATTGGAAGCAAAAGCAGTTGTGATGGGCGAATTTGTCCCGTTTCGCTTCGCCGTGAAAACTGGTAAAAATTTGCAAAACGCCGATTTTGACACCGGCATCAAAATTTTTCTGACCCGGTGAATTTTCAAAGCAAATTCACAAATGTATTTGACGGCTGCGAAACAGGCTACTTCGCCTCGAATTCGCGCCTGGCGAATAAATTCGCCCATCACTAAAAACCAGCCTATTGGGTTTATTTAATGTTTACATGATTTTCTAGTAGACTTAAGCTATGAAGATCCAAATTACAGAAAGATACGTTATCCGGAAAACCCCAGGTCCTGAGAATTCTGTATAGCAGGTTCCATACCTATACTATGATCTGTCCTACCATGTCCTGATTTACATTAGTGTTGCCAGTTCCTTGTTAAATTATCATTTTTATCACCTATTCATAAAGAGACATTAGTTGCAGAGCAAAACAATTAGGCACAGAATTGCACAACTATTGCTTCAACTCTTTATTATTATCTAAACTAGTTCACCAGATTCCTGATGGTGCCGATTTTGGTGTATGATGCTCAAGGTGCGGCACAGAGTAGTCCTGTAACAACTGCTTTGGCCAGGGATGAAGTATGGGGCTATCTTTTCGTGTGTTCTTCTATTGTCACTGGAATTTGCACTATTTAAAAATCCTTCCCAGACACAAGTTGCACATATTAGAGCACAATTTACTAGTAGCCTTTTGGAGAAAAAAGGCTTGCACTTTTTTTTCTGCATTAGTATAGATATAAATATTGTCATGATATTTTCCATGATATGTTTGATATCAAATATACCAAGGCAAGCTTACTTGGCTAGTTCCATGAGTTATACAGTATTTTGTTTGCAGCAAGCTTTTATAGCCTGTCTCTGTGCCGCAGCCTGACCCCCCGATGCCCTTATATAAGGAATACTCACATTTAACCTGTCTATAATCTTGTTTTCCCATCTTTAGCTTTGCTGCGTTGCCATTGGGTCAGTGAGCTGCTTCCTGATTAGCGATAACATGCCCTTCTAATAATCTTAGGGGATTTGTATAAAGGTAGGGATTGAAATAAACGCTCCATTCCTATGTCTCTAGACATTCTATGTTTTGTTTTCTCTCTGTCACTCATCTATAAGGTTGCAATACAGAGACCTTTAATACGATTAGAGGATCAAGGGTTAAAGTCTGGATGACTCCATTTTCAGGCTCAACTGGTATTTTTATTTTACACAAACAAACACTCCTGCCTGAAGTGCTGTCATTTTCAGAGGATTTTGCGTTGTCGGATTTCGCGTTGTCGGATTTCATAGTTACCATAGCTTCAACATTAAATATGAAGCTAATGTTAAAAGTGTAGTGTAAAACATCATTAAAGTCAATACTTTTCTGTAAATCTTTTCCATAACAAAAGTGACATCACGTTTCTCTGCTTTGGGCAGCACAAGGCACAGCATCTGGAGATGCTAAACTTAATAGAATCTAATGTGAATTTTACCTGCTGTTGGTTATGCTCACAGCTTTTAGTCATGTTTTAAATGAGTATGTTTTTGTGTTGAACACAGACTGTTGGGGCATATAGAGTTTACACATTTCACAAGAAAACCATTCAAACCACTGAAGAAAAATACTGTAATTTCCAATACCAGAGATTTTCTCCAAGGGGCACATTTACTATGGGTCGAATATCAAGGGCTAATTAACCCTTGATATTCGACCATTGAAGTAAAATCCTTCGACTTCGAATATTGAAGTAGAAGGATTTACAGCATTTCGTTCGAACGATTCAAAGGATTTTAATCCATCGATTGAACGATTTTCCTTCGATCAGAAACTGCTACTAAAGCCTATGTGGAAGGTTCCCATAGGCTAACATTGGTGCTCGGTAGGTTTTAGGTGGCAAAGTAGGTAGTCGAAGATTTTTTTAAAGAGACAGTACTTCGACTATCGAATGGTCGAATAGTCGAATGATTTTTAGTTCGAATCGTTCGATTCGAAGTCGAAGGTTGAAGTAGCCAATTCGATGTTCGAAGTAGCCAAAAAATACATTCTAATCCTTCACTCGAGCTAAGTAAATGTGCCCCCTACAGTATGTTAGACAAAGCTGCCATCACTATTGATGGGCGAATTTCTCCCGTTTCGCATCAATGAAAATTTTCGTGCGAAATTTTGTTGATGCCGGCAACAATGCCGACGCCGGCATCAATTTGCTGGTGGCGAAACGCGGAAATTCACTGTGAATTTTCGCCTGGCGAATAAATTTGCCCATCACTAGCCGTCACAAACTTGTCTTAAAAATAGTAAAGGAAGAGGGTGTGTAGTACATTTTGAATATCACAAATTGTCAATAAAATTGCACTTACAGACAAAAATGCTTATCAGATTGATCAGCGGAGCAACAATTACCAATGTTATACCTCGTGCATACATCGTTATGTATCTATGACCACATTTTTCCAGGAAGCAAAGTATGAAGTCTGAAACTCAACTCAATAATAATATTTTAAATGCAAAATATATTTATAAAGCAAAGGCAGGTGAGAATTTCCAAAAGTGTGTTGGTAAAGTAAAACTGGAATATGTCATGTAATAATGTCTTAATTATGCCAACATATTCAAAGAATTTTACAGCATTTGTCTGCCTCTACCCACAGTTTTGTACAAACATTGCCAAAGTTATGTCTGACCAAAGCTAGTGACAGTCTCCCACTGAAAATCGTACGATCGGCAATACACGCAGAGATATTACCCGCAGCCGACAGAAATCTTTTAACCTGTCCGATAGACCAAACGACCGATCTCCGACGGATGAAAAATGTCGGGACTCTCCACACACCTTCCGAAAATCGTACGACTCCTCGATTCATACCATCTGATCTTTGCGTCTATGGCCAGCTTTATGTTAGTATACGGAAGAGCTTTTGGTGACCAAATTACATTTTGTGCAAAATTGTTTACGTATATCAGATTTTTTTGAGAAATTGCCAACATTAGGACAAATTCATAAAACTATTAGATACTTGCTGTGAACTTGACATACTGTACTTATGACACTTTTACAGTTTGGTAACTGACACTTTTAAAACACTGATAATCTTTAATGTAGTCACCTTTTGTGTAGTTACCTTTTAAAAATGTAATGTACCACAAGACAATTTACATTTTGTATGTCATATATCTGTAATATATATATATTACATATATATCTGTATGTAATATGTAATATATGTCATCATTTTACCATCAGTCTCCTATTTATAGATTTAGATTTTCATGCACTACGATGATATTTGTCTAACCTCAGAGTGAGGGTGGATATTATTTTCACAAACCTTCTAACAAGCCCCACAAAGAAATCCTTCTTCTTATTGCCCAATCCCATGAGTCGTGTTCATGCAGTTCGGGCAGTTTTTTTTTTGTGAAATAGGATAATAAATTCTACCAGTAATTGCAATGTTTAACGTTTTCCTTAAAACATCAGATATACTGTGAAACACTTCTTATTTCATTTTAAAAAATCAATCTTCAAACTCAGTGGGAGCTCTGCATAAGCCTCTACTTAGTTTTAATAACTCACTTGAGTCCTCAGAGAAGAATCTCTCTATGATTTCATTATTATTCTTTTTATACTTTAATTTCTTTAGGCAGTTTTTGTCACTAACCCAAAAAATTATATTAAAATTACAGTACATCTGGTCCTTAGGTCCAGTTTATCCGTAGAATATGCAAATATAGTAGAGGCTCACTAACTGGTAGAAATTGTTTCTACTAACTATAAAGGGGACCAAGAGAACAGGTCTGTTTAATAACCTCTTTTTGTTCATGGATATTCATATTTAATGTGCTAGCAAAAAAGTCTATAGTTTTTTTTTTTTTTAAAGTATTGCGTTCAATACACTGCATAGTACTTAAGCTAAAATAGCTATGCAAAGTTTTCCCTATGGTCATGACCAATAAAATATATTTCCCCTTAAGTAGACCTGAGTATGAGTTCATAACTTATATATTCACAATATTTTTAAGTATATGTATATTTAGACAGGATAGTTGACTGGGGGGGGGTTCCATTTCCGTTGGGTCGATCCTTTTACCTACACAGATGATGTCACTCTGGTAATATCAAAACGGGAAAGGTTTTTGGAGTGCATCAGAAACTACTCTGAAGGGAGATCTAGCAAAGGTAAATTGGGAAGATAAATTAATTGCCAGACAAGCAAAGGTTCATAGTTGGAAATCATGGAAGCTGATCTATAGAGAAAGGATAAATGTTATCAACTTTTCTGGTTCCTCTTTTTCTTCTTGTTTCTTATGTCTTTATGTTGCCAGAATCTATGCCCTGACCTAGAGCCTTTTCTTTTAAATGCTTTGGGGGAGTAGGCTCAACCCAGTAAAAAGGGTGATCACATTCCTGAAGAGGAAAAGGGGAGGGTTGGACATGTCATGCAATTTTTTTGTGAGACAAATTCGCCCATCACTGATCTTTAGATTTTTTTAGAGCTATCTTATGGGGTAGTTAAAAGTCACAGTGCAGGAGGGAGAGATAGCGCTACACTGTATCTTATTATTGCAGTTATGCAATATCATTTATGGCAAATGAGATGCAGATTGACTATTCGGCAGATACACCTGTCAATTGAAACAGTTACAGAAGCAATCTGTATAGACATTATCTTCATTAAGACAAGAGAATCAGAAACTTCAAAGCTTTCAAAACAATGTGGGAAACTTTATACTTTATAATTTTACTGATGTTTGATATTTCAAATGTAATTTATTTGTTTCTGATTTCTTTGTATTTGTTATGTTGTTTTTTTGTTCATTGTAATATGAATATTTTTAATTAAAATCCCCCCCCCGGTGTGGGTAGCCTAGAACTGGCAGGGGTCAGGGAAAAAAGACTATTGTATCCAACTGGTTTGCAGGCTCTATTAGCCTGCACCTCTGCTGGGGTAAAAAAAAAGTTGACAGTTTTAATTAATCAGTAATAAATGCTTGTCACATTAGAGAATGCCTCCATCAAGGCAAACAATGTTGCAATTTTCCCATTCACGTAAAAGGTCATGATAACTTTTGACCTCCCTTACAAAAGTGCCATGTTTTATCTGTACCTTATGAATTTTACAGGGTTTTATTTTCACTGAATTAAAGTCAGACTTTGGACCTTGAAAATTGAAATGTCAATTAGGTCAGTACATAGATTGGAGAAGCTGTAACAGATACACGGGTACATTTATTAGGAAGGTCAGGTACGGTTTCCAACCTGGGGGGTTCATTAATGGAAAACTATACCCCCCAAACAATGTAGGTCTCTATAAAAAGATATTGCATAAAACAGCTCATATGTAAAACCCTGCTTCATGTAAATAAACCATTTTCATAATAATATTCTTTTCTAGTAGTATGTGTCATTGGGTAATCATAAATAGAAAATTGCCATTTAAAAAATAAGGGCAGCTCCCTGGGATCGTAGGATTCACTGTACTCACAAACATACCAACAAACCATACATGTTAGGTCACATGAGCCAATTAACAGACAGAGTTGTGTCTTTTGCTTCCACACTTCTTTCTGTTACAGTTAAAGTTGCAGTATTTCTGGTCAGGTGATCTCTTCCTGTTACAGTTAGAGCTGCAGTATTTCTGGTCAGGTGATCTCTTCCTGTTACAGTTAGAGCTGTAGTATTTCTGGTCAGGTGATCTCTGAGGCAACACAGAGACCATCACAAAATGGTGGCTCAAGGCAAGAGATGTAAAAGGGCAATATTTACTTAAATATATATTCCAGTTTGGTAAGATTCTTTAATATGCCACTTAATATGATATGAACTATCTGTTGCTTAAGTGTTCATTTTAGGGGTATAGTTTTCCTTTAAGCAGGAAAGATAGAAATTAATAAGACAAGTTGAGTTTTGCTTTGTTTCTGTTTGGTGAGTGCATGCATCATTTAATGATTAATTGGACCAGAGAAGCTGATACAAAGACATGTCAAAAATGGAAATATTTTTGCATTCGATAATAGTTTAATGAATAAATCATACATAAATCCCTGCTGTAAGTCTAAAT
Organism: Xenopus laevis; assembly: GCF_017654675.1. NCBI lineage: Eukaryota > Metazoa > Chordata > Amphibia > Anura > Pipidae > Xenopus > Xenopus laevis. The sequence continues at coordinate 68,191,455 of NC_054384.1, forward strand.
CCGTCACAGAACAGAATGTCTTAATGATATGTATAATACTAGGCAGTGTGTGTAAATAAGGTGTCTTTAGACCTCTGTGCCCTCGCAGTAGCAATAAATACCAGAACTGTTATGTGCAGGGTTTGCTGTATGTATACGGTTAAAAGTACCAATAAAAAGTGTTTTGTACAAACTATTTTGACAGTATTTACTAGTGGCACTTCATAAGTAAAAGTATATGTATGTACATACATGATTAATAAAGTAAATTAATAAAGTAAAATCTATTTGGAGCAGACTAATAAGCTCAACACACTGTATGGCAGCCTCCATTATGAAAGAACTTGTGTCTATAAAATGTATCACAGCTTCATCAAAACACAAGGTTTTCAGTAGTGATGAGTGAAACTGGCACAAACTGATTGATTTACTGAGTCTGCTTGTACCCTTGAAGTTTAGCACAGTTGTTTTTAATTGCAACATTCTTTTTTTTTCTGCATTTGACAGACATTCAGAATATATTAAAATAGAGTAATGGATGGTGAACTCGCCAAAATATACTTATGTTAAAATTGTGTATACTGTACTGTAAAGCAATATATTTATTCAGATACATTTAGCAAGCATCACATTAGATTCAAACGTTTGTGCGTAAAAGCCCTAATAAAATTAAGCAGAAAATGTGCGAAAAGGGCAAGAGACAATACAATATATATTTACAAGGCAATCAGGAATAATTTAAGAATTTATGGAAAACGGATGTCTGCAAGAGCACTTTACTAAATGTGCTTGTGGCTGCTGATCCCTGATTTATGAGGTCATTTGATTTTCTGTCTTTATGATGCTATGGGATGAGTTGTAAATTGTGGAATGAAAATAATGTGATTTTAGATATCGGAGTTTGTTATGGGAAGGGGTTCCAGTGATGCAATTAATGGTTTCACGAATTTTTCCTAATTCTGACCGGCTCTGTAGTCAGGCTGAAAACAGTGGCAGTCAGAATGTCCTTAGAAAGGTATATATATTTTATATAATTTAATAATTTATATAATTTATGTGAAAGTAGGGAAGGGTGTGTGTGTGGATGCTGGGATTTCATTTGGAGGGGTTGAACTTGATGGACTTTGTCTTTTTTCAACCCGATTTAACCATGTAACTATGTAACTATGTAACTATATACATGGGCATATTGATCTGTGGGGTGCAAAACATGACCCTCTTTTTAAAATCACTTGTGCCCAGGATCATGCTGTTTTTACATTTGAATGACGTGCCAGTTAAGGGACAACTCAAACTACTAATGAATACAGCACTGCCACTGGTAGCTCTGTATTTATATGGGGAACACAGTTCTTTGCTTCATTCCAGAGCACAAGAAATCCCCCCTACTACCACCATATCAGCCATCTCATAGAGTTTCTCAGCCAATAATACACTGTAATCGAACTTTCAGCTCCAAGAATTTGACCACAATATTCTTGAACCTGTGAGTAACTAATAGCTCGGGGGGAAACTCAGGTAAAGGTAAAAATGATTCCTTCCTATAAAACAGATTTCTAGCTGGAGATAATTTCTCAAATATTTGTTTTGCAGCTTGGAAAAATGTAATCATAGCTGTCAGGGAAGTATTAAAGAGTGTGTTATTCAATTTTTAACAGAGGTGAATGCAGAGAAAGCAATGAAATGTAAAGGATATATGTGCCCTTTAATAGTTTGCTCACTAGTATATACATTTTCTGGCTGTTATGTTTGCATTTAGAACGTATAGTTGTCCATTAAGGCAGACAAAGCTGACAGAGTAGAAGGATTGATTTATGCACCAGCTGCCCAAATGATTTCAGTTTATGTACTGTACATTTTAAATATGTAATTCATGGAGGGAGAGATGGGAATCTGGCACAAGAAACCAATTTAAATGCCTACAGAGATATGCCTGCAAAACAAAAAGAAATGCATGAGAAGCAATGACTGCCAAATATGTTTTAAGTCCTATCCATATTGGTGAGACAAATAAAGAGAAAAATGAGTAGAGTGGAAGATGCGGGGAGACTAGGCCACAAGTGGCACAAGTACATTTGGTGTGGGTGAGGGGAGCATTGCCTACAACATCACAATGAATCAGAGATTTAATCAGTACCTTTGTCATCATACATTTCCATCATCATCCATTTCCATGCAATGAGCCAAGGTAACCCTTAGGGGCAGATTTATCAAGGGTTAAAAAACCCTCGAAGTAAAATCCTTCAAATTCGAATATCGAATTGAAGGATTTTAGTGCAAAGCTTCGTTCGATCGAATAAAGATCGATCGAACGATTCAAAAGAATTTAAGCAATCGATCGAAGGATTTTTATTCGATCCACAAAAACGTAGAAAAGTGCTGGGGTAGGTCCCCATAAGCTAACATTGGACTTCGGTAGGTTTAAAGTGGCGAAGTATGAAATCGAAGTTTTTTTAAAGAGACAGTATTTCGATTATCGCTCGCTCGAACGATTTTTACTTAGAATCGTTCGAATCATTCGATTCGATCTAATTTGACCAATTCGATGGTCGAAGTACCCAAAAAATTACTTCGAAATTCGAATATTCGATTTATTCACTCGAAGTTAGTAAATCTGCCCCTTACTGTTCTGTGGCAGTGGGAGCCTGCTGTTAGTTAGCATAGCCTGTCTGACTAAACCAGCTAATCAGTTTTGAGGGGTGTTTAGCAGGAGATATTTTATTTAATTATAAGCATCTTGTCTATATATTCCAAGACCATATTCATCAGAAACATTACATTCCTGCACTCTGTTCTGTGGCTGAAGTTGTAAGGAAATGGGCTCATACTGGGAATGTGTTTATTGAATGTTAATGTTTCGGTCTGCGGAGGATTTGTGCAGTTTATTTCCCTACATTCTGGTAAGTGTCTTGCTAATGAATGTACGGATATTAGAGATGGTTTATCAAGCAGATTGCTTCCGAAGTGTGAAGTTACCAGGGAAAGCAAGAATTATTCTGTCACAACTGGCTGCATTTTAATATATCTGCCTCAGCCCCGCGTCTGTTCTCTGAGCAACAAGTCGTTTATATGATGCACTCCAAATATCCATACATGTGTCATATTCAGTGATTTAACAAGCCCAAGTGTCACATTCAGAGAGAATGGTGCTACAGTATGTAGTTTAACAAAGCCTATTTTTTTTAGGAAGCAATGGGAATAGATTATAACTGCTATCACCTTCTTCGAATTGTGTCACTTATGGGCAATGACACAGCAGTTTGTGGCCAGCAGGCAGTCGCCTCTCCATCGGGTGAAAGTGTCTGAAAAAAGGAAAAAGAATAGGGACTACACTTGTAAAACACTTTACTTGTTGTTATCAGGGTAATCATGAGACAATGCAAGTGACAAACCGCTACTTCTGTCATTGCATTTTAGTAATTGTGTATTGTTATGTTATTCTCTTGTTCTCTGTCTGTTATATTAATGGATTCAATTGTATAAACATAGAGGTACATTAATAAAAATGTACAAACATGCATAGAATGCCCCTTTCATATCTGCTCATATCTGCTCAATGAGTAGCCTATTCTCCCCCAAGCTTGCAGTGCCCCTCAATGCTTTACATTGCCCCCTTAGAATCTGCAGTTTAGATTCCAAAAGGAAAACTCACTTACATCCCTCACAAGTGAATTCTCTTGAAATGACTGCTCCATCATTGTATACATGCAAAAAGACACACATGAAGTGGCACCAACAACCCGCTAAAACGTACTGAACTGAACCAAATACACATCACTGTATACTGCCTTTTTCATTTCAAACTCAACTTATAGAGGGATGTATATAAATAGTGTTGTGACACTATAGGGCAAATTCACTAAAGCGTGAATCGCCTAACACTAGCGCAAATTCACCAGCGTGACTTCATTTAGTTACTTCGCCGATTTAACGGGTGCTGGCGTAAATTCACTAGCGAAGTGGACCTACTCTAGCCCTACTTCGCACCCTTACGCTAATTCACTAACTTGCGCATTTTACTGAACGTTACCTCTTACGCCAGACTTGACTTCACCACCTCAGACCAGGCTAAGTGCAATAGAGTAGATTGGGCTTGCTTCGAAAAAAGTTAAAATTTTTTCTAAGTCCCAAAAAACGCTGGTGTCTTTTACTTTTTTAAGTGTGATAGGCTGAAAAAGATCGTAATTTTTTTTGGGAGTACCCTCCTTCCCCCCTACATTTCCTAACATATGGCACCTAAACTATACAGTGGGCACATGTATAGGGCAAAATAACAACTCTATTTTATTTTATGAAGCTTTCCCAGGCTTGTGTAGTGTAATGTAATTGCTGCTACATATACGTCCATTGTACTTTAACTTGGCGCCGTATGCAAATTAGGCATCGCTAGCGGAACTTCGCTTTCCTTGACTAAATAACGCTAGCGCAACTTCGCTAACGTTTGCCTCCCTGAGAGCAACTTTGGATTTTAGTGAATTAGCGGCGGCCTGGCAAAGTGCGCCAAAGTGTGGTGAAGCCTGAGCTAGCGCAACTCCACAGGTTAGTGAATTTGCCCCTATGGGTCTCATCTCTCAATAGTTTCATCCACTAATCTTTTTAGCAAGATCGTTGAAAATCTGAATGTATTTTACTGGGTTAAAAAGTAATGGTTCTAGTTAGGAAGCCCAGTATTTAGCAGTGTTACATATCACTGCATTGATGCTATCTAGAAATAATTAAGCTTTTTTAATATAAGTATGGATTTACTAAAGTTGAAGGGGGAGATAAACAGTTTCCTGGCTTCCATAAGGTGGCGGTACATGACCCAATGCTCAAGAGGTCTGGGCGATTGGCTTGCTGCTAAGTTACTGTACGACAGCCATAAGTGTGCATGGCCACCTTTCTATTGTTTGTTGGAGCCAACTGTTGTACCATGTGGGTTGGCAAACTCCTCCTTGTGTGACATTAAGGGGGTTATTTATCAAAATCTGAAAAGTTCTCACAATTTTCTGAAAACTACCCGAACATATCCACACTGACTTTTTCCCCTATTTATCATTAATTTTTTTTTAAAAAAAAAAATTCTTGTGCAGGGAAAAAAATCTAAATTTTGGAAAAATCGAAATCATACAAATTATTCAGATTTGTTGCTGAAACTGCGACTTTTGGGGATTTGACACCCGAAACCACTGACTTTTTCGGATTTGACGCCGAAAAAACCCATTACAGATCAGTATATCTTTGGGACATCTCTCATTGATTTCTACATGAACTCAACACGTCTGAGCTGAAGTACTTCTGAATAATGACTTTTAACCCCATAGGGGTTTAATAAATCACTAACAATTAAAGTTTTTTTTCTACAAAAAAATGGTGCTTTTCCATGTTTAAAGTCTGACCAGAAAAAATCGGACTTTAATAAATAACCCCTGTAATGTTATAACCCATTTGTTCCACTGTTATACTTTAGTCTTTATATAACCTTTTTCTATTATGTAAGCTATGCCATATTAGACCTAAGGAAAGAACTATACAGTATATCAGTTTAACATCACTGTTACCATTGCCCCATTGTTTCTCTGGACCAATAAATAATGTAATCAGTAGCTTAATTCCATCAGTTTTTGTAAACCCTCCTATTTACAGTATCCCTATAACGCCTAATTTTCTCACCTACTGCTATTCATTGCATTGATCTTTCAAGCTATATAAGGTGCAGACCTCTGTGTATTGCTATAATTTTATTTGAAAAACAATAAATTGGTCAGAAAGTAGCCAACCTTATAATGCAGTCTAAGAAAATTACAATTGGAGTGCTACTTTCCAATAAATAACAGCAAACACCAAGCAACCATGGCACATAAATGAAATGTAAAAGAAAAGTCTAAAATTGACCAGCAATTATGTCCTTCCTTATTTCTAAAGGCATTTACTCTTCGTCTGTCTGGCTAGGAAATTAATGGTGTAGTGATGGTGGACCACGGGTCATCTTAATTAATACTCATAATTTGGGAGAATGTTACATAGGGGGACTTTCTCACTACTCTATTAATATGATGCAACTTACAATTATAAACTTGTGAAGGCCCTATAATTTTATTTGTGATGCTTACAATAACAACAGCTGTGACACAATCAAGCAACAATAATCTGTAATAACAGATTAGAATGTTGTGTACTGAATGTGTTTAAAGCATCTGTAATATTCAATGGGGCAACGGCATCAAACAATAATTTCGTCTTGTTTTAGAAAACGAAATAAAGATCTCCATCAGGGATTCCTTCTAAAAGAATTAACCTGAAAAATAAAGGTTTCAGAAAGACTCTTAGGGGGTTATTTATTAAAGTCAGATTTTTTTCTCATTGGTCTTTTAAAAGAATTGTTCAGTATAAAAATAAAAACGGGTTAAATTGATAGGCTGTGCAAAATAAATAAATGTTTCTAATATAGTTAGTATAAAATGTATAAAAGCTGGAGTGACTGGATGTCTAACATAATAGCCAGAAAACTACTTCCTGCTTTGCAGCTCTCTAGGTTTACACTGATTGGTTACCAGACAGTAACCAATCAGTGACTGGGGGGGGGCACATGGGCCATAACTGTTTGCTTTTGAATCTGACCCGAGAATCAATTGCAAACTCACCAAACAATTATGTCCCACGTGGCCCCCCTTCAAGTCGCTGACTAACTCAGAGTTAGAGAGCTGAAAAGCAGGAAGTTGTGTTCTGTTCTTCTATGTTACACATCTTCTCATTTCAGCCTTTATACATTACATTTTTGGCTAACTAACTATATTAGAAATATTTGTTTTATTTTGCACAGCCTGTCTATTTACGCAGTTTTTATTTCTACACTGAACTGTTCCTTTAAAGGGGAAAACACAATTTTTTCGTGGGAAATAAATCCCTGAGGGTGTTAAACGTTCGAATAAAACTGCATTTCTGTAGAAGGCAATAACATATGTCCCAAAGATATCCTGATCTGCACTGTTTCCAGAAAAGTTGCAGTATTCGGACAATAAAATCTGAAAAAGTCATGGTATTCAAGCTTCAAATAAAAAAACTTGCAGTATTCAGGCGTCAAATCTGAAAAAGTTGCGAAATTTGTATTTTTTTCTCATGATTTTCTCAAGTTTTTTTCCACACAAGAAATTTTTTGGAAAAATGTATTGATAAATAAAGTAAAAAAATCAATAAATAACTAAATAACCCCCTTAAAGAAGCTGGCGTTGGCTAATGTGACTCCAAGCAACAATGGGCTTCAGTTTTTAAAATGTTGCCTAGAGTCAGGCAGACAGTTTCATTATTCCTATTGCAACAACTGAGTGTAAACCCTGACTGGTTGCTTCAAGTACCTTTCTAGTAAAGGATGTACTATGACCCCATCTTTTAGGATTAAGGCTGCATGTGCTTGAAGAATATTCGCTTATTTATTTTCTTGACTACATTAAAATAAACTTATATATGGTGAATGTATGTAATAGTTTGCAAAACTGCAATTAATGTCATATATTGTTAAATATGTCAAGTGGCCATAAATCTGTTCTTGTAAGTAGCAGAGCAAACGGTTCTGTAATGCACCTGCAGGCTTCCTGCAAATCACTCACCACTGTGGGTCATTCTGCTAATTTTTTTGTCCCCAGATAGTCATTTCAGCAGTATTATTTCCAGGCGCTTTCAGAAATCACAAAATTGGTAGACCTGGGAATAGCACTAGTGATGGGTGAATTTTTGAGGCAATTTCGCGAATTTATTCCCAGCGGTGAAACTCATAAATTCGCCGCTAATTCGTGCCTGGCGAATAAATTGTACAAAGCAGTGCTTTAATTAGTGATCTGCTCTAGTACTATATCTGTGGGGGATCAGATGAGCGAAAGAGAAAGAGAGGTTAAAAATGATACATTAACGTGCTAGAAATCCAGCACATTGTTCTTTAATGTTACGGGCGCTGTGGATGATATGTCATCCTTTTCCTATGATTAGTAATATGCTTGGTGGTTAATTGAAATGCCCATATGGTCTTACCATCCACCCATATGTTTTCAGTTTAAATTACTGAAGGTGTAAATAATTGTATTGAGAATTACATACAGTCAACATGTCATTATAAAAACTGCTGTGCCTGATCATCTCTAATTAACTATTCAGATAGAATATTTAGACTGAACTAAATCTTAATTAATCTTCACTAATCTCTAAAATTATTAATGGTGACATTTGTATTGATCTGAAAGAAACAATAATGTTATAATAATAATGTTGTTGCTATGTGCTACGATTTGTTCTTAAATGAGCAGTCTACCTATTATAATCATCCTGTATAACACACAGAATGTTTGATAAGTCAGATCAGTCACACAAATATCATCTTAACTGAAACAGAATAATTGCTTGAATTATATATATATATATATATCTTTTTTTGTAATCTTTCTAAATATTGACATCATGTGATAGACTGTACAGTTGTCTAATTTCAGCAATTTGATAAGATTCGCCTTCAATTTTGCCTCTATCTTGGCCAATAGGCTGCTATAAAGTATTGCAAATGTTGGACTAATTAATCAAGAGCACAAGGCAACCTGCAGAGTTCTTCCTACTAGTGTATATCATCTGAGATCCTATGCTACATATATACACTCTGCCACTCCATTCTGTCAATCCCTGCACTGGCTTCCGCTACTTTTCAGAATCAAATTCAGATTAATGACCCTGACATTCAAAGCACTTCATAAGTCTGCCCCACCCTACATCTCTGAACTCCTCTCTATATATTCACCCAACCGCTTACTACGCTCCTCTACTGACCGGCTACTTAACTCTTCTCTCATTACCTCCTCACATGCTCACATTCAAGACTTTGCAAGGGCTGCACCCCTCCTCTGGAACTCTCTCCCACAGTCTGTCCGACTTTCTCCCAACCTTTCTGCTTTGAAGAAATATCTTAAAACGCACTTCTTTAGAGAAGCCTACCCTCACTCTGCTTAACTACCAAACGCAACACCACATACAGTACCACATTTCTCACCCACTTAATTCAATCTTGTCCACTCCCACACCATGTGTATTACTCCCTTCCCTTTAGAGTGTAAGCTCTTTCTGCATAGGGCCTTCCTCACCTTTTGTACTGGTATTGATTGTGATGTATGTAACTCCATATGTTCTATGTATGTAATTCATGTGATTTAGTTGTATTATCACATTTACTTTACAGTGCTACGCAATATGTTGGCGCTATATAAATACATGTTAATAATAATAATAATACACTTGCTACGGAATTTAGTGAATTCATCAACATGCAAGGAAATAGAATATGTTAAATATACTTGCCAGGAATGGGAGTAGGGTTGTTTGAAATTACCATTTTGTATCATCCTCATGCTTTTATATATTCTTTGTCCAGTTACTTTACACTAAGGGAAACAACAAGAAGCTTGCCCTCTTTATCAAAATTCAAATTTGTGTATTTTCAACATATAAAAAAACAAACTTCAAATTCACTTATTTATGAAAACCTGAAAACTCAGTTGCTTAAAGGAGAACTCAACCCCCCCACTAATAAAAACCCCTATCCAGCACCCTACCTAGCCCCCTCTCCCTCCCCTCACCCACATAGGTGATAACATCTATAAGTGCCCCTATTCCTTTACTTGCCTATAAGTACAGAGTAAGCGCATCGGAGCTCATGGGTGCCATCCTCCGGCTCTTCATTATTCTTCGGGTCCTCTTCCTTCCCTTTAACAATTTCTGTCACTTTTGGTGCATGATCAGGAAGACTGCTCCAATTGCACATGTGCCAATACAGCGATCGCTTCCTGAAGAAACAGAAGATGGTGTCCACGAGCTCCGCTGCGCTTACTCTGCACCAATAGGCAAGTAAAAGATTAGGGGCACTTATAGGTGTTATCACCTATGCAGGGGGGGAGCAGGAAGGGGAGACTATGTAGGGTACTGTGTAGGGGTTTTTATTAGTGGGGGGGTTGAGTTCTCTTTTAAAAAATGTGTGGGAAAAAACCATGAACACAGAGCGATCACATTATATTCATCATTTACAATGAGTCAACTTTAAAGAAAAACTTGCTTCAGTTTTGTTTCATTTAACATTTGCTGTTCAAGAAATTCCTGTGCATCTACTCTATGTATGTCACTTCAACATAATGTAGAAGTGCCAGCTATTGCTGTGGATCCTTTCATTTAATTTCATTATGGGCTATAGGAATTCCTGTGAGTATAGTGCACTGATGCATTTTCTCCATTGTTCTCCAATTGTTTACTAGAAATCCTGACCATAAAAATGATGGTGTACTGGCTTTTGTCTTGAGAATAGCCTTGCTCTGTTGTTGTAGCCTTGGGCTTCTTCACCCAGATCAACACTTGACTGTGACATGTGCTGCTAGTAATGTTTTTTATACAGGGAAAAGCAGCAACATTATTATACTAATAATGGTTCAAGCATATTCTCACTTTAAATTGGATAAGTCTTTGCTTTCACACTTCAGTGGAGAGAATGACCTCCTGTCGACCATAAATAGAAAAATAACTGGAAAGGATATCTGCTTCTAGACGCACTGATATTTCTTTTCTTATAGCCTTGATGGATGCTGCCCCCAAGTTGCCCCTGGTATTTTTATGTTTTATACAGATAAATAATTGGCAAAAAAAATCCTTTTCTGTAGTCAACAGCTGTTTGAGGTTTGTAGAAAGGGCTTTAATGATAATTGTTGGATAATTCTTTGTCGTTTGAGAAATAATATGTAACATATTATAGGAACATTCGAAGAGGATTAGCTAATAGAAGCAGTGATGGGTGAATTTCTCCCATTTTGCTTTGCAGACAAATTTGCAAATTTCCAGCAAAATTCACTAAGCGGCGAAAAGTTTGCGGGGAAAAAAGCGAAATTGACGCCTGCGTTCAATTTTGGACGCGCGTCTGAAAAAGTCGCTCGCATCAATTTTGCTGGCATTATAGTCAATGGGCATCCGAATAGTGTTGACACACGGCAATTTTGATGCGAGCGACTTTTCAGATGCGCGTCCAAAATATTTTGACGCCGATGAATTTTCGCTGGCGAATTTTCGTGGGAGATTCGTGAATTTATTCACCGGCGGTGAAATGTGGAAATTCGTTGCAAATTCATGACAGGCGAATTTATTCGCCGATCACTAAATACAAGTCTACTAAGAATGTTTAGGATTACATACTGTAGCATCACATACACAAAGTATGGCTATTGGCATCAAAAGTTGTGTTAAAATATCCAGTTAGTCTTTACCTTGGCATGCTTCACGATCTATGGCAGCAGAAATGCATACCCAATGATGTGTTCCAACACACTTGCAGAAGAAGCAGACATTCCTTAAGAAATTATGATAATAAATGGTACAGTGTTGCTGCTTGTATTGCTTGATTCTCTCTTCTCAGGACCCAATCTTTTATATGTAATCCTACATCCATTTTGTATGTAATTCTACATCCATGCAAATCAAGGGATATGAATTGCTAACCTCCTAATATTTCTGCTGTACACAATAAATAAAATATCATCTCTGCATAGTAATCACATCATTATGGTTCATGACACAGACTATGAATCTTGCTGGCATAAAATTGTTATTTTAGATAAGAAAGTCTGAGAGTATAAGCACTGAAATAGCTGTTGGACTTATTGTACAGAAAGCCTCTTTTAGGAAAGGCAATGGCTGGAAACAAAGTATAAAGCTTGATACAGGCATGCTGTATAAAAAGCAATGGATCAATATGTCTTTGGTTTCAGAAAAGACAGACAAGCTGGCAAGACACTGTCAATTTTTGTGTATTCCTCACAAGCTCAGCCTTGCAAACACAATACCTAAAGGAGGTTATAAGCCACAAGGCATGTGCTTGGGATGTAATGGAATAAAGCAGAGTTAAGCAGCAACACAGGCAATGTAAGGTCATGCTGGAAGTCTCAGGGGAAATGCTCTAATAGATACAAGGTGTAGGACTTAACTTGAAGATAAACGGTATAATTTTAGGTTAGCGGCAATGAAGTGTTATTAAGTACTGGAGGGTATGAGATACAAGCTCTGGCTATACAAGATGTGCTCAGTCAGGCTTTTGTATATTACTGACTAGGGATGTAGCGAACTGTTCTGCTGCGAACTAGTTTGCGCGAACTTCGACCGTTCGCGTCCGCCGAATGTTCGCGAACGTTTGGGAACGTTCGCATTTTGAGTTCGCGTTCGATTCGAATACAAGACGTTCGACCATTCGACCATTCGAATTCCTTCGACCGCTAAAATCGAACGATTTCCATTCGTTCGAACGATTGTAAGCATTCGATTCAATGAAAAGCATTCGATCGAATGGCTTCGATCGTTCGATTCAAATGAAAATCCTTCGATCGAATGATTAAAATCCTTCGATCGTTCGAATCGAACGATTTTAGCGGGTGTTCGAAGTTCGCGAACTGTCCGCGAACGTTCGCATTTTTTGCCGGTGTTCGCGAACGGCGTTCGCGAACACCAAATCGGCAGTTCGCTACATCCCTAGTACTGACCATGGTCCTATAGCACAAGGTTCTTGACTGGGGAATGACTTAAAACAGGGAGACTGAATAAAATGTTGCTAAGTTAAAGAGGAATTCTAATGTAAATTACAATGTAAATGTACTGTATGTTACTTACATGTGCATGGGTATGGAAAGAACAAGAACACAATTAACTATATATATTTTTTTTGTCAACTTCTTTTTATTTGTCTTTTGTAATTCCACAAACAACAATAAACAACATTTACAATTGCCATTTGCCGCTTCCATTTGTTCATGAATATCTTTTGGTTACCAGTTGATGTAAGTCCATGGAAGTAGTCAGGTAACTGAATATCCACCATAAATTATTAGTGCATTACCCAAACATACACATTCTCTATTACATACAAATTCACCTGCCCTACCACCTCATATAGAAGGAAAAGTTCTGCCAGCTACTTGTCCTAGTTATCCAGGGCCACCCATTTCGACCAGATCACTTCAAATTTACTTGGGCAGTTCCTAGATACATAAACTGCTTTAATATGGGTTAAGTTGATGTTGATAAGTTGTTTCCATGCTCCAAATAAGGGGAGTTTGTGGCCTTCCAGTGGAGTAAAATTAGTTTCTTGGCAAAAAACACTGTAGTAGTAATAGCCTGTCATGTGTATTGAAGGGCAGTTCCTTTGTAATCCCTAAAAGCCTTAGATTTGGTGTAGCGATATGCGGAAGTCCTAGGTGAGTGTGTAAAAAGTTCCTTATATCTTTCTAGAATATTTGTATTTGGACACACTGCCAAAACATATGAAAGAATGTGCATTTCTCCAGGCAACCTCTGAAACAGGAGTCCATCTTGTTTGGGTATATTTTGGCCAGCCTTTCCGGCGTGAAGTAATTGCGGTTGAGAAATGTATTTGTATCTACCAAGTCTATCCTTGGTAGGTATAGAAATATCTTTTACTTGGCTAAATATGTCCGACCATGTATCCTGGTCAATGTCTCCAAGATCCTGACTCCATTGGGTCCTGCCTCTTTCCAGTGGATCCGGTCTAAAGTCCATTAGTCCGCTGTTGAGGATAGATGTTAGGTGGAGTAGTCCTTCCACTTTAAGGAGCTTCTCCAGCTGGGGTTCTCTAAATTGTAAGTTGTGAGTTGGGAATTGCACTGAGAAAGCGTGTTTCAATTGGAAGTACCGAAATAGGTAGTGATTTGGCAGATTATAATAGTTTTTCCGATGATCAAAGGTTTTAAGGGTATTCCCATATAGAAACGAAGGATCTGGTGAGAGCTATCCTATTTGATACGTGTAACCAAAAGAGGGTGGGGGACACCCCTACAAACCCTTTGCCCCATAAGTAATTTTGTGCTTTCTATGTGTATAACAGTAATTCAGACCAAGCTATAGGAGGAGTACTACTTGCCTCACTCGCTAAACTTTAAAGCATTGTGGATGCTGACTATTTCTGGAGAACTATAACTCTCACACTGAGATACTGTCGTGACTAAACTCTCTTCTGGAGATTAGGGGGATGACCAAGCAGTAATTTATCCTAAAAGAAAATTCATAAGGGAATTCATTTTATCATGGTTATCATGGTTCATGGTTATAAGTGATTATCTATTTATGAATTTCTATTGAATTAATTTTGGGTTCTGGCTGGCCAGGCTTTATTTGATTAATGATTGATGAAGAATTTTTATAAGGGTAAATAAAATCAACTGGCTTTTTAATTACACCTTTTACATTATTTATTTTATTTATTGGTATCCTCAATAAGACCTTGGGGATTAAATGTGTATTAAGGACTGGTTGGAGAGGAAAATAATTACTTTCCCTTTTATGTCACATTACTTTATATTTTTTAGGTTGGAGAGGAAAATAATTACTTTCCCTTATAGGCCACATTACTTTATATTTTCCTTTCTTTAACCTTATGTAGCTTGTCTAATGAGGCCACTATACCAAGATATTTAATTTCAGTCACCCATTTCAGTGGGAGATCCGCTCTAGGTCAAGGGATAGGGTCTATTGGAAGAATACTGTTGACAGTTCCAGTTGACACGTAAGCCTGAGTATTCCCCAAATTGTTTCACCAGCTGATTAATACATGATTTAAGGAGTGATTGGTATCTGCAAGGTAAGACATGTGTTTAATTACATTGAAAGGTTTTTCTTTTTATCTGCAAACAAAATAATTTTGGTAAAATCATATTACAGTATATAATAGCCTTTCATCCTATGTATGTGTAAAAAGCCATGAATGGCATGGTTAAAAACTGATAATAATTATATTATAATTGTAAACTCACATCTGCTATATGCTATGGAAATGTGGGCACATATAAAATGGAAATGTACACTTTTACCATTGCAGAGTAGCAGATCATTATACCCTTGCATTCTTGTGTTACTCACTCTTCAATGTTTTTGTACATAAAGCCCATTGGTTTGATTGGCAGCATATATTTTCAACCTGATTACAATCAATGGCTCTTTGAAGGTGGTTGAACACAGCAGTGGTGATGCTAATACAGGGAATTGTCCATTCTCGTGTGCTGCAATTAATGAAAAAACAAAACCATTATAATAGAGAAAGCATTACCAGGGGTTGACCTGAATGTGACAGAACAGAATGGCAAATCCTTTAGTAATCCAATATAGGAGCATTACTTTGCTCAACATGGAAATGGTACTAAATTGCAATACAGGTATGGGATCTGTTATATAGAATGCTTGGGACCTAGGGTATTCCAGATAAGGGATATCTCCGTATTTTGGATCACCATACCTTAGATCTACTAAAAACAACCATTTAAACATGAATTGAACCAACAGGATTGTTGTGTCTCCAATAAAGATTATGGGGCAGATTTACTAAAGGGCGAAGTGACTAACGATGGCAACGATTCACCAGTGTTACCGCTTTCAGGCACTTTTCTGATTTACTAAAGTGTGCAGGTGTAAATTCAATAGCGAAAGAGACAGACACTAGCGCTCATTCACACTCTATCGCCAGACGAATTTTCGCTCTAAAGGCCAGACTTGCCTTTGCCATCTCAGACCAGGCAAAGTGCATTGGAGTGCATAGATCTTCCTCAATTTTAGTGGAAAAATTTTCTAAGTCCTTAAAGTTTTAAAGTCCTTAAAAGTCCTTACATTTTTTTGGGGGTAACTGGGTTCCCCATACATTTTCTAACATATGGAACATAAACTATACAGTGGGCTCATGTGTAGGGCATTATAACAACTCTATTTTTTTTATTAAGGTTCCCTGTAATGTAATGTATTTGCTGCAACATATACTTCCATTCAAGTTTATAATTTCCCGCTGTATGCAAATTAGCCTGAGCGAAGACCTCTAACGTAGTTGCGCTAGGCATAATTGAACGCCAGTGCATCTTCGCTTTGATTGCCGAAGTAACACTAGCCAAAATTCGCCAGCGTTTGGTGCCCTCAATGCAACTTCGGATTTTAGTAAATTAGCGTTGTCTGAGTGAATTTTTGCCTGCCGAAGAGTTGCGATGCCTGCGAAGCCGTCGCTGGCGAATTTTCGCTGCTTAGTAAATTTACCCCTAAGTATATCTTAGTTAGACTCAAGTACAAGATACTGTTTTATATTTACAGAGAAAAAAGAAATCATCAGTTATTTGATTAAATGTGAGTCTATGGGAGATGATCTTCTTGTAAATCAGAGGTTTCTGAATTATGGGTTTCTGGATAATGGATCCTCTACCTGTAATGTACATACATAGTTATCATTTGCATGTACAAGCATGCAGGGATGGTCCAGTATATTAGGACTGTTTATTCTTTTATTGTTTCATTTAGGTTTTTAAAGCCCCTGTTCTAGTTTCCCATAAACATATCCTGATTGCTTTATATCCTCTTTAATTACAATACATCTCTTATTTGGCAGGTTGACCTTTATCCTTTATTTACTTTGTGAACATCTTTATGGAATCAATTTTTAAATAACGTTATCGATCCAAAGGGGAATGTTGAGGTCATATTTATTTAGTAATTGTTCCATTATTAAATGTCACAACTGTATTTACTGATTAATACTACAACAAAAATACTGGAATAAAAGTACTGGAATATAATACATAATTATATGTGAACAAGATGTGCCTAGTGAAAATACATCTTTTGTGTAGGGCTCATATACACATGACACTAGATCCCTTGCTAACTTTTGCTACCTTTTTTACCACCCAGCAGCATACTGTATTTGGACATTTATAATACTGTATATTTCAGAAGAACATGTATACCAAGAAACAAAAGTACACAGATTATTTCACATGTATTTTCCCCAAGTGAGTATGTTAGTAAAATGAATTTACTAGTTCGATAGGAAAGCAACCTAATTATTTGTTCATCAATTGTGTTTTCTTCATCCTGTTTTGCAGAGAGTAATGTCATGCCCAGACTACCACAGGGCTCCATGACGATTTGTGGAAGATGCCCCGTGTCCTGGCGCCTATGATGCTCGTTCTCCTGTGGCTGATGAAATCTGCTGGTAGCCCTTCCCTACGCATCGGTGAGCATCTAGGGGTTTTTTGGTGTCTGTTGCTTTTTCCTTCCACAGCCTTGTAAACAACTCTGAATAAATATGTTGGCAGAAAAGTCAGCTATTCATTATTTTAATTATTATTTGTAAAATATGGTTCAGACATACTGAATTGTATATTAATTGACTATAGTAAACTTTTTCAAGTTGGCCTGGGTGCAGTAACCTATAGCAGCAAATCAGCAGACAGCAAAACAAATATCGTATTCCTTGCCATGGGCTATTACCTGCAAACTTAGTGCCTTTTATAAATCTGATATAAGTTCCCTTTGATAAGTTTAAGTAGATTTATTTGATTTGTGGTAATCTTATATCCTTAAGGCATTTTTATGACAGGGGAGAAAAGGCAAAGCAGCCTTCTTTTTAAGTGTTCCACTAGCCTTAAAGGAGAAGGAAAGGTTAAAACTAAGTAAGCTTGATCAGAAAGGCTTATATAAATAAACCAGTAAACCCTCAAAGTAATGCTGCTCTGAGTCTTCTGTCAAAAGAAACACCACATTTATTTCCTTCTATTGTGTCCACATGGGCTTCTGTATCAGACTTCCTGTTTTCAGCATAAACCTCCAGGGTTAGGGCTTGAACATGCTCAGTTTCCTCCTCTCTCCCTTTTCCTCCTCCCCTCCTTGCTGTGATCTGAGCCCATAGCTATGAGTAAGCAGGGAGACTCAGGCAGGAAATGATGTCACAACAAGCTAATATGGCAGCTGCTATCCTAAACAAACAGAGAGAGTTTCTAGAGCTGTTTACTCAGGTATGGAAAAGCATTCTAGCTTTCACTGTTGTGGTTAATATATTGGCAATAAACTGCCTCGGTAGCTTTCCTTCTCCTTTAAGCACAGTAAAAACAAGAGGGTTACTAAGCTGACATGGAACCTTATGCTTCATGGATAAAGCTGAGCAAAATAAGATAAGTGGGTGCTGAAAAGAGAACCTTGACAGAAAGATCTTCATTGTTATTACGTTGAGATTTGTAAAGCATCCATTGGGTGCATCATTTCAATCTTAACATTTTATTTTGCATTAGGTGTCTTTCAGCAATTCATTCTTTCAACGGATTTAAAACTGTCTTATCAGGACAGTTGGTCTTTTATTCCTTGATATCATGTTGGTTTCATCAGATTACTCATACACCCAATTGTGTTTCTCATCTCAAGATTTCTTTGCTTTTTTTTTGTTTTATACATAAGTGAAAATTATGCAAATTGAAAATAAAGAATAAATATATATAAAACAACTACTGCCCTGCCCATTTGTTAATGCTTAAGAAGGCAGGTATTTTGGTGCAATTCAACATTTTTGCCACGTTGAACCGTGTAACATTTTACTAATGCAAAAATCTGTAAGTCACCTTTAATACATTTTAGTCCATTTGCTCCCTATAAAGATCTATAGTGTAATTTTATTGATATATTTAATTATTTATTTATATATTTATTTATTTATTTTTATTTATTTATTGATTACATTTTGAAATTACAACTTTGTATATAAATGGACATGCACAGTAGTTATTATATTGTATAACTAATGTAAACAGTTTAAAGAAAAACATTTTATGTACATATGTTTTAAATATGCCCCATATAAGTATGACAGCTTATTCCAAAAGCACAAAAGAAGAACAAACAATGCAGCGTCCAGTTGCAATTGGTTATTGGGATCTTCTGATGATGAGGGTGCAATGAACGTATGTGGTAGAAACTATCTGTAATAAAACTTGAAATATAATTCTGCACTATAAATATAGCACAAGTCTCCTTGGGCAGCAATTTTAAAAGGTGTAGAGGACGTAAGGAAGAGAATGAAATGAGTTATTTTTTGCAGCTTATCTCTTACTGCTGAATTTCTCTGTAGCTAAACCGCCAGAGTCAGAGAGTGGATGTTTGAAGTGAGGCAGAAGGGTGTGATGTATATCTGATGAGCCGGATTTGGAGGCAGCCGGGAATAGCGTGAGAGATTTTAGTGTGTGAGGCGGATGTCTTTCATAGGCCCTTGCTTTAATGTCATGGACATCAGAGGCATCCTGTAGGGATGCATTACCTTCATAGGAATGAATGTATTATTTCTATTATAAACTAAAAGAACAGAATGATATAAACATCAAAAATAAAGAAATCTTTTTGGGTAGGCTTAGCAATTGCATATCACTTAGTGATTGCTGGGAGCACAATTCACAGTAGATAAGCAAATAGTTTCTATAAAACAGAGGGAGGGTGAATTCCTCTTGAGGCAATTTTGGGACACAGAGCTTTATACATTATCAGCGTTTTGGGAGCTAAAGTTCTCAGTGTATAAACAAACCGTACTATTATGGCACATAGAATATGGAATTACAAATGGCAATGTTTAATGGCTGACCAATGAAATTAAAAGCTACCTTTCTACTGAAAATGTAGACAAAGTTACAGCACAGGTATGTATGAGATAAATGGTTTTAGTGGTGAAACGTTTAGGACATAGATTAGCACTTAGAGGCACACTCTTGCACCCTATTAGGGCAAGGGCACAGAAAACGTATGGAACGCGTCTCTACGACCCCTCTTAGACTTAGTGCAAAGTGCCCTTAGCAATGTATTAGTCTACCCATATTGTTTAATAAAGGATAGCTGACATTGTTAGGGGCAATTAAAGTAATAAGCTAATTTAGCTGATAAAGCTCTGTACGATTATATACTTAATATTCACTCCAGTGTCCTTACAGGGAAGTGCTATCTATTTGAATTGCACAGATTAAGAAAGTGTAGAAAAAGCAGAGCTCACCCTCGTGTAAAGTATCGTCTCTCTGTTGGTCACTGCTCTCGCGGGAATCCGACTACTTCAGTCCGGAACTTACATGAGTATTACCCGCAGTTCGACGCTGACCAAACCATCCAACGGAGTTGCTGCTTTATATTATCAATGCTGCTTTTATTTAAAACACATTAAGGGGCACATTTACTTAGGGTCGAATATCGAGGGTTAATTAACCCTCGATATTCGACTGTCGAAGTTAAATCCTTCGATTTCGAAGTCGAAGGATTTAGCGATATTCGTTCGAATGATCGTAGGAAAAATCGTTCGATTGAACGATTAAATCCTTTTGATCAGAAATTTGTTGGAAAGCCTATGGGGACCTAGGATTTAGGTGGCGAAGAAGGGGGTCGAAGTTTTTTTAAAGAGACAGTACTTCGACTATCGAATGGTCGAATAGTCGAACTATTTTTAGTTCGAATCGTTTGATTAGAAGTCGAAGGTCGAAGTAGCCAATTCGATGGTCGAAGTAGCCAAAAAAAAAATTCGAAATTTGAAGTATTTTTTATTCTATTCCTTCATTCGAGCTAAGTAAATGTGCCCCCAAGTGATATACAGTGGCAGTGGTTTTACCACATACCCACTGCCATTGTATATGACTTGTAACACAGTGTGTTTTAAATAAAAGCCGCATTGATAATATAAAGCAGCTAAGCCGTTGGATGGTTTGGTCAGTGCTGAACTGCAGCTAATACTGATGTGTTATCTATTTGAATGTCTACTGGTAATAAGGACTGTTTGGATCTTGTCAGTACAGCTCTCTTCTTATGGTCCATTCTGTAAATTAATTCCTTTATTCTGTTCGTTGTTATCAGAACAAACATTTGCACTTATAGAGATGTGCTAATGTTTATATTGCCAATGTGCAGGTACCAGTCTTTAAAACCAATAGCAATAAATATTAATGCTGAGGGCAGGTGGGTTATTTTATAATAGATAGTAAACAAGTAAACTCTGGCATAATAATTTCCCTCGGTATTAATACAGTTTTAATCTACCTATCCAGCCATAGCCATAGTTAAAATAGGGCTTTAATCGTTATCAGTAAGATGGAAAAAGTTGTAGTGCAACATCAACCTTAGGACCAGTGGTTAAAATTATTATGGAATATCAGCTCTGGAGGAGAACTTCTATGGGGCTTGACAGCCTATTTTAATAAATCTTTCTGGAGCTGAGGTAAGTCAAAGGAGTAAAATCCATTAAAATAAAGTTATATTTAAAGTGATACTGTTCCTGGATGTGAGTCTACAAAGGCATGAAGTTATGTATACAGGTCTATAATGTGAAAAAAACGGCCTCACTTGTAATAATCCTGCAGTAGTTATTAATTTATTCATTGGGAGGTAGGGGCAGTTTTATTTACAGTCTCTGTGTTTTATTACTTCTGATTCTGTTGTCAAATTACCATACAGCAGCCTGAAGAACAAGTACAAGTGTAGCTTAATGACTCTTACTGTCAACTCGACATACAGTTCCTTGGTAACCACCACCAGATTGAAGTAGAGCAGAATTAATACTGCAGTGATACTTTTGTGTTCTTTTCTTTTACATAAATTATAACACAATTTAAGGCTCTTAACCATTTTGAGTAGTTTACCACTACTATGAGGTTTCAACTGACAACCCATCTTAGACCCACTGTATCTTGCAGCTTCCTGGATTGTAGTGGGTATTTGTTTATGACCTAGGTAGATTGCCCTAAATGAGAGCAATGAAATGGGGCATTTTGATAACTTACTCCTAAACCAAAAAAGCTCTTTTCTCTCAGCAGCCACAGGCATGGAAAATTTTCAGCACAAATGCATTCAATTTGGGTTCAAGTGCACACACAAGCTTGCTTATTTTAATGCATCCAACCACAATTATGCTTAAATTATGGGGAAAAAAACATTGCATTGTGTAAAAAAAACATAGTTGCTTGCTTTTGCCAGTAGTCTGGTTATTTGTGATCAATTCCACTTAATTATTAGTTCCTAGCTCTATGTACTCATTGAATTTGATGTGATATATAAGGGTATACTTAAGGGTATACTTAATTGTTTTTTACATG
The DNA here is from genome assembly GCF_017654675.1 of Xenopus laevis. Taxonomy (NCBI): domain Eukaryota; kingdom Metazoa; phylum Chordata; class Amphibia; order Anura; family Pipidae; genus Xenopus; species Xenopus laevis. Next base: position 68,213,342 of record NC_054384.1, read on the forward strand.
GTTCTACCTTTTTGTTATTTATATTGCATGAATATTAAATATACGTTTGATATAAGTGTATACCCATATTTCCCCATAGACCCATAGATTTCCATAGACCTCAGTGGAGTTTTCACAAGCTAAGACATAGGATAAAAAATTTTCATGGAATTGATGCAACCAAATCTAGTGTTTTAGTGTATACAAGATGAAACTGTTAAACCATAAAATTGCTAAATTAAGGGGCAGATTTATCAAAGGTTGAATATTAGAGTTTTTTTTAATTCGAATGAACTTGAATTACCTCAAAATTGGAATAGTATCTTATTTAAGAAAAAAATTGAATATCTAAAACTCAAACGAATAGTACCGACCCGAAAACTGGAGTTCGAATTTGACTAAACTCGAATCAAGTCAAATGTCAAGAAGGCAATTAACATCTTCAAACTGGACCTCTGCCATTGACTTTTACATGAACTCGGCAGGTTTAGGTGGCGAATAGTTGAATTCTAATTGTTCCCAGGGACAAGGTATGATGAAACTTGAATTTGATTAATAAAAACCCAGCTATATAAGTATAATAAAATGCAATGCCTAGATATTACTAAAAGAATGTTATATTTTGGAAAATACCAAGTTGAAACTGTACACATATTAACAATATATATTGTAATCTCGATGCTTATCTATGTTTTGCTCAATAAATTAGAATACGAAAGAAAAATCTTGAATTCGAATTCGAGTTTGGATTATTCCTAACTCTAATTTTTGAGTCTTGGCCAAAAATCCAATTCGAAAATTCGAATTCAAATTTCCAATTCGAACCTTATTAAATATGCCCCTAAAAGTAGACATTTTCATTTATATTACCAATTATATTTTTATATACAAAATTTATATTTGTGCAGGCAAATACTAATACCCATCTCTTATGTTAGATCTTTGCATCAGAATGTTATTCTGAGACTTTGTGGTTGGATATCAGTTTAAAATATGGATGGTCTCTCCCTAGATTAAAATGCCCTGTGAGCAAGCAAGAGGAGCAAGTGGGACCCATAAATCGTGATCATGAATGGATAAGGCAGTGACATAAATTCTCTCTGTACTATTACCCTTTCTGCAATAAATGGTTTAGATATTGAAATATTATTTGGTGTTTGTTGTAAACAACATTCATTCTTTAAACAGATTTTTTGAATTGGAAAAACATGGCAAAAATAAATACATGGTTGTTATCAAGTCTTGTGTACATAGATATACAGTACATATTAAGCTTTCATTTGTTGCCATTTGAAACAAAACAAAAAAAAGAAATCGCACATAAATATGATTGGAACTGTGAATAAATGGCCCATGGTGGTAACATGTTCCAAAGTAACCCCCTATTAGTATGTATAGAAGGCAAGGGAATGCCCACTTTTAATCATTCTGTTTTATGACCTTTTGTTCTGCCATGAAATTACATTAAATAAACACACTCCCAAGCTGTTTTCAAATGTTTGCAGAAGGGAAACTCAATATTTCCCAAAGTGATGGATGAAATGATTGCACTGGTATTAATTGCAATTGAGATTTGTTTAAGGATACATATACACCAAGGTTGAAGATTTGGGCTGTTTTCCAGCACTTTGTTATGCCCTCAGGAAATCTAAAAGCACATATTAGCCACTTGGCTACACAGAAGCTTACTGATTTAAACTATAGTAGTCTTTCTGAAGAAAACACATTGTTTACCAGAGTAGGGCACATTATATTTTAATGACTTTAAAGCACTTTCATTTTAGTGTTGTTACTCCTTTAAAGGGATAGTAAATAATTGCCATTGAATACAATTACATTGGATATATGGCTCTGAACTATTAGGCTATATCTGTGCTATAAAACCAGTGGTTCTGGACGCATAGTTTGCCACAGGGACATAAATGAGTGATTTGCATGTCGCTGCCAATAATGCCTTATGTGAAAGTTAAAATGTCATTTTTGGTATGAAGGTACCAAATACTTTCTGTTTTCAAAAGGCTTTACACTTCATGTTTTGCATTATGCAGAGCTTTTTTGCTCCTTTCAGCCTGTCTCACCCTAACTAGGTTGGTTTCTCTGCATGAATACAAGGGTTGTGCTGAACACACTTTTTGTCTATTGTTTTAATCATAAAAATATCTTTTTTTTTGTTATTTCTTAAAATAAATCATGCAAACTGGGACATTGAGGCTACTCCATTTTTGGTCTTTGCAAGGTAGATAAATGAGTTACCAGTGTACAGATAAACAAGGGACAGGACGGGTTGTACACTGGTAATCTAATTATCTGTCATCCAATGACCAAACATGGAGTAGCTTCAGTGTCCTTGTTTGACCCGTTTAGGAGAACTAAACCCTAAAAATGATTATAGCTGAAAATGCCCGGTTTTATATACTGGACTTCTTACACCAGCGTAAGTTTCAGGTTCTCAATAGCAGCAATGATCCAGGACTAGTGATGAATGTTTTTTTTTTTTTTTGCTAGGCATGGATTCACAGCGAAATTCAGTATTTTGCTATCTCCATTTTTTTTTTGTCAAAAAATGTGCAGAGACAAAAAAAGTCACAGACAAAAAATGTTGCAGCAAAAAAAAAAATGACCCATTGACTTTATTGCATTTGGAGTGATAAAAAAGACCGTGAGACAAAAACAAAGTTGAGTTTTAGTAAAAACCCCCTAATGTCTGTCTCTCACACTTAATTTTGGGCATTGTTTCCAAATGTTTGACTCTATCTTGCAATTCTATCTGGATGTCAGGATCATTGACTCCAGCAACTAAAAACAGATTGACTGTAAGGCTTTATTGTTCTTATATTCTATTTCAGCAGACTACTATTTCCCAGTCCAAATATCCTATTGTGGTCAGTTTAAATATTAAGAAGGCAAGCTGCTGAACAAAAATGTAAATACTTTTAAAAAATGAAGATGAGTTGATACTATTGCTATTAAGTGCTGTTAAAAGGAAGAAAATCCATAAAGCAAAACTGATAAGCAAAACTGTGGCATAAAAACCCCTGAAAACATTCATGAAACTTTAAAATTTTGCCAAAATGCATAGGAAGGCAAGCTAACATGGCTTTTGGGGAGATTTTAGCTCTGCAATAGCATATGCATTGTCCTACCTTGTCCCTGTGACCAGAAGCATGTTGTATGACCAATAAAAATTATTAGCTAAGTACTGTGTTTTGCATTGCTCCCTTCATACTTTTGCTTTTCTGTATATATTGAGGTCTAATATGGTGAGTCCTTGTGAACAAAATAAAAAACTGTATGCCCACAGATTGTATTCACAACGGTTTTGCTCAGTATTGTAACCCACAACAGTACAGTATATGAGACCCATCTTTTAGAGTGACTGAGTGGCATCTCATGGGGAGGTTCCTTTTTCCACTGATTTTACTTTAGGCTGTTTCATATTAGTAGGAAATCTTTCATAACTGCTGTATTTTCAAGTCGAGAGTTTCAATTTGAAGAAAATTTGCTTAGATATGAAGCAGGATGATAATCATAGCAGATTAAAAACCATGTGACATCTATGCATTTGTCCCACATAAATACTAGTTGATGGTTGCTGCCCACTGAACTCCAAACAGCAATCCAGATTTATAAATATCTTGCTTGTAGGCCCATAATGCAGATAATCACATAAGTGGCCAATTACTTCCCTTTTATTTGTTAGGTTGCAAAAGACCATTAGTTTCACAAGCAAATGTCTAAACTAACTATTCTATTATAAATGTCTGTTTATGTCACTTGAGTGACCCTTTTTGGATGATATAAGAGGCCAGTGCACTCAAGAAGAGCTAGACCTGTTCTCTCAGCAAGCGTATAGCATTTGTGTGTTTAATATTCTTGGGCTGTATTTCTTTTAAGATGGGACACAGTATGCCCTTCAGTAAAACATCCTGATTATCTGCTTTATGGTGAAATAACTAACAGTACTTATATGTGCCAAAAGGCTTCAGCATTGAAGTGAGATACACTTAGCCTCTAACAGAAAAGATGGAGAGCCTAATTATGGCCAAAAGGCCAAAAAGCATTGACAATAATTAGTGTGAAGTAGCTATGCCCTTTCCTGACCATACAATGTATCAAGGAAAAAGGGACTCTGGAGCTTACACAATTAGCTCTTCATTAGCACACCAACAGGGAGCCCGAGAAATAAATGGGAATTTTATCTGGAGTTGATTGGAGAGAATCTCTGCCTATTTCTGCAGCTTATTTAGTGGACGAAACAGAGAGGTTAGGTCCTGGTGAGAGATGAGGTTTAGTTTAAATGCAAACGATTACCCTTATAAAGCAATCCCTTATTAAATAAACTGCTTTAACTGGCAGCAAGATGTATTACCTAGTGTATATGAACTGCTTATTTAGGAAAATACTTTATCAAATCTGTAAAGGAAAATAATAATGTTCCTCTACAGCTGCACAAATGGAAGTGACTGAGATCAGGGGATTTAAAGCAGAGCAAAGCAATAAAGCAAATTAGAATATATGTACAATATATGTGTGACAGAGATGTTGATAAGAAAAACAGAGACAGACACAGATGGCAACTCATAGATATACAGAGAATCAGTGCCAAACTGATGCAGGCTCGGACACCAGGAATAAAACAGGTAGGGCCCGGCTCTTGTGGGCCCCGCCAACCCAGACCTGCTCCCTGCAAGAATCCTCTTCCTGCTGCCGACCTCCCTTCTCCGGACCGTTACGGCAAAAACACAGTACACACATGTGAGGCTGCAGGGGTGTAAAGGAGTCTGACCTTGAAATGATGGAAGCCAAAGCATTATGGGAGAAAGCCTGACCAATAAAAAGGTAGAGCAGAGACACAAATAGGGTAACAGGGTAAAGCATAAAAGCAGAAATAAAGCAGTTTGTGTGAGAGACACTAAGGTGCTGGCATCAGTAGAGGGAAGAGAAAGACAGGCAAGTCAAACCAGAGAGTTTTGTTGTAGAAACATATCAAAACTATTAGGCATCATATATAAGGAAACCCTTACAGTTGACCATCATAAAAGGTAGCATTGAAAATAGCTGCAAGCTACTTTAGGAAAGAAAAACATTCCAGAACACAGTGGAAACTGATTGCTACAGATTTAGTAAACTACATGATGAAATAGTAAAGTCACACTGTCAGACAAATAAAGACCTCCCAGTAGAACCCCAATTTTACATATAGGGCACTTCTTAGGTTCTGGCAGTTTTGGCAAGGATGTGTCAGTGTTGTGTAAGCATTTATATAGTAGAGGTGCCTGTGCCCTTCCTCACATTTCACTTCAGGAGGAAGTGGATGCTGCTGGGGCACCTGCAGTATAGGACCCAGTAATGGAGAGGGCCCAAGAGTGGACTGGCTCTTGGTGGACTTGGGAATACTGGAAACCCAAGGAATTATGTGTCTCTTGACTAGAGGAGATGGTCTGAAGCTCAAGGCAGGGAAAAAGTGTAAAGTGTGAGAGGCTTTTTGTGCTCGCACTTCAGATAAGTATTGGGAGCTTGGCTTAAAGATAAAGAAAGAGGCTCTGTTTGCTCAGTAAGCTTGGGAGCCCAGCCTGAGCATTAAACATTTATTCAAGATGCTGTGGATGTCTTTTCCAGCATGTGTTCCCCTGCGTGAGGACAAGCATTGTACGTGTGCCTGTTACATGGGAGCAACTGCCTTGTGGAAAGGGAGAGGTACTTTGGGGTAGGTAGCACTACATGGGGACATAAGAGCTCTTGAGGAAGGGACTGAACTGTGACTTTGTCCATCCAGAGTGGAGTGTGTGACTGTGTCCTAGTAAAGACTGTGCCAGGGTTGGACTTACCACATGGGTTCCCCAGGGCAGGGGTGATATTGCTATGTAATTGTATTTTACATTTCTTCAGTTCTATAAAGTTCTATTTGTTTGCTGCACTTGTGTGTTTTATTTGTCCTAGTGGAATCCCCCTGAGGTGTAATTGCTCAGTGCCCACTAGGTGAAGGCGCTGCATTAAAGTTCCCAGTATCTTTCACATTCACAAATTATTTTTATTGAGCGTGTACTACGCAAAGTTTAATGAAAGGGTTACAAGGTAGGAGTAAGAGGATGTTGGTATAAGAACATATACAAATGCAAATTGGGTGCTTGCATGTAATTCACCAAAAATTGAGATTCATTAGCTGTGTAGTTAAACATTAATTCCTTAGCTAATATCAAAGTTCAAATATAAAAGTTCAAATTCCACTAAAATGGTGTCTTTCCATTGCAGAAGGGTGTCCCAGTTCCAATCTCAACTGCTGCAGGTGCTGCCTGTTCAATGATGGTCAAACCAAACTAAATCTATAGAATAAATCAGGAAGAATTGTGTGCTTCTAATGTAGTATGCTTAGAACTATTTATTCCATAAAGAAATATAATCTTTTTGATATATTCTGTGTTGGTAAAAGGGCCAGAGTTTAATCTTTCAGACAAGAAACTGGACTGCCCAAGATAAATGCCTCGCCGCATTGGTAATACAGCCCTAGACATTTACCATGGCACCCATTCCCAAAGATAGAAAATGTCACTAGTTCTCTAAAATGTCCAGAGGGCAGAGAAAATAATGGAAATACATAATTAAAAAGGTTATACATTTTTCATATTCATTTTAGTACTAATTACAGTAGGGTTCTGCTTAAAATCAACATTTCAGTGTATGATTTTCTGAGACGGCTGAATAGTTTGTGCCTTAATTGGAGATGTGCCAATTGCAGAATTTGTGTGAATTTATCAAGTGAAACAGTGTTGAAAATTATCATGGCACCTGCCAAATAAGGAAACCAGCACAAGGAAAGAGTTAACTGGTGAGAGCTCACTGACGGGAATCCATATATACTAAAAGGGATCCTATTATTTGTGCCCCTGAAAATATCTCAGTCACGTAAAGGTGAACTAAATCTTAACCAAAGAAGTGGGGCAGACATGTTGTACATTATGTTTTGGGCTTCTATACCAGGCCAAGGCAATCACAACCCTTTAGCAGATCTGTGTCTCCTAAGATACCACTGTAGCTCCCCATCTTTTTTTCTGCTGACTCACTAATAAATAATTCAGATAACTGGGACATGTCAGCTCAGAAACCAGCACCGTTAGCATTAAAACTGTAGCATCAGCTTATATGACCACATTTTTTGCTTAATGATTTACAACTACACATAAGCTTTGCTTCTCAACAGTTGCTCAAAGCCCACTGAGCATGTGCATGTCACTGACACTTTCTTACAAAATCTAAGATGAGAAACTCTTGTGAGAACATTAAAGGCCTGGATCATCATTAGAGATGTCAGAGCTTTAGGCTGATTCAATAAGTATATAAAATAAGTATATAAAATATGGCATTTCTATCCATACTTTTAGTTCTCCTTTAAATTTGTACCGAAAAGTTGTATTAAACTTATCTTTAAAAAACATATACATAGTTACTTTATCTAATTGCACATTTTGTGCTGTCTTTCTACCCATAACTGGTATTGTAGAAGTATATTAAGCATTATCAAAATCACTTCTTTATTAAAACCTGCTGATCTTCCTTACTTTTTTGTGCAACCCAAACATTAGGCTGCAGGACTAAGTGGTTTTAGACCTGTTACTCTTTCTTGGAGGAGACTTCAAAAAAGCGAAAACAGCCAGTTTGTGCCAGGCAATATGCTAGCAGCAGTTCTTCTCATTAGATCTAAGACAGAGAGCAGCCATGCTGATTGACAGGCTAGGGTTTTTTTTATAGTCATCATCAATGCATCTATTTTTTTGGCAAGCCACAAGAATAAATGTATTAAAATGAATGAAAAAATTTAAGTATCTATAAATTTAGACTGATCCATAAAAAAATATTTGATCTATCACCCAAATAACAATTAGATTGATTCTATGATTATTGCTGATAGCCTTCTATAGTATTCAAAATTCCACACCAGATGTTATTTTAGCTGGTTGGGATAACAGACCCTAAAGGCAATTGAATATAATATATATATATGAATCAGTATTATTGTATCGAACAAACTTTGCCAGCTGGATTGATTCCAGACAATATTGAATGTCTTGGAAACCTGCAAGATTCCTGGTCAAAATTTAAGTCAGCCTTCCAGTGTTATAGAGTAGAAGTAAAATGTTACAAGGGGGACAGAGGGAAAAAAAGCTGAAAACTGCAAGGACATGAGCAGATTATATGGGGCAATAGGAGAGAAGCCTAGAAGGAAAGTAGTGAAGATGTAAGAGAGGTGAAACTGAGGGATTACATCATTTTAATCCAGTGTTTTAAGCACTGAGCAAAGTGTTCTCTTGAAATTGTTTAAATCTGAAATGTAAATGCTGCAGTTAAAAAATAATAATCACTATGGCAATGCAGAAATGTTCCTATGTGAGATTCAGTGGGGATATAATCACATCAGACATCTGGGGCACAGCTTTTCTGTCTGTGTCTGAGTGGATGTGTGACACACGGTTTGGCATTGTAAAGGTACCCCTCAAATTTTAATTCTAGGAAGAGCAAGAAAGAAGGGGTGAGATAGGAGGGAGAAAGATTTACACAGACCGCAAATATATCTGTTTGTAGGGATAAGAGCCAATTTAAGCATATTAAGGGAGAAAAGGGCATATTCTCTGTACAGTAGAGGTATGAGGGATCTTGTCCTACATTTACTTAGGAAGTAGGTAAGCTGTCACCAGTATTTATATGTATATATGCAGTGGCGTAACTAGATGTTATTGGCCCCACAGCAGATTAATTTTAGGGCCCCCAGCATATCCAGAGGCAGTCCTGTATTACCAGTATATGTTCAAAATGTTTATTAATTAGGGCCTCATGGGGCACCTTATACCTCCTGGGCACACCTGCAGCGTCTGCTTTCTCTGTAGTTACGCCCCTGCATAAATGTCTGTATGTCTAAAGACATATGTATAAAGAACATGACAACTGCACAACATAACACAACGCATTCACACTTTCTGAAAAATACTATAGCAATAAATCTGGTGCATTTAGAGGTCATGGGCTTTTTTCTTCAGAGTGACTGGGATTTACATCGCTGTGTAGAGCATTCGGAGCAAGCATTCAGTCTCACCATTAAACTAAAAGTGTAATAACTAGAGGGTAGCAGACCTCACAATTGTGGGGGGGAGGAACATTAGGCCCAGTAAATCTAAGTGGAATTTGTGGGTGTGCTTAGAGCAGACAAGCCCAAGGCGCATGGACCCAGTTGCATCTTACACACATCCACATTTCCTTACGAGAAACCTACTTATTACTCACATTTTTTTAGGGGGGGGGGGGTGGGGGGGGTATCTGAGGACAAGTAGTTCACTGCAGGTCTATAGTTTAATCTACACAGTAATGCAAAAGTTACCCATTGTTGGGCTGCCCCCCCCCTAAACCAGTACATGGGTGGCCTACAATAAACCATGGTCAGGATAAGATTTTGGGTGAGTGCTACTTTGCTCTTTTAAATCCAGTTCAAATATTGTATACATGTGATTTTTATGACAAAACTTGACACAAATGGAGCATAACTACACATTGTACTGTATAGGGGAATTTAAACCAAACTCTTCAAAAACATTTTTGTGACAAAATACCGCTGTACTGTATGTTTCAATGGCAATTTAGAGAATAGCACATGGGCACTAATCCTGCCATGTGCAAATAAGCCAGTGCAACAGAACACTCATATACAGCATCTGCTCTTCTCTGCCTATGAGAAACCTAAAAGCAAACAGCTATAAAAATTAGCCCAAATCTTTTTTGCCTCTTGCTGAGACTACTGGGTACATTTATTGGGGAGGGTATATGGGCACTGTGCAAAATATAGTAACTGTTTGGTTGATTGTGAGTTTCTTTTCATAGAGATATTTCTTCCCAAGCAGTTGCTATGATGGCAGGTAATATTTAACTGTTGAAATATTCTTGGTACTGGATCTCACGAGTTTGTGCCCTGAATGCCAGTATGTAAAAAAAACAATGGGGGTCATTTAGAAAGTTTGCACATCGCATATTTATTCGCAAATGTTTCTATTGCCCATGTTTTTTCTGAACGCTAATATATTGCACTGCTCTGCCCATCTTTCCAGTTTTTGCGAATTTGCATTGTGAATACATTTTTGAAAATGAGATGGTGTTTGCGCAAGTGACCCACTGGGGGTCGTTTAAAAAGTTTGCGCAGTGCATATTTTTTCGCAAATGGTTGTATTGCCCATGTTTTTCCTGAACGCTAATATATTGCACTGCTCTGCCGTCTTTCCGGTTTTTGTGAATTTGCATTGTGAATAAATGTTCGCAAATGAGACGGGTGTTCTCGTGAGTGCGCCCACTGTGCAAGGTTGTTGTGCGCGAGAAAAGCATTGACAGTAGCTTAAATTCTCAATTTGCTAAACTGTTTTGCAAATATTTTCTCCGCCACCAAAGTTGTGGCGTAATTCAAATGCATAAATATTCGCAATTTGTGATTTTTCACATATTAAAAAATTCCCAATTCTGTTTGCACACTCTTATTCAGCTTTATAAATGTAACCACACGCAAGGCAACTATATTCACTGTGCGAACCAATCTACCCTGTGCAAAGTGTAAATGAGCCCCACTGTGCGTGGTTGTTGTGCGTGAAAATAGGATTGACAGTAACTTAAATTCGCAATTTGTGAAACTGTTTTGCAAATATTTTCTCCGCCACCAAAGTTTTGGTGTAGTTCAAACGCAGAGTGTGCACATAAATACTGTATTAGCAATTTGTGATTTTTGACATGTTTAAAAAGCTCTTATAGAAATTCGCATTGTGAAAAAGAATTCGCAATTCTGTTTGCACGCTCTTAAGCTTTAAAAATGTAACCAAGTCTTAACTTGTCTAGAATCCAACCTACTGTACATCTGAGGCCATTGCTATAAAATGTTTTTCAGAGCTTTATATCGATTTAGGAAGATAATTGCTCACTAGAAATTGTTGCAACAACAATTAGAGGAGCTTTAAATAGATTATGGATAAGGTTCAAAATTAGATAACATTATACATTTAGATTTGTTATGAGCCTCATTATTTTAGATGCCAATACTGGCAGTCCCGCAGATACATTGGCTGGGATTTACCCTAACAACATTGTCAAGGGTGGTTGGGATGTAGATGCCAAGAAGAAACATAACAAAGCAAGGGGGAAGGGGAGTTGGAATGCTCTATGTATACTCCGTCAGATTTGTAATTACTTTGTCAGAGTGTGCATCCTCTGGAGTGAACGGAAGCATTCTCCTATCCACTAACAAATTATCTTTCTGCACAGATGACCCATTACAGAGTGGAAAACAATTAATCAGTCACTAATAAGGACTTTAATTAGTGAGGAAAAAAGAGCAGATATATGTTGCTATGTGACACACACCTGTGTTTTGCTATTACAAAATATTTAACTTTGAACTTTTGGGGCTAGACGATAGCACTGCCACCAAGAAAAAAAGGCTTTAGGGCAGGACTACACGGCAGGACTATTCCGCCGCGATCCGCGACACTGCGCAAAATCGCAGGCGTCACGTCGGATGCAACGGAAATGATGTAAATAAATGCCAGTGTCGGATAAAAAATAAAATCCCATTTTTACTTTCTTTATTGAAAAAGAAACCCATCTTCAATATACTTTAATTAAAAAATGAGTACCGTTTTTATAAGAAACCTGACTGTATGTAGTGAATTTCTCCCTTCATTTACTGCTGTGGATAGGAATTGTCAGATGGTCCCTAACTGCTGAGCAGGGAAACAATCATACTTATGAACAGCAGGGGGAGCCCCCGCCTTACTTCCCAGCCATGCAGAACTCAAGCAGCTTTGTTTATGACGATCCCTAAGCAGCCCAGACCACACTGAGCATGTGCACAGTCTTAGTCTTGCAAAGATGTTTAACAAAGTTACAAGATGGTGACCCCCTGTAGCCAACTTTGAAAGCATAAATTATTTGTTTGATTAGGCTTGTGGTGCAGTAAGTTCATGTTTATATTTAATATACAAAATACAGCATTTCTAGCCTTATTCTATTTTAGACTTTACATGCCCCTTTAACTAGTAGATTTTACCTTTACAGGTATAGGATCTATTATCTGGAATGCTTGGGACCTGGGGTTTTCCAATAAGGGATCTTTCTGTAATTTGAATCCACCATATTTTAGGTCTGCTTATAATAATTTGTAAACCCAATAGAATTGCTTTGCCACCAATGTGGATTCCTGCAGTTATTTAACAATTATGTTATTACAGGGCAATCGCCTTCCTGTAATACTGGTTTTCGGATGAGAGATCCCATACCCATTATTCCATCCATATTTAACATATTCTAACTGCTAGACTAGATGAGTAGGGGCAAGCTAAATAAAGAAACGTCCTTACTTATCTACATTACCTAAAGTTGGTGTGAATGTGAGTTAGTACTTAAGAATTAGTAATGTGGTTTATTTTATTTGTTATTGGCTATTGCAGTGATGTTTAGAGACTTTGCCTTTTGTAACTTCTTTTGAGATATGTCTGAGGTCTTTATTTTTGGTAATCAGGGTTTTTTTCTTCTAATTCTGCTTAGGATGGATAGGAAAGGACGTTTGAGCCAAGTGCAAGTACTTTTTTGAGTATTGCCCACAATTAGATCTAGACTTTCATGTGTCAACTTACAGAAGTTTTTTTCATATCTTGAAGTTGTAATATACAGTTAATAACTATTCAGTGATTTATTTTTTCACAAAAAATGTGTAGGCTGTTTTTTTCTTTATTTTCTATAAGAACATTGATTTGAAAGCAATACAGCTGTCCATCCAGACATCCACACAGTGACAGCAAATGAGCAGCAGTTCTTGGAAAAAACCCAGTGGTTACCATCCATAGTTACATTTGGATCAATTTTCACTGTGCTACTAGAATACCAGTTTCCCCTGCAAGATGAAACAGAGCAGCAAAAGCTATCATACGCAAAGCCAAACCATACTAATTAGCGATCTAAGAAAATAAATTCCTTATTGGTAGTCTTTGAGTAAAAGGTTATTCAATCAATTATGGGAAAAGAATAGGCTAGTGCTATACAAACGTGAAATGCTGATAATGACAGAACCATCCATCTCCTGTTGGTAGAGTCAATCTAGTATGTGTATATATATATATATATATATATATATATATATATATATATATATATATATATATATATATATATATATATATATAAATATATATATATATATACAGGTATATATATATAATTTTTTTTTTTTTTGTGAGCTTCCGGTAGCGAAACCCAAGGCACAGATTTCAGCACATAAATGGAGACTGACCACCTTGAAGAGTTTAAATTGCTGCTTTGCTGGCTTTTATTTTCAAATAAACACAATTCTTCAGCCCACTGGCTTCACATGGGGGAAATCACTTAACATAAACAGTCCGACTTCACACCCTCAATGGTGTTCTCTTTACTCACATTAGAGTTTAGCACACACTGGCTTTCAGTGGTACCACAAATCCCAGAATCCTCTCTGGGCACACTTGAGACACTCTTGTCTCCTGGGAGCAGTTTCTCTTGTCTTCTCTCCAGACTATTAGAGCTCTCTCCAAATACAAATTACACCTGCTACTGCATTTTTCTCACAGCCAAGTAAAAAAAAAAAGTAAAAAAAAAAAATCAACATCTCTCTCCCCACAACTTTAACATACCAATCCAAATGCTGATTTTTTTACTGATTAAAATTGCTAATCAAAGATTGATGTATTAGTCCTAACCTTATCTAACATGTCAAGTCTACATAACAGTTGTGGAAGCCAGTGGAATACTGTGCTGAGCAAGTCCACTTGAGCCTCAACAGAACTGTTTTACAAAGTTGTGTTTTTTAAGATTCACACTTTTATTTAAAAGCTTGTATTTAGAAAAACGTTACACCTTTTTCTCTTGTATGGTTACTCTATAGTGTTATACAAAAGGTTATGTTTTATTGTCACTTAAAGGGGTTGTTCACCTTTGCGTTAACTTTTAGTATGATGTAGAGAGTGGTGATATTCTGAGACAATTTGCAATTAGTTTCATTTTTTTATTATTTGTGTTTTTTGAGTTATTTAGCTTTTTATTCAGCAGCTCTCCATCTTGTAATTTCAGCAATCTGGATGCTAGGGTCCAAGTTACCCTAGCAACCATGCATTGACTTGAATAAGAGACATGCATATGAATAGGCAAGGCCTGAATAGAAGATGAGTAATTAAAAGTAACAATAACAATACATTTGTAGCCTTACAGAGCATTTGTTTTTTAGATGGGGTCAGTGACCCCCATTTGAAAGCTGGAAAGAGCCAGAAGAAGAAGGCAAATAATTCAAAAACTAAAGAAAAATAAATAATGAAGACCAATTGAAAAATTGCTTAGAATTGGCTAATGGCCTTGTATATCTCAGATTGTAAACACATATGTCAAGGATCTCTAACAAGTGTGCAGTGCTACAATTAGTACCATTAAAATAGCATTTTATAATGAACAATTATTATAATAATACTAGTTTTTCTTCCCAAACAGCAATACATTTCCACTGCAGTTATCCTCAACTATTGTGCTACACCCTTTCTAAGCTGGTAGGTGCCTTGCATGGGAACATTCAGTGTGAGCTCTGTTACACTTTTCTTATCAGGACCTTACAAAGATGGATGAAATCAGGGGCGGAACTACTGGGGTGCGATCGCACCTGGGCCCGCACCCCCTTGAGGCCCTCTGAGCTGGTTTGGGCCCTGCTGCTCTGCCTGCACCAGGGCCCCGTCGATCACTGGATGGAATATTGCAAATGCTATTGAAGCAGCAAGGGGACCCATGTTACAAAATAATGTTCTTTCTAAGTTTTAATACGTTTGATTGGAAAGGATCAGAGTGTTATTTAAAGTAACCATTAAGAGATTATTATATAAATGCAACCGCGGCTGTACCTATTAATATTTAATTACATTTGTTTCAATAAGAATATTTATTTAATTTCTTATAATTATACTAGTATGGTTTACTTTTATTTATTTATTTTTTCCATAGTACAATTTTTTTCACGTATGTTATTTCTCCACATATGATATGATACGTCACTTCCCCTGCTTTCGGTTGTTGTTGTTGTTTTTTTGTTTCCCGCCACACCAGGTATTTATTCAGTTTGTTTGACCCGTTTTTTCACTTTGAGAAAGGCTGTTGCATCAGCTGAAATGTCAGCGATTGTCCACAAGTAAAAAATCTACTTATTTCTTCTAAGACCTACGAATGCGATCTCTGTCATTCCTATATATTTATCACCACCGAGGACTGCACCCAGGCATACGTGATTCCATTATCGTGAGTGCCGGTTCTCCTTACTAATATATATATATTTATACAGTAGAACCTCAATTTTACATCCCCTGATTTTAAGTTTCCCCTCATTTTTCATTGTTGTTTTGTGGTCCCACCTATATATTGTGCACAATACATTTCCCTGATTTTGCATTTTCCTGGATTTTACACCATTATTTTATCTGAATTATTACACCATTATTTTACTTCTGAACAGAAGTTACTGTATTATTCAAAAGATGTACAGATATATGTATAGATATCAAAATTATATTAAATATACATGGAAAACAGAAATAGAAGTAGATGCAAAAATGTGATCAGAACATTTGGTATATATTGCAGTAGGCAGCAGTAGCTTAGTGATATACAGTAATAACATAGCTAGTTAGGCTGAAAAAAGGAAATTGTTAAAGTGTCAACAGATCAACCAGCAAGGCAGCTGCTAATTAAGCTTTTTAATTGACCCTGGGGAAAATGTTTTATTGTGCAATATTGCTTAAAACATTGATGAAATGTTGGTGAATGCTGTGTTCTGTAGTCCAGCAACATTTGGTTAAATATAGGTTTAGCAAACTATGTTCCTTCCATAGCAGTGGTGCTCCACCCAAATGTTGCAGGACAACTATCTGAATTCTCCATTTTAATAGGTTTAGGCCAGGTTTACATCATGATCTAACCTGTAGCTTAGCAACTGCAGATATTAATTTTTAAAGCATCATGGCATGAAAAAACAGTTTCATCATCACTACTATTTTCATACTTCACAGGTATATTTATGGAGTTATGTTTCCAAGAAAAGAGTGCATGGCAATATCAATATTTAGATGACTGGCATAGTCTTAGTAGGTACATTCAAACTGTAGAATCTTCTTACATATGTAATTAAGTTAGTGATGGTCATTTTGGAGAGACAGAGTATGCACAAATTTATTTTCAAAGGAGAACTAAACCCCTTCAATAAGAAAAAACCCTTCCACTACCCTAGATAGCCCCCCCTCTTTGTTTCCTCCCTGCAGAGTAGCGCAGTGGAGCTTGAGTGTGCCATCTTCTGCATCTTCAATATTCTTCTGTAAGGGAAAGCTGACACATAGGATTTAAGCACATGAGCAGTTGGAGCACTACGTTATTCATGCCGACTGAGCATGCTCCGAAAAGAGGATCTGAAGAAGACCGAAGTTTCGGAAGATGGTACCCATGAGCTCCACTGCGCTACTCTGCATAAATAAGTGAGCATGATATTCCGGGAAACTTTTTGGAATAATGTACTATGCAGGGAGAAAGCAGGGAGGGGGGACTATCTAAGGTAGTAGATCGGGCTTTTCTTATTGGGGGGTTTAGTTCTCCTTTAAGGGTGCATTATTTAACCTTTAATAATAAACCCTTTCTATGTTAAAAATACATTTTCCTTTCCTTTTGTCATCTTCACAGTCCTACAGAAAGTTTTTAGTTTTTATAATTACTTTATATTTACTTTTTGTGAACAATAGAGAATAAGGCTTCACTAAGTGGTGTTACTACTACAGGTGCATCGTTTGGTTGTTTACTGGTCCTGGAGGGACCTGGAGCCATGCATTTGCATCACTGCCTTCAGTTAGATAATCCATTCTAATATTCTCTGCAACTACTATCTGAGAATGGCTAGTACTTGTTCTTTGTGATGAGAGAATTCTTCCAGTTTTCACTGCGAAAAAAAGATGCCCATGAGGGGTATAGTTTTCCTTTAAGTGCATTTGGCAAATGCAGCGAATTTTCAGCAAGTGTATCAGATTCGCTTATCACTCGTGATGGGCGAATTTGCGCCGTTTTGCTTCGCCGGAAAATTTGCGAATTTCACGCGAAATTCGCGAAAACGTTTTTGACGCCGGCACCCGTTTTTTTTACGCCGGAGCCCGTTTTTGACGCCGGCGCTCGTTTTTGATGCCGGCATACGTTTTTGACGCCGGCGAATTTTCGCGGGTGTTTCGCGAATTTATTCTCTGGCAGCGAATCACGCAAATTCGCCGCAAATTCGCGCCTGGCGAATAAATTCGCCCATCACTACTTATCACTACTTGTTTTGTGTACATTAAAAAAAAGTTTTAGCCAGGATTCACATTGCAGCCCAATGGAAATCCAAGACACTTACCATAACAAAGTTATGGATAAAATTGAATATATTCATGCTAATAAATTACTTAAATACCAACTGGATACTTGGATACTAAATAGAAAGAACCTCTTTCTCTGTTATAAGACAAACTGGCTATGGGCAAAGTCCCTCCCACCTTAGGTCATCATAACACATAATGCTTGGTATCGTAATAGTACCTATATTAATGGGTTGACTAGGACGGCTTGATAGACAGGACAACCCTCAAATGTAACCCTTCTCTCCCAATATATTATGTGGTAAATATGTTGGAAACTATTGTTTTATTACTGGAAATGACAAATCATTCAAAAAAGAATAAAAAAATGTTTTAAAAAAGTTTTAATATGGAAGAATAAACCCCTTGACAGGACTTTTTATGTATACTATTGAGCTAAGTCAGTAATCTGTATTAAATATATCTGTTTTTAATATGTAATGGTAGCTGTTGTTGAATTTCGTGTTCATGCATATTAGAAAAAAAAACCATATTACTTTCCTTAGCAGAAGCACATGCTTTGTTTGCTATCCCCACCAAAGCACCATGTATCCAACATATCCTCGATCTGGTACATTACATGTACCTTTAGAGCTTAAAAATGTCTCTACTTTTAAAAATACACATGTGCTGAGATTAATAGACAGCCTTTATGCTGTTACTCACTTGTGTAATGGCATAGAGGGAAGGACTATCTATTTAAATTTGAGGGCATGTGACAAATTCTTGCATTCTATTATAATTTAAGCTTGAAAGCCGTAATTTTTCAACATTTATTTTACATATTAAACCCAATCCACTCATTCTGAGACAGTGTGACATTTTGTCAATTTCACCAATAGCTTTTTCAGATTTGCAACATCATGTAGAGCTTTCATAGGATATCTATATGCAATGTACAGGTTCAGTTATCACTGAGCATTCTTTCTTTTAAAATTAATTTCCCTAGTGACTCTATCATACCTTATTAATTTATAGCCATCCATTTCCTTACCATGAACTACAAGTTTGTAGGAAGAATAACTTAAGCTGCTTTTGTTTTCTAGGTTCAGGCCTACTCTTAGTTACATAGTCAAATCGGGTTGAAAAAAGACCAAAGTCCATCAAGTTCAACACCGCGATATGAAACCCAGCTTCAATAGACACACACACTCACATTGACCCTCCATACACATAAACTATATATACTGTATATACAAATATCTATACTAATTGTAGATTTTATTTTCACAAGAGCCTTAAAGCATTAAAGGAAAATTATGCCCCTCAAACAATGTAGATCTCTATAAAAAGATATTGCACAAAAAAGCTCATTTGTAAAACCCTGCTTCATGTAAACAAACATTTTCATAATACTATATTTTTTTAGTAGTATGTGCCATTGGGTAATCATAAATAGAAAATTGCCATTTAAAAAAATATGGGCCATTGGTTAATCATAAAAAAACATTTTAAAAAACAAGGGCTGCCCCTGGGATCATATGATTCACGGTGCACACAAACAAACCAAACATGTTAGGTCACAATGACATAACAGACAGAGCTGTGTCTTTTGCTTCCACACGTCTTCCTGTTACAGTTAGAGCTGCAATATTTCTGGTCAGGGGATCTCTGAGGCAGCACAGAGACCATCACAAAATGGTGGTTCAAGGCAAGAAATGTAAAAGGGCAAGTTTTACTTAAATATATATACCAGTTTGATATGATTCTTTAATATGCCACTTAATGTGATATAAACTATCTGTGGCTCAAGTATTCATTTTGGGGGTATAATTTTCCTTTAACAGCCTCTGGTGTATCCTCTTTATGGAAAAAAGGTCCCCTGCTATTTGTCTATAATGTCCTCCAATGCACTTGTAAAGTGTAATCATGTCCCCTCGCAAGCGCCTTTTTTCCAGAGAAAACAACCCCAACCTTTAAAGTCTTCCCTCATAATTTAAGTCTTCTATCCCTCTAACCAGTTAAGTTGCAAGTCTCTGCACTCTCTCCAGCTCATTTATATCCTTTGTAAGGACTGAAGCCAAAACTGCACTGCATACTCCAGATGAGGCCTTACCAGGAACCTTTAAAGAGGCAAAATTATGTTTTCATCCAATGAGTTAATACTCATTTTTATATACAAGACAGTACTTTATTTGCTTTCGCAGCTACAATATGACACTGCCTGGAACTAGACAACTTGTTATTCACAACCCCCCCCCTGGATCCTTCTCAGTTAAAGGGACAGTAACACCAAAAAAAATGTAAGTATTTTAAATGAATGACAATGTAATGTACTGTTGCCCTGCACTGGTAAAACTGGTGTGTTTGCTCCAGAAACAGTACTATAGTTTATATAAACATGTGGCTGCGTAGCCATGGAGGCATCCATTCAAGCTGGAAAAAAGTAGAAAAGGTACAGGATACACAGCAGATAACAGATAAGCACTGTAGTATACAATGGGATTCTTCAGAACGAATATGTTATCTAAAGTATATATTGTACTGTGCTTGAATAGCTGCCATCATGGCTACACTGTAGTATAAACTTTACTTGTGTTTCTGAAGTAAACACACCCCTTTTACCGATGCATAGCAATGGTACATTACATTGTCATTCCTTTTAAACACTTTCATTTTTTGGTGTTACTGTTCCTTTAAGGAAACCCCAACACCTACCATTTAGTGTGTAACTTGCATTTATATTATTTCTGCAGTGCATAACCTTGCATTTATTAACACATGTGGCAGGCAGGCTCCCCAGGTAACCCAGCCACATGTGTTAATAAACGTTTGCCCAGACCCCGCGAGTGCGTGGACAGGCCTGCATCAGCGCTCTTTGATGTCAGAGAGTGGCACGCACTTAACCTTTTTCCGTGGCAGACTAGGGGTAGGTTACTTAGGCACTTCTGCCTACCCTTAGTTCCGGCCCTGATCAACAATGAACCTTATTTTCCAGTTTGCTACCCAGTTTCCCAGTTTAGTCAAATCACTCACAAAAGTGGCAGCATTTGTGTACAATTTAGTAGCATCAGCAAAAATAGAAACAGTACTTTCAATGCCCACCTCCAGGTTAATACAATAATAAAACAATTAACAAACAAGTTGAAAAGCAAACGACCAAGTACAGACCCCTGTGGTACTCCACTAACAACACTGATCCAATTAGAAAATGTTCCATTTACCACTAGGGATGGGCACATTTTTTGCCTTGTTTCGCCATGGAAATGATGCCCATAGACTAAAAAAAATGACTCAAGTCAAAAAAAATTCATAGACTTTAATGGGCGTCGGTGACATTTCACCGGCGGCAAATTTTTGGCAAAATGAAATGGGTCAAATTCGCCAAAGCCTATTTGCTACCACTCTTTCCAGTTACAGATAAAAAAAACAGGAACAGAAAACTTAGATTATATAACAAACGTTTTATGTTGTTTGAACCTCCTTTAGTTTGAAATCCTGTGTTTGTAACTTTTCTTACAGAGCACTCACTTAAATAGCAAACACTTAAAGTGGTGGCTTGAGAATTAACATTTATATGTAACGAAGGGAATATAGCTATAACATATGTCAATAGGCCCCTCCTTCTTTGCATATGTATGTGTATTCATATAAACTACCATACTGCTTTTTACAGAAAGTTTAAAAAGAGCCAAAACAATGCCTAGTTGAATATCAGGGGGGTGAATGTTGGTAAACAGGACATAATACTATGATGAGATCCCATGTCTTTGTATAAAAATCCCTACAGTGAAAAACAACAAAAATGCAGTACTTGTCTTAAAATGTTATTTTTATCTTAGTACATTGAATTGAGTGTAGTGAACGAATAATCAGGTAAGTAAAATGTAAACTACAAGAGAGCTGAATCATGTACCAATTAATGCAATGTCTGTGTCACGGCCGGCACCCAATACCAGAACAGGTGCCAAGTACCCTGGTCTCGGCTCGGCTTCACCAGTAGTGTGACCACCGTTGGGCTTCGGGAGGAGCCCTCATCTTACTTGGGTGCCACCTGGACTTAACGAGGGGTACAAGGCGAGATGTTCTGGCTAGCAGAGGGGCACGGCAGGTAGCAGAGTCTTTTGGGCCGAAGGTCACGGTACAAACGGAACAGGCAGCAGAATCGTCAGACAGGCTGGGTCGAGGCAGGCAGATAACAAGAATCGTCAAACAGGCAAAAAGGGTCAAAACCGGGTGATCAATCAAGGGGTTAAACTGGAGAGTAGTCGTAAGCAGGCAAGGTCAGGATCCAGAATTCAGAATGGTCAAAATAGCCAGGCAGGGGTCAAAACAGGAATCAGGCAGAATCAGACAATAGCACACAGCTCAGAAGCACCAGGAATTCAATCCTATCACGGGCCATGGTAACCTGTGGGAATGCCCTTTAAATACTATTTGAATTTGGCGCCTCTCGCGCTGACGTCATTACGTCAGCGCGCCTGCGCCTTTAAATCCGAGTGCGCATGCGCGCGCGCGCTAGGAAGCCGGCACCGGAGCAGCGCGGCGTGACGGGCGTCCCCGTCGAGGGGGCGGCAGGCGTCCCTGCCGTCCCCCCACACCATGCCCAGGTAATTTTATTACAGTCTGCCAGAGATATTCATGGTTAATGGTGTTGAAAGCTGCAAATAAATCCAGGAGGATATAAGGGAAATTAGACTCTTTTGTTGGTCGAAGTACTGTAGAATATGACCGAGAAGTAAAAACTGAGGATCAAGAAGGAACTTGAAATAATAATGCAAACCTTGTCTGTATAATAGAAACGTGATAGTGGATGGTAATAAGAATATTAAAACACTTTATTTGTTTTATTATTATTCACACATGCTTAGCAAGCTTTCAGATCCTATAGTTTGTATTGTTGCTTTTCAATGTATTTTCATCATCATCATATATATTTGTATTGAAAAGTTATGCTGTTGGGGAACAGATATCAGCAATCGGAGCAACAGGGTTTAGAACCCATTTTTATCAACAGGCTTTTGAAAAACTATTTCAATTGTCAAATCTAGCAGTGTTGAAGAGAGTAAGTGACATACAGATATTTCTTGCAATAACATTTACTTTTACAAATAACTTTAAAATCCTTGAAATGTGTAATGAATGACAGGAGGATAGATGTCTAGATTTATATTTTTTCAGGAAGCTAAATAACAGTCCCCTAGGCAATGAGGTTTGGGGTGTCATGTCAGTCCTGTGATGCAATTGTCACAGGGCCGACCTCCATGCAGCAGGCGCAATTGCTGCATCTGCTGTGCTGCCTGACTTCCTCTTCCCTCAATGCCACCCATAGACTTCCTGCTGTGCATTACTCTGCAGGCACCGACCTCCAGTAATTTCATCGTCCCTCCTGCTCCAGGAACGGTAAGTAGCCTTTAGTTACACACATACACACACATCTTAGTGAATTCTCTTTCATTTAGTTTTTTATTTTGCACACTTTTACAATTTTGTGTTTTGTTTTACCCCTGAAACTGTTTATTTTGGCAGCATGATTACTGGATCATCTATTTTGGCCACTAATTATGCCGTTGGATCAGTTATTGTCTTCTTTCATTAACTTGAACAATTTTTGTGGTTTTATACTACATTATCTCTGTATTATTGTTCCTAATGTATATAGCTTTGCTGTTTGTTACGTTGGTATAGAAAGGCGTCTTTTCCCTTGTTGGATTCATCAGAATCTGTACTTTCCAAAAATATATGAATGCAGGAAGTTTGATACAGAAGCCCATGTGTACACAATAGAAGGAAAAAAATGCAGTGTTTCTTTTGACAGGGGACTCAGAGAAGCACTACTGATAAGGCTTACTTAGTTTAAACCTTTCCTTCTCCTTTAAAGTATTAAATGTATTAAAAATACAATTAATGTATTAAAAAATTAAAATAGGTTCTTTAGACGTAGAGGGATACATATGATCATGGAAATTAGGATGTCTGGCTGCCATTCTTTGCTTACTAAGAATGAAAATGCCTCTTGTATCTACCGGTACAAAGATTATTAGGGGAATGTAATAAAAGTCGTTAACAGGAAAACTATTTGCAATGCGAAAAGTTATGCCTTTGTGTTAACAAATTTAGCTTTCCGCGAATTTAATATAGCTTTTGCAAACCCGGAAACTGGTTAGCGACCAACAGTGGAAGACCATACTCAAATTTTATAGTTTGCGCCAATGCGCAGTAAATGTAATAGAACTTCTTACTGAAAAAGTCGTTATGTTTGCTCCAAAAGATTACGACACCTTCTAGCACATCTTCAGAGTGTGCAATTACAATTCGCAATTAAAATTCACAATGCAATAACAGATTAAGGAACAATATTACATTGCGAGATGTGGATTTTTATTCTTATTGGTGTGAATTGTTTTTCTCTTTGCGACTTTAATTACATCCCCCCTATATGTTCTGTGGGTACAATAGCCTGCCTTAGGGTTCTGATAGAATTTGAATAAAATAATCCTACGACGGCCTGATTTTCATGATTGTCCAACAATGCCATAACTCACCTGTTAGAACAAGTTAAGTCTTCTTATTCATGTCAAACATTCCTTCATTATCACCTGTTATAATATTCTGAAAAGTGGGATGATCAAATACCTTCTTTTAGGTCCAATCCCTTGCTTAGCAAGTCCACCTGCTGTGCCAGGAATTAAAATGCTCTCATTTTCTGCTGTGGGAAGCACCATCGCTGAACTACAGTAGGTGAAAATCCAACTGATGTGAAATGGATATATTAACTATATAACATTAGACATAGAACAAGTTTCATTTGTTACAAGAGATTCCATCTGTAGCAGGACTTTCATGGCATCATACCCTGTTCCAAGATCGATCATTAAACTCATGATTTTATTACCGTTCCATTTGGCATGGACCAAAGCTGCTACATGCAAAAATTTGCACCACCATTACACTGATTTGCAATGGTGCAATGGTTAACAAGAGCTACCAATCAAGGCTAATGGTTATCTCCAGCTGTCACCAATGCATAAATTCCTGCAAAATCTACTTTTTGTCAAGCCTACATAACTAGGAAGTACTGGCCACAGTGGATGGGACTATGGGCCTAATTTAGGGAAATTACATTCAGAAACAGAATTACATTCAGAAACAATGAAACAATTTATATCCTTTCTTTGTCTTATTAATAAATAACTCTCATGACTTCCCCTGAAGGCTTTTAAGAGATAAAATGATGCCTTATAACTGAAGCAAACTTTTAAAAATGCATTGAATCGTGGAAAATATTACTGGGGTATATTTATGTTTAAATATTAGAATTTTTTTTTTTGTGTGGAATTATGGCAATTAACAGGTAACAGACTCGCTTGCTTAATAGATGACAGATTGCGTGTGTGCTAAGGCAACTAGAGTATGTAGGTGGCTATTCTCCAGTTTTTCAGGTAATAGTCGTGTTCCATATGCCCTGTTATATCCACATCTGTACCATTTCCCTAAACTGCCTCTGAAGTCATAGGAATATTCTTCCTAAGGCTAAGGCCACGCTAGGCGATAGCGCCGCGATTTAACTCGCGGCGACTTTTCGCCGCGACTTTTAGGCCGCAATCGCTGGGGAAACTTTTGCGCTGGCGTCTATGGGGAATCGCGAAAAATCGCCAGCGTAAACACACACGCGGCGATCTTTTCTCTACTGTCGCTCGAAATTGCCTTGCTAGGCGATTTCGAGCGACAATAGAAAAAAGATCGCCGCGTGTGTTTTTACGCTGGCGATTTTTCGCGATTCCCCATAGACGCCAGCGCAAAAGTTTCCCCAGCGATTGCGGCTTAAAAGTCGCGGCGAAAAGTCGCCGCAAGTCAAATCGCGGCGCTATCGCCTAGTGTGGCCTTAGCCTAACATTTCAGAAGAAGAATTAAATATTCCGATCTTCAGTGATAATACTTGTCTCCTAAAATGACTTATTTCAATGCATAGTAAACATTAAACACTATAAAATATTGAACACAGGCTCTGCTGCTATCATTATTGATCATCTATACCTGTTGCCAAAAAACAGTCCACCTTATCAACAAATTACCTGCCTCTGTTCTTAATGGTTACAACAAACAAAGAATCATTAAACTTGTATACACATTTTTATCAGTGAAATGATTAACATTTCAGAAGAAGCATCTGAAAAGAGATAAGGTGATAGAAGCATATGTAACAGTTCTTCTTTATTACTTATATTGTCTCAAGATCCCAGATAATTATGGTTTTGGAAAACAAGGATTTGGATGTGACTACAGGGCGTATCAAGATATGCCTTCTCTATTAAAAAAATAATAATTTCAAGAAACCACCCAAATAAAATAGATGTGACTAGGAAAAGTAATTATCCCTACAAGAAGTCTGTGTTTGTAAGGTCTTTGTGCTTGAAAATAACTTTAACTTAATCAGAAGCAGGTATTTATTATGGTCTGTGTCATAATTGGTGGATATTAGGAATCTTTCTTCCCATGTTTTTCAGCAGTAAATTCTGCCCAGTCATGGAAGGAAAGTACAGTGTCCATACATTTATTTTGTATTGTATGAAGGAAGCCCCAGGGAGCGAGCAGGGAAGGTGTAGAGTAGAGAAGTCATGATGGAGTTAGGAATTCGGCAGCCTAGGTGACATATCAAAGAAGCTGAGGTTTGAAATTGATTGAGAGAAGGAGCTGGCAGATTTAAGGATATGGCTGTTAATACGTTTTTAACTTTGGAACTGCCATTCTCCCACCCCTTGAGATATTGTGGTTGGGGTGGTTCAGCAGGGTTGAGGTTACAAAGTTGCGGTGAGAGATGGGCTTCTTTTGAAAGCTTTAGCCAGTATCTGAAAGGTGGGTATGTGTTAAGATTAGGGTGGGCAGTTACCCGGCAAGGAAGGAGTGGCTAAGGTAATATTGCAAAAATATTAGGCTTCCCAAATGTCCCTTTTGCCATTGAATTATATTCATAAATGGGGCATTATATTCTTTCTATTTCAACACATCAGCAAATGGTCATGTGCTGAATATACCTTTCCCAAATTGTTTTGATTAAGATTTATATTCTATGGGGCAAATTAACTAAGATGCGAAGTTGCGCCAGGCGCAACTTCGCCGCACTTCGCCGCACTTCGCCAGGCGTAGTTTCGCCAGCGCTTCGCAAATTCACTAAAATCCGAAGTTGCGCACAGGGGTAGCGTAAGGTTGCGGAGTTGCGCTAGCGTTGTTTCGCTATATAAAGCGAAGTTGCGCTAGCGAAGGCTAATTTGCATACGGCGCGAAATTCAAATTTCAATGGAGGAACACGTATCTGCACTACAAATGCCTAGAAAACCTTCAAATCTGCAAATAAAAATTTTATTTTGCCCTACACATGTGCCCACTGTCTAGGTAAGTTGCCATGAGTCAGGAAATGTAGGGGGGAAGGAGGGGAGCCCCAAAAAATGTTTGATCTTTTTCAGCCTATCAGCCATCATGTAGAAAACACGCCAGCGTTTTTTGGGACTTAGAAAAAATTTTGACTTTTTTTTTAAACAATCCCTATCTACTCTATTGCGCTTCGCCAGGTCTGAGGTGGCGAAGGAAGTCTAGCGTAAAAGGTAGCGTTCACTATACTGCGCAATTTAGTGAATTTGCGTAGTTTCATCGCTAGCGAAGATTCGCCTGGCATAAGTTTGCGAAGTAACACTAGCGAAACTACGCCAGCGTTCGTTAATGAATTTGGGCAGAAGCGAAAATGCCAAACGCTAGCGAATTAACGCTAGCGTTCGGCGCTTCGCGCCTTAGTGAATTTGCCCCTATATGTTTCTGCATAACTATGACCTAAAATGTTATCTGCTCTTCACGCAAGTCCTCAAGCTAAATAATAACAAATAAGTCAAAAATTATACTTGTTGATTCATTTATTGAGGAAAATAAAAGTGACATATTTGTGTGTGGCAAAAGTATGATAACATCTAGGATTGTCATTTGAAGGGAAAATAAGAGTAATGTGTTTCAATCAATGGGATGATAATCAGGTGTGCACGTGGAGGCCCTGCCTTATTTAAAGAACAAAAATTTGGATATTCACTATCCAAGTCTGATCTTACCAAGGGAAGTGGAAGTATGTAATGATCTAAACAAATGACCTCTGAAAAACAGTTAGTGAAAAAATTCACTCTGTGCTATTCATGAGCAGTGTGCTTCAAGAAGAAACTAGTAGATAATAGTAGTCAAAAACAAATATTGCTTCCTGTCTACAGTTTGCTAAATACCACGTGGATAAGCCAAAAGGCAATTGGAAGAATGATCTGTGGATGAATGAGACTAAAATAGAACTTTCTGGCTTAAATGAAAAGCATTACATTTGTTTAAAGGCAAATGGTCAATTCCTGCATCTTGAGGTCACTATAGCCTTGGATATTATGATTGTCCAAAAAGTCATCCAAGATACTCTTTAAAGCATGACGAGAATCTGCCATCAGAATAACACCCAGCAGGGTATTGCACAACCTCACTGCCCTTACTGAGAAGAACCACCTGCTTTAAATGAAAAATTTCCACATGTCTAAAAGAGTGACCTTTTGTTCACTAATCTTTTCTGCTATCTATCTATATTGTCCTCTAATGTACTTGTAAAAAGTAATTATGTTCCCTCAAAAGCACCTTTTCACTTCAGAAAGTTACCACAATCTCAATAGTCTTTTCTCATAGTTTAATTTCCATTCCATATCCCACTGTGCACTCTTTCCAACTTGACAGGATGGCGGTTGCAAGTGTTGTAGATAATGCTGATGAATCTGAAGGACTATCTATAGACAGAAAGGTTAGTGTGCAATGTTTGCTCTCTTTTAATGAAAATATTGATTTCTCTTGATGTCCGTCACCTCCTCCTGCGCGCTGCTCCTGACCATCTCCTGCCGCTTCTGGGTTCACGTTGCTCGTGCTCTTCTGCCTTTATTCAATGGGTCCGCATCTGATGTCATTGTGCTTGGACCGAAATTCAAATATTTCAAGGGGCTGCGGCAGTAGCGTTCGTTGAGGGGGGCGGGCCCTGATGCATGACGCGCAGCCGGGCCCGCCCCCTCCGTACGGCCGCATTTGGCCGAGTTTCCAATGGCTAACGGACTGCCGGGGGGGCCCTGAGGGGGTGCGGGCCCTGGCCCGCTCGCACCCCCTGCTCTCCCGGTAGTTCCGCCACTGGGCTGCGATCAATTGTGCACTGCCCAGCATAGGTCTATTTTCATAGTTCCTGGGTGCTCTTATTCAAGCCTGATCTTTTCCTTGACCCTTGCCTGTCCCTGACCTGTGCTGTATTGCTGCTTGAACTGACCCTAGCCTGTTGCTGACCATTCTTCTGGATCTTGTTTTTGTACTGCGTTACCGATTGGTTTGACTCTGATTTTGTACTGCTCAGTCTGTATGGCATTGATCTCGGTCAGTGACTCCAACTACTCTTCTGGTCGCTGACTTTGCACCGCTCTGTTTGTCTGATACTGACCCAGCCTGTTCCATGACTATGCTTCCTGTTCCTCATTCCTCCAGTACACGCTTCGCTTCTTTTGCCTGACCTGGCGGCATCCGAGTAGAGGAGGGTTCCTCCCGAAGTGAAAGGTGGCTGTTATAGGCAGAAGCATGAGCCGTAAATGGAACCTTGGTGTTAGTTCTCGATTTTGGGATACCCTTCCTTACACTGTATTCACAAATTATAAGTGCTGTGTTGTAAATCTAAAGATCTACTGAGCTGGCACTCAAATAACAGATTCTACATTTGTGTTTTCCTGCTTATGCAATGTATGATGACAAGTTGCCAGGCTTTAGGGAAATTGTCCTGCATGGAAATGGTTAAACATTGGATTGCTGAGAATAATGAGCTGAGATGACTTTAGGTAAGAATTCTGAGAATTACTTAACAGTACAGGAAAGTATAATATAATTCCTTAGAAAAGAATGTTTCTAGTTCACTGACATATTGAGCTAATGTTGCAATCAAGAGAAGTGCCAGCATTAAAGACATCTGGAGTACATCAAATGGAGATTCGGTGTGCTCGATTCTAACAGTACCATCCAGACCAGGGGCTCTGGTTTAGTAGCAGGCTAAATCATAATTAAAGCAGCAAAGACATGGGGATTCCAGGATTCATCTACACAGCAGTTCTGTTCTAGCTGCAAAGCAGACACTTTGGGAAAAAATTCACAAAAGTGGTGATATTGAGACAAAATAAAAGTGGAGATAAAAATGTTGGATTTCCACCAAATTCACAAACCTCTATCTCCACAGTCAGTGAGCCATCAGCATTTCCAGGGGAGGGCTTTTACATTACCTAGGAAAATTATACACCTTTTTTTAAGGTGGAACTCCAAGGTGACTTCTAATATCCTCATATTTGTATATGTATACAAATTTGCATATGTGTACTTTATTTATTATAATACACAAGTTTAAGTGAGCCATGACAAAAATTACATCAGAACCAATTATAACTGATGACATTGGTAAGCACTGTTTATAAGGATATAATTAATAGGATATCCATGGGTCTTGTGTTTTATAAAGATGATAAAAATCACTGAGGAGTTCCATGACCATATAAAACCATGAGGCCGAAGGCTGAGTTCTTTTTATACAGGTCATATCCTGTAAATTTTACAAAAGGGGTTATGTTATTTTATTTTATCACATCACTGAGCACTGTTTGTAAGGATATAATATACAGGACTGACATGGCTATTTTGTATTATAAGATATGTAAAGTATATTATAGCATAATATTGGATTGATTACTCTGTGTCCAAGGGTCCTTTGGTGTTCATTTATTACTAATTAAGATGTATTGGGTACAACTAGGTAAAAATGTGAGTGATATTTTTTTTAATATGTGTTTTTTTTTGTCAATTGTTGTTTTTTTTAAAAAAAATAAAGAAAGGTTGCCAGGTTTAAGGTGGCATTTCACTTGATCCTGGCCCTCCATCATAAATCAGCCTCATAGTATAAGGAACTGCATTATGACAATTGAGGACAAGGTGACTTTGATTTTGAGAGCAAGAAAGAATAAAAGGATAGTAAGTGTACTAATGCAAAATATGTGGTTCTGTGCAATGTTGAAGCTTTCAGTACTTATAGATTGCCTCTCAGTTGCTGGATTATCACTTGTATTATGGTCCAGTAGAATCTGCATTACACTCTTTAACAGATTAAAGGACTGCCATTCCATGTGGGATAACAACTGTCCCTGGAGTCATTAAATATTAATAGCAGCAATAGAGATGGGATGGAAAAGCTGTATAATATCCTTCTTTCTGTTAGCACAAGCACACTGCTCTGAAAAATATTTCCTTATACAAACCTATTGATTGAGGCTTAGCTGCCATCCTTACCCCTGGGTCTTTTACAAAGTATCTCTAGCAGCTTTACAAGGGAGTATAATTGTAAAGGATGTTCTATTTTTGTAAGTGACACCAAGCTACATCATGGAAACATTTAAAGGAAATGTAAACCTTGTCTAAACCTGACAACACACACACTAGCTTACCAAAGTAGACATCTGACAGATGCAAGAGGCTTCTTTCCTTGCATTTGTCATTACTATATAATGTTATATAATGTTATATAACTACATAATTTTTGGTGGTGCATATAGCAGTGTATAGATTATCAGAACATGTTTATTGCCTTCAGGGGTGATGATATGATAACAGAGAAACAGTAAGGTAAACAGATAAGGTAGTATTGTCAATGGAGAATCCTCTGGCACCAATTTGTAAATTATCCCCAAAGGACTTAGCAGTAATGCTGCACTGTAAAACTATGATTGCTGGAGTACAGAATCCATTTGCAGTGCTCCTGGACTCCTAGTATGCAACACTCTTACAAATATACATGCTGGCATTGTAGTGCAGCAACATTTGGTTAAACCGAGGTTTAGAAAATGTTCACAACCCCCCTTGCCCCTCCTGTATGTTACTGGACATCAACTTAAGGTGGTCATGCGTTAAACGATCTGCTCTTTTGGATAAATCTTTTCCCGATATGCCCACCTTGAGGTGGGCAATAGTTGACTGATCCAGTTATTTGGCTCTAGGGCTAAATGATTGGATCACAAGGACGGGATACAGGCCACCTTTATTATCTAGGGTTGGAAGCAATGTAGGGGGTTCTTCACAGTCAGGACAGTGAGGTTGTGGAATGTGATTTTTTGGACAGACAGAATATCAAAGGCTATTGTGATACTATACTCTATAGTTAGTATAGGTATAAATATAGGTATAAACATTTTGGGAGCGACGCCGGCGGAGGAGGACACGCCACCCTGAGCTCCTGGGACTGCTCCGGGCAGCGATCGTGACAGTAACTAATGAAGAGCTGGTTAGTGGGTTCCCAAATTTTGTTAAATAATAACTACTACTCCAGTTCTAAACACATTATTCTGCTATTTAACCTCTTTTTTATCATTAAGTTTTTGTTATGATTAGATCAGCTGTTGAATTACAGGTCTACATGTTTAGTTCCCATAAAAACAAATCTGAGTCTAATCTTGTATCCATCCATCCATGCATGTCTGCCTTTGGCGTGTGCCTCTGCCAGCCATTATTAATAAGGAAGGCTGCATTAGTGATCATTATACATGATATTTTGGGAATGACACATATAATAAACTGACAGCTGGATCATTAGGGGACAATCATTTTTCATTTGCAGGAAGAGCACTGATCAAAGGAATGTCAATTATTTTATTACAACTGTAAAATTATTAATGTAAGAACCTTTTATTATATGAGCTGCAATACTGAGAACTAAGAGAAACACAGAATATGATTATTTACCAAATACTTGAGTTTTTAGTGTCCAGAAACACTTTGAGGTTTAATGCCTTTGATGAAGATTGTTTTGAATAAAATATCCAGTTTATCAGTTTAAAAAAACTGTGAGCATGGGTCATGATTAGCACCCTAAATTGCGAGCAGAAGGGTTTTAAATAATCACATTTGGATACTCATCATTGATCATTATAGGAAGTGATTTGTTGCATATTTGCTGTATGTATTGATTCCATACTTGAATGTACTGTATTTGTGGCAAGTGACATCTAGTCCCTTTTGATGAAGTATCCCTGTTGATGCAGGGGAACTCTGAAGTTTCTGGCTTCCAACTGGGGGCTGCATCAGAAGACTTGTGCCAAAAGAATCACATGCAGATTTATTTTTAATGCTGGACAAAATTTGCAATTGCATGCAATTTATAAATACATGCTAGCACAATTATGAGTGCAAATATGTGCATGGCATGATGAATTGTCTGAAACTGCACTTTGGACACTCCACTTGCGGTTGTAAATAAGACCTAAGGTTTTTCTACTCATCAACCCATTTCACTGACCAGTCGACCCAGGCCACATGACTCTTAACTTGCAAAAATATATTTTTGATTTAATGGCATTTTCTGTTAATGTTTGTAGTCTACTGATTCAGAGTTGCTCATTTGTTTTGTTTTTCATACAATAATGATACTTTTAAAAGTATTTTCTGAACAGTCAATGACACATTTCCCTTATACAGGTATGGGATCCGTTGTTTGTTTTTTATCTAGATTGGGGAGAAAAAATATTATCTATTATCTAAAATCATTTACTCAGTTCCATTATATTATACAATAGATTTATTGTGAACTAGACTATTAAGAACTAGAGAGGGTGTATGTACATGTATATATGTATATATATATATATATAATATATATATATATATATATATATATATATATATATATATATATATATATATATATATATATATACAATATCAAAACAGGGGGGTTGTGGGAGCACTCTAAAGGCTTTAAAGTATATATATAAGTATAATAAATGCTATTGCATATGTACCCAAAACAGGGGTTATTTTGTTACAAAGTTATGATCATAAAATTGACAAGCCACCATACCACGTCAAGGTAAACCCCGAATGGCGGTCCCTAACTTGTTTTATATTTTATGTGCATTTTAGCATTACCTGTAATCAATGTCCATTGAACGCTGTTTTTTCACTGAGGGCTAAATCCTCCCCAGCCAGCAATCAGGCTTTTAAAGGAGAGATATTCCCAAAACAAACGCCCAACTTCATTGATTACAGGTAATGCTAAAATGCACATAAAATATAAAACAAGTTAGGGACCGCCATTCGGGTTTACCTTGACGTGGTATGGTGGCTTATCAATTTTATGATCATAACTTTGTAACAAAATAACCCCTGTTTTGGGTACATATGCAATAGCATTTATTATACTTATACAATATCAAAACAGGGGGTTGTGGGAGCACTCTAAAGGCTTTAAAGTATATATATATAAGTATAATAAATGCTATTGCATATGTACCCAAAACAGGGGTTATTTTGTTACAAAGTTATGATCATAAAATTGATAAGCCACCATACCACGTCAAGGTAAACCCGAATGGCGGTCCCTAACTTGTTTTATATTTTATGTGCATTTTAGCATTACCTGTAATCAATGTCCGTTGAACGCTGTTTTTTCACTGAGGGCTAAATCCTCCCCAGCCAGCAATCAGGCTTTTAAAGGAGAGATATTCCCAAAACAAACGCCCAATTTTAAAAGCATAGGATCACCACTAATTCAAAGGGGGGGGGGTATGGGGTGCTACAACCACTGAAGCTATGCCACAGCTCCTGGCGAAATATACAATATCAAAACAGGGGGGTTGTGGGAGCACTCTAAAGGCTTTAAAGTATATATATATATTTCGCCAGGAGCTGTGGCATAGCTTCAGTGGTTGTAGCACCCCATACCCCCCCCCCTTTGAATTAGTGGTGATCCTATGCTTTTAAAATTGGGTGTTTGTTTTGGGAATATCTCTCCTTTAAAAGCCTGATTGCTGGCTGGGAGGATTTAGCCCTCAGTGAAAAAACAGCGTTCAACGGACATTGATTACAGGTAATGCTAAAATGCACATAAAATATAAAACAAGTTAGGGACCGCCATTCGGGGTTTACCTTGACGTGGTATGGTGGCTTATCAATTTTATGATCATAACTTTGTAACAAAATAACCCTGTTTTGGGTACATATGCAATAGCATTTATTATACTTATATATATATACTTTAAAGCCTTTAGAGTGCTCCCACAACCCCCTGTTTTGATATAATATATATATATATATATATATATATACATACACAAATGGTTAGTATCTGTTTTTATAGATGTATGTGAATCCATGGTGAATGATTATTGATGTTTGAGATTTTCGAAGGTTTTTTTTTTGGGTACTTCGACCATCGAATAGGCTACTACGACCTTTGACTTAGATTCGAACTAAAAATCGTTCCACTATTCAGCCATTCAATAGTCGAAGTACTGTCTCTTTAAAAAAAACTTCGACTACATACTTTGCTACTTTAAACCTACTGAGCTACAACGTTAGCCTATAGAGACCGTCCCCATCAGTTTTCTAAGGTTTTTTTGATCAAAGGAAAATCCTTCGATCAATTGATTAAAATCCTTCGATTTTATCGTTCAATCAAACGATTTTTCCTTCGATCGTTCGATTGTAAGATTTGCGGTAAATCCTTCGAATTCGATATACGAATTCGTAGGATTTTACTTCGAGGGTTGAATTTGAGGGTTTATTAACCCTCAATATTCGACCCTTAGTAAATGTGCCCCATGGTGTTTCACATATTTATATGCTTTTCACATATTTTTTATGTACTGTATTTATTACATTTTTTACACAATTTTTCACTGATCGATAAGGAATTAATTAATGGACCACAATGGGTTATTTATAGAGGTTTTATGATTCATTCATATAAATTAGGGGTATATACTGTATGCGTATATACTCATACACTAGTGTTAGTATACCTTTAAGATGACATGGATTGTGATTTGGGTAATCATAGCACACTATTTAAGGGGTTTATCACGTGTCACTTGTTGAGTTCTCTGGAAGTGCCGTTAGTTATGTGCACGAAACGCAAAGGCAGTTTTGCACGATCATTGCCACTGTATGGATTGCCACGTTTATGGATGAAGATTAGTCGTCTCTGGAAATTACTCAGGCTGAGCGCCTGTGTGGGGAACTAATTTTGTGCTGTGTGGTCACAGGAGTTGCGTACCTTTACATTTCTCGCGGGGGGATGCCGCTGGAGGAGAGACACGCTTCGGGTGTGCTCCGCTTTTTGTATTTTCCCGTATCTGTCCATTATCCTGAAATCAATACGTTATCCAGAAACCCATTAAGAAAGTTCTGAATTACGGAAAGGCCGTCTCCCATAGACTTTATTATAATAAATGAGTCCAAATTTTTTAAAATTATTTCCTTTTTCTCTGTACTAAGGATGGGCAATTTTTTTCGCCTTGTTTCGCCACAAAAAAGATGCCCATAGACTTGTATGGCGTTGTGCGACAACATTTTTTTGATGCCCATAGACTTTAATGGGCGTCGGCGACATTTCACCGGCGGCAAATTTTTGGCAAAACGAAATGGGTCAAATTCGCCCATCCCTACTCTGTAATAATAAAACAGTACTTTGTACTTGATTCCAACTAAGATATAATTAATTCTTACTGGAAGCAAAACCAGCCGATTGGGTTTATTTTATGTTTACATGATTTTCTAGTAGACTTAAGGTATGGAGATTTACAGAAAATTACAGAAAGATCCATTATCTGGAAAACCTAAGGTCCTGAACATTCTGGAAAAAAGGTCCCATACCTGTATTTGCATACAGACAGAATCTTAGTAACATACACAGGTTGAGCAATGATCATCATAGCTTCCCTTGCCAAAAATGCAGGTACAATAAGTCATCACTCAAATGTCTCTTTCTCTAGTCACTGCAGCCAAATAAATCAGTAAATGGACCTGTTTAACATGTTAAAAATGGCAAATATGTAATTGTAATATGTAAATATGTAATTAACTCAAGAACCACAATTATGTGGAAATACTTTGAATACCTCTTTTAGAAAAATACATTGTAATGAAATTGCAATCATATAAAGGTTGGTAAATCCCTAAAATGGAAGAATAAAAAAAGGCAAAAGGAGATGAAGGCTGATTATGCTTATCACCATCTCTTCTGTCCAGTCTAATTACATTGAACTGTTTTATAAAATGTGAATTAAATATAACCAAAGAAATAAGAGCAATACATTATAGAGAAGACTGCGATAAATTGATTTAATGAGGTACTCAGGCCACAGCACTAACTCTCAGAGACCAGCATGACTGAGACACTGAGACATTGCAGATTTACACATTTGGTGCTTTGCTGGGAATTTGCCCCTCTCTCACTGTCTGAGGTCTTGGTGACAGCTCAGCGTGACCAGGGTGACAATTATATTCTGTTAAAAGATTTCTGAATTGAGCTTCTATGGTAGAACCATGCAGTTCTTAGAGAAAAACAGGGTTTAAATGCGGACAGTATAAACTTGGCCCACCCTGCCCTTCTTGTCTTTGTCTTTTAACCTGCTGGTTGGTTGGTCTTCACAAATATTCAGGCATTCAGGTTATTAGCCTTGCTAATATGTAAATAATGTGTTTAAATATGTAAATAGTAAAAAACGAAGCAGGAAGGGGTGGGACCCTTAATGTCAAGGTGGGTCAGCTGGTTGCCATAAGTGAGTATATATAGTTTATGTGAGTGTATGGATGGGGTCAGTGGTCATTTGTAGGGGTTGAATTTGATGGACTTTAGTCTTTTTCAACCCGATCTAACTATGTGTGAGGACTCAGCGCGCATGAGCGCGCACGCCAAGATGGACGCCGGCGCAAACGCGCATGCGTCTTCGCGCGCTGCGCGCCGAAACGGACGCGGGCGCAAAAACGCCCGCTAACGTGAACGTGCGTGGCGTGATGACGCAGGACGCAGGCGTCATTACGTTTGGCGCCAAAATACCCCTTTAAAAGGACGCTCAAGGAAAGGCTCTGTGCTTGTTGATAATTTAACCTGCTCCTGAACGTTTGGAAACTTTGACTCTTGATTCTGGTTTTGACTCGGCTTTGGATATCGACTTTCGACTGAACTCCGCCTGCATTTGACCCCAGTCTGTTTATCCGTTACGACTGAACTCTGCCTGCATTCGACCTCGGCCTGCTTCCCGATTACGACTGAACTCCGCCTCCACCGACCCCGGCCTGCCCCTCGACTATTCTTCTGCCTACTCCATCTGATTACTGTTGTCTGCTATATCTTGTGTCACTCCTGCTGGACCTCGTCTCTTCACATCTGGACTCTGGACAGGTGAGGCCTGACACTATGTAACTATTTGGCCATCAAGGACGTAACATTTCGGTAACAAGTTGGAAAAAAGCAGCAGAAATTTTTTTTCCTTTTATATCAGTTACCTGGTATTGACAATTTGCGTACAATGTGGTTTAGTGGAACAATGTCTATGTTTAGTTTTACAATTAAAATGCTTATAAACTAGTTTTGGTGTACTCTGTGAGTACAAATGCATTTCCATGTGCATGTGTCACTGCTACCTTTCCCTGCATTTGGATAAATCCAACAGTCAATGCTGGCAAACAATGAGGGGAATTGTAGTAACTTAACAACATTTGCAAATAATTTACTGTATAATATACAGATATGGGATTCATTATCTGGAAAACCATTAGCCAAAAAGCTCTGAATTATGTGAAGGCAATCTCCCATAGACTTCATTTTAATCAAACGATTCTCTTGTTTACAAGTGATTTTCTTTTTCACTGTAATAATTAATGAGTACCTTGTACTTAATTCCAGCTAAATGAGTTACAGTAGAATTAACTCTTAATTTTACAACTGATCTTCTCAAATTCATTATTCTCCACTACCCCTAAGTCTAGTTCCATTTTTCATATGTACCTCTCTTTAGCACCATCTAAAGCAGGATTAACCCCTTGCTCTTCTCTGCCAAACCATCAGTTGTACTTTTTTTTATTAGGTTTTTGATCTTATTAGATAATTAGATTTACTGATCCTAATAACCATTTAATTGTTTGAATTTCAAAATAAGTTACAGTGTATTTATATCTCTTTGCTGTTTTAAGATCTCACTTCAGTGTTGCTTGTTGTTGCTGTTACCACAATGATAGCTAAAATGCATGCCCAACCATGACCTTGCCTCATCCTTTGTGTTAATAAATTGCAAATTTTTTATAGCAGGAAAAAATCTACACAAATCTGGACTTTCCCTATGGTCCTGTACTTGAGGCACTTAATTAAGATTTTATTTCTGATATTATTGAATAATTCATTTTACTTTCCATTGGTGTTATATGTAGCATGGTGTTAAACTGAAGCCTGAGCTCAATAAAAATGTTAGCAAAAAAGACTTCTTTGCAAATGCATTCTATTTATAGTAATTACATTTACATAAATTGCTAGCACATTTCATAAATGTCAGGTCAATCCACTACTGAATGATGGTTTCAACCAGACACACATGCTGCAGCCTTGTGTCTATATCTGGTTACAGAACTCCTCAGGTCTTCTTTGTAAGGCACAAAAGGCATGAATAACCTGTAAAATATATTATTATCAATGGCTCTTAGTGTGGTCAATTTTTAGTGCCATTACTCACAGGAGCTGTACATCGGAGGAGCTATTATAACCCCTACTGTGGCCATTTGCTGTTTTTAAAGCCATACAACTCTTTGGAAAAAATATGTTTATATTTTAGTGAAAAAATACATTTTTGGTATTATACCACAGATAGACTACATGGAATGTTCCCAAATACATCAGATAGATGTTGGAGGGGTTTTATTCTACAAAGCACTCACTTGATGTGGTATTGTCCTGGGATAACCCCTTATTGGGAGCATGTAGCTTTCTTTCTTTCTTTCTTTCCTTTTCTTTCTTTCATTCTTTTTGGTGCTTTGTTGCTTATTTTTAATGAGGGGAAGGAACTGGAGACCATTAAATATTGTAACGTATGTATAATAATTCAACAGTACAACAGCAATTTCGCATGACTCATTCCATTATGTGCTATGCTATTCTATTTGGAATCTTTATTGTTTTACCCTTTTCTTTTCATTCACGGCTATGTAACGCTAACTTGGCTAAGCATCCCAAAAAGGGGTTACTGTCCTGCTAGTGCTTAGAGCATGGGTTACATGTGACTCAAACACTCCAGGCTAGGGCCTTCGCTGAATGGAAGATTTCAGGAATGGTGTAGTGAAACTACAACTCTCAGGCTACTGTGCAACAACAATAAGAAAAATGGGCACCAGGAGGTTCTTTCAGTATAACAAAATAACTTTTATTTGTCCAAGACAAATGATCCACAGGTTTTACTTACAGTGGTACAGAGGCATTGGGCAGCATATATAGGCACACCCGCTCACACAAAGCTTCCAAGTTAGATGCTGGGGAATTTCCTCCAGAGACAGCACAGTGGAACTCCTTGAGGCGATAGCGTCCACCTGGATAGAGGGACTCTCATGATCTCAGAACCTGGACCTGGATCCTTACACAGGGGATCAGGGAACTCTCTAGGCATAATCCCTATTAGGCTGTGTCCCTATACTACAGGCCAGTCTTGCCTGAGAGGAGCGCTACCTCCTTGCTATACTTCCTGGTTGGAGCCAAGCTGCTCCTGCTATCTCACTCTCCTAGAGAGTCTATTACAGATATATCCCTGCCACTTACTAGCCTCATTTACGGGGTCCCTGCCCCCGACTTAGACACTAGAGGACCGGATCCCTCTAGGCACATGACTTTTCTGGGCCTTGCTATACCCAGGCTCCCCTGGGCACACCCAGCTGGATCAGCATCCAGCAGCAAAGAGCAAGATCCACCCCTTCTCACTCACTATACCAAAGTGTGACAGGAAGTGGTCACAGCACCTCCTGGCCATTAATATAACTATGCAAATATCTCTAGCTACATGGGAATCTGCCCAGCAACTAGGGAAATGAGGAACTGAAGGGAATTAAAGCTGTAGGGGCACATTTAAGCCTGTGCATTTAAGCCTGTGGGTCCCTACAGCTATATAACTGTTAAAAAACTAATAATAAATAGAATTTAAAAAACAAAACTACTTTTATTCCTTTTCGATGTAACACGAGGGAAAGATAGTCCTTATCTAAGTTGTTGAGGCCATTTTCTCCAAATAAAGTAAAAAGAACACATTTCAATAAACATGCTTTGCCATTTAAAAAATATGCATTTTCCAATGCCTAAACAGTCTTTAAAAAGATGATCATGGAAAAATTAATTTGGCATTAAGAAGGACTGAACAATTCGACTACAGAAATGAGGACTATTAAAATGAGGAGATATTGTGAACCCAGTGGGATGGAGCCAGAAGGATAATGATCACTTGAAGTGGAGTTTGCAGCCAGGACTCAAGAGTTTTAAGCAGAGGAGGGGGCATTAACTGCAGCTAAATACATGAAAGGATTAATGGAATCCTTCCTGTTAAGTAATTACCAGAAGGATTGAAGTATTTTAACACCTAATTTAAAACGTGAGTCTAAGTGGATTGTTTAATTAAGCTTATCAGTGTGAGTCCGGACCTGCCTCCCTGCCATAACAATAGAGCCCTTTCTTTATCCTCTTTAAAAATGTCAGACAAAAACACTGCCAAATGAGCATGTGCTGAGACATCCCGCTAACTAAAAAACCAACCATCAAATTCTGCTCATGGCTTTAAATTTGCTTGTGAAAGCAGAACATTTGCCATTAACTCCCTCCCTACCAGAGGCAAACTGCAAAATCCATTTTTCTCCCACCTTCACTATATACAGTATCTTAGTTCTCCAATCCATCTAGTAATGGGACATGTCTGAGCTGGCAAATGCTTGATAAATCATTTCCTTACATTTGATTGAGACAGGAAGAGAATAATTACCATTTTTCATGGCTTACTTTGCAGTGGCTGGTAGATCTGTCTTAATTTTCCTCATTTTTTCCTTGGACGATGATCTTGATAAATATTCCATTACGGTATTATTCAAATGAAACCACCCAGTTTGGTTTGCATGATCCTATGTTTAATGATCTTCCTCAATGCAATATTCCCCTATCTTCCTTTATGTCTACCAATGTGCTCTTGTTTAATGCAAATACATTTTTTTCTGTTCTGATCTGGGAAATCTAATTTGGTTATACAAATAAACGCCTGTTAAGCCATTTCTAGCATTTCAAATCCTATGTGTCAGTTTTCCATCAATATTTACATTTGCTCTAGGTCTAGAAAACATGGTACTGTCCTTATTTCCTTCCTGACTACATTGTACAAATTAGTTGGGCTTTTGTTGCTTCCTCATGCTCAGGATTTCTCTTTTATGAGACAATTACCTCTGTTCTTTCAATTAGTTCTTTCAACCGACTTCTATCTGTTTTGATTTATGTTTCTGTTCTTTCTGCTCTACCAACCTCATTTAAGATACATATAAAACCTCCTGAGGACACCTGACATGCTGACACTGACCTTGTCACACTTTAAGAAGGTTCTGCAGAACAACTTTTGATTTAAGTACCAATGTCAGCTATGGCTATCTTTGGAAATGTACCTCTGAGGGTCTGTGTTGGCAGCATTACTGTTTACTGACTTTCACAACATCGTAGCCCTTTGATAAGAAGAAACATGGTTTGCTCCCCCTGCATTTGGATCCATAAAGCGAAGGACCACTAGGGCATCAAATCAAAATCTGATGGCATTTCCTATTTCTCTGTTCCACTGATTACTGTTTACCAAGAAAATCAATAGGAGCATTGTAATGGTGCTGTGAGTGCATAATAGGCAGTACTGAAAAAAAGACAAGGCATTGTTGATTCATGAGAATTTAGTGATGTGCTTGGCATTTTGGAACCAGGCAGAATTACATTGAGAAACCCCCCTTCTTTGTAAGAATTTAGTGTAATGTTTAGCATTTCTGACCCAAACAGAAATGGCGATCACAGATATGATAATTTGGTGGTTTCTTTGTTTTTTCTTAACCAAGCTGTCACGTTCGGCACCCTATATTCAGAACCCAAGCTAAGCTCCCTGGTCTCGGCTCTCACTTCTGCCTTTAACTGCCGCCTTTCACCTCGGGAGGAGCCCTCGGCTAATTGGATGCCACCTGGTCTTAACAGAGAGAGGAGCAAAGCTAACGGTTCTGGACAAGCAAAGGGGCACGATCGTCTCACCAGGATACTGGAAGGAAGAACACCACCAGGAACAGGCAGGCCGGGACAGCACAAGCAGATAGAATGGTCAGACAGGCCGGAATCAGGATA
Organism: Xenopus laevis; assembly: GCF_017654675.1. Classification (NCBI taxonomy): domain Eukaryota; kingdom Metazoa; phylum Chordata; class Amphibia; order Anura; family Pipidae; genus Xenopus; species Xenopus laevis. The sequence continues at coordinate 68,255,930 of NC_054384.1, forward strand.
GAGAGTGTAGCATAGTCAATGGACAGGCAAAGGTCGGATTGGAGAGGTCAGAATAGTCACAGACAGGCAGGATCAGGATTGGAGAGATCAGAGTAGTAAATCAGGCAGGCAAGGGTCAAAACACAATAGATCAGTCAGGATTTCACAAGGAATTAACACCCAGGAACTTCTAAATAGAACCTAACAACGGGCAGTGTGCTGAAATCTAAATTCCCCTTTCAAACTATATGAATTTGGCGCCATTGCGCGCTGACGTCACGCGCCAGTGCACTGCGCCTTTAAAAGACGGACGTGCGCGCGGTGCATGCCTTAGAGGAAGCAGGCACAGGAGAGAAGGGAGCAGTGCAGTGGGCTTCCACACCGAGGATGCGGCGGTGGACTCCGCTGCCCACTACACCACCAGGGTAAGGCTTCCTTACATTACCCCCCGCCACTGGACCCTCAAGCTTACCAGGAGACCTGGGATGGAATGGTCTCCTAAGGTGGTCAACTTTGGCATCAGATTGGACCAAACTTCCCACCTACACTGGAGGAGAACAGGATTGCTAGAGAACCTGTATGGCTGGTTTTAACATAGAAACAGAAAACAGGTTAGAAAACTCAAACAGGTCAGGTAGCTCAAGAAGTACATGTGTGCAGCGCGCAAGGAAGCCGGCACAGGAGAGAAGGAAGCAGCGCAGCGGGCGTCCATGCCGAGGACGCGGCGGTGGACCCCGATGCCCACTAGACCACCAGGGTAAGGCTTCCTTACACAAGCCTAATAATCAAATTGTTCGGGGTACTAGTTGTCTGTTTTAGACACAGTAGAGGCATTTTATATCAGTTATGAAGATGTTCCAAAACATATTTGTAAAATAATTGATTTAGGCAAATGTTTTCCTTCATGAGATATAGCCTTAAGGTTAATATAAATATATTCCACAATTATCCACTTAATTAAACAATGCAGGGAATTTCAATTAGGGGAACACAATTGGCTTAGTTATTCTTTTTAATATAAAAACACTGTTTGGTTATAGTAGCCTGATAACATGTAGCAAACATTTCATTGATTAATACAAGCAAATTCTATTGCCTGAACCCCAGTCTCAGGACAAAGCTATAGGTCCTGTTCTCTAATGAAAACACAGCAAATCAATGAAAAAGATTAAAAAAGTATCTTCTGATCTGAGTTTAGAAGGGATCACCTGTGCATTTGCTGGCATGGGATTCTAAGGACAGTTTATTATTTGGTGTGTGTTTATTGGTTCCTTCAATAATGGTATCCATGCAACCTTCTAAGTTGACTCCAATTTAATTAACCACCCATATAGTGTAAAATCATGGTTTTTGTTTTCACTTCTTTTCATTTTAGAAATATATTTGATGGAGAACATTATCTTAAATTGTATTACAGCTACAGTGCAGAACTAGGATTTATGCAGAGTACTAAGTGAGTATAGATCATACAGAACCCTAGTTTTTCCAAAAATCTACCCCTTTAACCTTCATTGAAGTTAATTTTCTGCATTTTTGCTACCCTGGTATTTCAAGAGAGGTAGCTATTGTTTCTCCCCTTCTCATTGTACTTCAATATGACCCAATACAATCCAAGTTGTACTTCAATAAGACCAAAGCATGGAAAAGCAGGATTTTTTCTGCTTGGTGCTGTTCTCATGTCTACCACTAGCAATGCAAACTAATCCTTTGGCAGAGGTGTCAGGGAGCTGCTTACCTGGTTAGTTGCTCATTGTTCTGTTGATAAGATGCTAAGTGGGGAAGGGAGGGAATGATATTACTCCAACTTGCAGTGTAGCAGTAAAGAGTGAATGAAGTTTATCCAAGCACAAGTCACATGTTTGGGGGCACTTGGGAAATGGACATAATGTCTAGCCCCATGCCAAATTTCAAAATTAAATATAAAAAAACCCTTTTGCTCTTTTAAAAAACAAGTTCAGTGCAAAATTATGCTGGAGCAGCATTGACTGATGGCTTTTTTTAAAAAAAAAAAAAAAGAAGTTTTCCCTTGACAGTATCCCTTTTAGGAAAACTAATCTTAAAATACCAATGAATAAGGATTATACTGTTTCTCATGTTTGTAAAAATCTATTGTCAGCAGGTACAGTATGCTTTGCATAGCCATCATAATCCCCCTAATCTCCATTGATCCTGCCCTATGTCATTTTAACACAATAAGAACAAATAGTGATATGGCCTAGTGAGCTAGGAATGGCATGTATTTCAGGTTTTTTACGTGACTAGCACAAATACTGAAAGCTATACTGTAAATATTAAAAGCATATCAACAACACAAAAGCAATGTTGAAAGCAATATCACTCAATATGGATGCTGGTAATCCCTTACTGATCGTTTTACATTCTTAACACAATTCAGTTCCAGTTCCAAACAACAACTCTAAAGATACACATTGTTACGCCCTTGGATCCATTAGTCATGCTGTGATAGAGTCTTTCCTAAATAAGATTTTCTCATATCTACTCTATCAACTATATTCCATCTTTAGACTATTTTTGACTGGTTTTTTTTTATCAAAAGGGCAAGGCATGTATTGATATTATGGTAAAAATAAGACAGCCTAGGTACCAGTAAAGTCAGCTACTGCACATACATGTACTCTATAGATCTTATATACTGTAGATCTAACATTTATATTTTACCACCTTGTGTGGTGCAGTTTACAAGCAATTTTTAAACATATTCATTCATGAATCAACTTATTGTAGCACTTTGCAGGCATACACGATGAAATGAGCAGCCTGTGGCAATTCAGAAATGACAAATTGTAGTCAGCAGTCAAAGATTGTTGTTATTATGCTTTGAACTAAAAGTCTGTAAAAATGTCTGTAAAATTCTAAACCATCGAAAAAATGTATTCTTTCTTTCCCAGCTGCCATTCTTGATGACCCCATGGAATGCAGCAGAGGAGAGAGGCTGTCCATAACATTGGCCAAGAACCGTATAAACCGGGCACCAGAACGTCAAGGCAAAGCAAGACTAGAGGTGGACATTTTTGAGCTTTTGAAAGACAGCGAGTATGAGACAGCAGAAACCAGTATGTATTTCAAATCTGAAGACTTACAAAATAATATCTTATCTTGTCTATTCAAAGTCAGATGATTCTGAACAGTGGTCATTTGACTATGTTCCTACCCCATGACATAATGTGGCTATATGCCATACATTCTACAGTTGTACTGCTCCTGTATAACACCAGTTTGGACATACAGTATGGTATTACGCCTAAGGAAGTTTACATATAATTGTATGGACTTTTAGTGTTATATTTTTAATTATTGTGACACATTGGCAGTAGTAGTATTTATCTAGAAAGGTAGTGAACCCTATGACAGCTCGATCCTTTATTTCCTTTGTTCCTTTGTTCATCAGAACTTCAACTGAACTATAGTATAACCGCAATGCATTGAAGCTATTGTTGGAAACGTTTGTGCTATTTAATGAGATGGTGCATCCTGTGACAGAATACTCCCTACAGCAACTAATGCATTGAATTCTTGTAGTGATAAATGTAACATCACCCTGAGCCCTGTAATATACGAAAAGTGATGTGGGAGTAAAGTACTGGATCTTTGCTTTAATGATTTTAAGTTGCATACATCAATGACACAACCCGTCCCCTTCTTCCAAAACCTCCATTTCTCCACCTTAATGACCTTCTACGGAGGTTAAAGTATCATATTTAAGAACTGTTCCAAAATTATGTTTTTTATCTCCTTAATTCAACTCTTTTGCTGTTTCTGTCTTGAACAGCAATTAAGACAATGTTTTGGTAACTACAATGTATACGTTTCAGCACATGAGCAGTGAGGTGAATTTTCGCTTTCCATGTTATACCTTTTCATTCTCTGTGTACACAAGTGGCATATCCTATAGTTAAAGGGATTCTATCATGATTTTTATGGTCTATTTTTTATTTCTTAATTACACTGTTTACGCAAATAATTCTCTCTACCATGTAAAATTTCATTCCTAACCCCAACAAGTAAAATTGGTGTGTAGGCAGACATTTCAGGTCATTTTGCATGGTCATGTGCACTTCAGGATGGAACTCCTTTCAGGCAGGCTATTGTTTCTCCTACTCAATGTAACTAAAGGTGTCTCAGTGGGACATGGATTTTTGCTATTGAATGCTGTTTTTATACCTAACAGGGAGCTGTTATCTGGTTACCTTCCCATTGTTCTGCTGGTGGGCTGCTTGGGGGGAAGGGAGGCGCAATTTCACTCAACTTGCAGTGCAGCAGTAAAGCATGACGTGTATCAGAGCACAAGTGACATGACTGGGGGTACCTGAGAAACTGACAATATGTCTAGTCACATGTCAGTATAAAAAATCTGTTTGCTCTTTTGAAAAGAAGTCTGCTGGAGCAGCACTATTAACTGATGCATTTTGAAAAAAGCATTTTTTCACGTGATAGTATCCCTTTAATCTTCCCAATAAGTTTTAGACAATAATTAGAAAGCTAAATAATGCCACTTGCTACACTATTTTTTAAGGGAATAATTCATGTACTTCATATATCAGATAAATGCATAACCTGTAATCTGTTTTCATCTTTTATTGCAGTGTGCCAGATTTTGCCTAAGGGTGTTTTGGGTGTCTTGGGCCCATCCTACAGCCCTTCATCAAGCTCTATCATAAGCAACATCTGTGGGGAGAAAGAGGTCAGGCCACCCTTGTTGATTATTACAGCTTTGTAATCGTGTTTTGCCTCGTTTCATGTCATAACCATGCTACACACCTTCTACATCTGTCTTGGGCAGCCTCAGCCCTTAAAATGTTGTCACATTTTTCCTGAAATCATAATATTAACAGCTAGAGGCTGTTAGGGTGCTTGGAGTTGTTTGTCTTGAGGGTCTCAGTTTGTTCATCAATATTCTTTGTTTTGCATCTCATTTGCCAGCAGTATAATTCCTCTTGACTCGGCACCTTATATAATGACTATTAATTCTGATTCAATACAGTCTTCTTTGAAGGGATTTTTGCTTTATTCAAATTCTGCAGTATTTTTATATACCACTTACATTTTTGGTTTTGGAACTGTATGTTGCAAAGCTGCAATGGTTTGTAGTTATTAAAAAGTGCAATACACACAGAAAGTTTTTTGAACTATTGTGTTCAGGCAAGGGAATACATGTGACAATATATTTATTAAAATACATCTATATAATCTACTTTGCATATATGTAAAGGTGTTTTGTTTTTTTTTACCAAGGATAAAATGAGAGAATACCATCTTTTGTCTATTCTAGACTGATCAGGCCACTGTAAGGCCCTTTGCCTACTTGGCTTGCTACCCTGGATTCATGCAAAATTATTATAACGCAATAAAAAGCCTATGGGAGTTGATAAGCAAGACAGAAGTCAGTCAAGCTGAGGAACTGCAAGGTTTGATAATACAAAACCTGCAAGCTGAATCAGTAACACACATTCATAAAAGCAAAGGAAAGGAAAACAAAGGAAAATAAAATATAAATTTAGCTCTCAAATTTCAAAGTAATGAAAATGTAAAAAAAAGTAAATGGTGTCCTTTATATAACCCAAGCCCATGTATTTTGACACTATCTTCTTATTTTTTCAATGGTCTCCTTTTAGGTACCACATATAAAAGTCTCAAATGAAGAATTCCTAAGATTTCAGTACCAGAGATTTACTACTTTGAACCTTCATCCCAGCAACACTGACATTAGTGCGGCTGTGACAAGTCTGCTTCGGTTCTTCAACAGCACCACTGTCTGCCTTATTTGTGCTAAGGCAGAGTGTAAGTAATAACTACATAGCTCCTTCCCTTTCCTACAACACCAATGTAGACATGATATCTAGCTAGTTATTATAAAAATTATGAACATGAAAATCACATGACAGTTTAGTATAGCACTCTCTGAAACACCCCACTCTGCTTTACTTGGATATTACAGTATTAATTAATGTGAGAATTGTGTCAAATGCATCAAAGCAGAGTTATGAAAAACTGATGATGTAGATAAGAAAGACAAGTCAATGAAAGAAAAGGTTAGAATATTAGAATGTTATGTGGGTGAAGAGAGTCATTTGCATTTCCAAACCAAAAGTTAATCAGATACGTAGAATTTTTGTAGTCAGGTGGAGGCTCAGCCGGCTGGAGATGATAAATGAATAGAGTATTCTCATAATGTCATATGGCTAAATTTTGACCTAAACGTATGTATTATCCTCTGAGATTATCCAGAACAATAAATAATATTTGCATGGTCACAAGCCAAATATACTGTGATAAAAGTGCTGAATGTAATATTACATCATCCCCTTCCCTTGTGCTTCACCGATGATAACATGGTGTAAGTTGACCAGATATTATGAATTTGTATACTAGCTTGCTTAAAATTGCATATTTTTTTGTCTTAGGGGAAGTAATGTAAGAGATGTTGCATATCCCACTATAGAAAAGTCTTTTCAAATATGTATATATGTACATTTTTATTATCAAGAAGAAGAACCAGCTCTCCAGATTTGTGTTTCAATGTGCTTTGTCTTTATTTTACTTCATGCTGCATCCAATGTTTCAATCGCGCTTGGGACCTTTATCAAGAAGTGTTTTTGTTTATATTGGAAAAGCAGCACTGTACAAAGTACAATTATAAATACAATTAATTCCAAAGAACAGCTGCAACAGAGATTAAGACTTCAAGGAGAAAAGATGATGGAGGTTGCTGCCCTGTAGAGTTTGTAAAAAACACAGCAAAAAAATATTTAGTACTGTAGGTTACAATATTTCACTTATTAAACAAACAGTGGTCCATTTGTAAATAAAAATTGTTCTGCTTTAACATATTTTAGTAAAAATGTTTATGAAACTCTTCAGTAAAACAAACAACAAGTGGTTTATGTACCTCTAACAGAAACTTGCTGCCATGGATAATCTAGTACCTTGAGCTTTGTCTGTTGGGGAAGTAGAGGGGCCCAATGACACCTATATATTAATAATGTTTTTACTTTCTTCCTGAGGAGCGATCTAATGTAGTGAATCTACAAGGGATTGTAGTTAATTACCAGTGACACTAAAATAGGGAGAGACAACGTGGGCTAGCAACAGTGTTTCAAACATTCTAAAACAGGGATGCACCTAAGGGAGGTGTTTAAAACATTTAAGTGATGAGGACTGAGTGGAGAAGCTGAAAACTGAGAAGATAGTAGTGTACAGCTGATATTTCCAGATTATTCTTTCGAACCCCAATGTGTGTTTATCCGAGGCTTTCCTAACAACTAACGCACACTGGTTGTACATCTTGGTAAACTGCTTTAAGATAAGATTCCACCCACCTTTCCTTTAGTTTTATTTACAGCAATTCTGCTAAGCTGTCCTCTTTATACTTAGAGAAAATGTCCTTGTTACATGCTAAATTATGCTTTCCTTTTGTCCTGTGATAGCTTTGACAATATCAATTTTTCTAACTCTAATGATCCTCAAAGCTATACACATTTTTCATTATTTCTTAATAATGTTTACAGCATCTCTTTTGTTGGCCTCCCTTGTATAACCTCTAATTCTGTTAGAGCATACAATTTAATATTCAGGCACCAGGACTTAAATCAGTATTCCAAATGTGTATAATGTGCCATTCAGATCTCTTTCGTTACGTTGATACTGCCCCTGCTTATGCAGAGCAGAACCAGGTTAGCTTTCTTAAGTGGTTTGCTACACTATGGGGGAAATTCACTGAAGGGCAAATTTTCGCCTTGGAAAGCTCCGCCACACATTGAGTCACTTTGTCAGATGTTAATTTGCAGTGCATACGCTAATTCATCAAAATGTTACACCTAGGCAGATGAACGCAAGTTAAATCTCGCCAGAGAATATTCATTTATTCATCGCGAACTTTCACTAGTGTTCATTTCTGCCTATCGAAACTTTGTGAACACACACTTAGGTCAATTTAAATAGGGAGGGCACATATAGGTCATATATATTAGTGATTTTGGTGAAATAGCTTGAAGTGGCCACTTATTATTAAAAATGTCCAAGGATAATAAACAGAATAAAGACAAAAGAGATCCTCTGTTGTCCTGGACATGAGCTCACCATAAAACAAGTGTGGCATGACCCTCAAATGGTTAAAAAAAATATATAAAAAAATATATTTAACAGTTACAACTTTTAAACACAATCCCACTTTTAAATATGAAAAAACTTCAGCGCTTTGTCTTTTTTTAATGACTTTTCGGCATACAGGATATGATGTCACTGACATAAGATTGAGGAGGATGTAGCTTCATCTTATCAGTTCGCCAGGTATAACCTGGTGAAGCAGACTCTGGCGAAAGGGGTAATGAAATTGTTCACCCGAAAATTCATCTGGCGAAAGGGAGCAAAACTTTGTTAACGTTGAGCTCTTTCTCTAGCAAATTGTCCTCTACACCTGTTAGTAAATTGGTGATGTCCCTGAGGATTGTTTTTCTGGCGACGGCCACTTCACCTTTTAGTAAATTAGTTTTTTTGATCTTTTTGGCCTTTAACCATACTTGAAGGTCAGAGAAGTAGCTTTGCTATGTTACATACAGTAAATAAGAGATGTTCCGAAAATAAGCAGCAAGGGTATGCATCTGTGGTTAAGTATTTTATTTAATTTAAAATTATTCAGCATCTCTTTTCATTATAGCCCGGCTTTACTGCAATTTTTAGCAGCTCTGTTTGACAACACTAAACAGATTAAAAAATGTTTCACTGATGTGGTAAATTATTTCTGTCATATTCTCCGCAGGTCTGTTGAACCTGGAGAAGTTGCTCCGTCAGTTTCTCATCTCCAAGGATTGTTTGTCAGTGAGGATGCTTGATGATACCTGGGATCCTACTCCGCTTTTGAAGGAGATCCGAGATGACAAGACCAGTACTATCATTGTCCATGCCAATGCTTCAATGTCTCACACAATTCTGATGAAGGTACACATATGCTATTGTATATCATCTTCTAAAAATGTGATTATGTTTAGCCGTGTACATGATTATGCAAACTGGAGCTGAACAAAAGGGAGAGAAAATCTGTACCTTAACAGGCAAGCTATACTGTATGTATTAAAATTGAGAAACCGTTTCTGCTGAGGCTAAACCTAGCAGTATATATATTAAAAGCAGCAAACTGACCTCTTTTGAAAATGACTGGCAGAGGCAAAACAATACTGAAACAATGGCATATTTGACAAGAGCACAGCCATATTTGGAACACACTAATCAAGTCTGAGGGTAACAAATGGCAGAACATGACATGCATTCTATGTCCCTAAAGGTCAGAATAGTTACCTAGAAGCAATCTCAGTTTATGTGGAACACTGAAAATCCCCACTGTTAGTAGCAATAAGAAGAGGGTTTTTTCCCAAGTGTTCACCCTTCAAAATGAGTTCAGAGAGGGAAGCAAGTCTTTGAGGAGCCCTTGAGCTTGGTGCTTATTCTGACTTTCCATCTGATCTGTGGCACTGGGCAGCTTCCCTAGGGAATATATTCCATTATTAACCTTCATAGAAGCGACTGTAAGAAGCACATTTTATTTGCTCTGTGAGGTCTAAATTGGGAGGTCTAGCTTCATTTCTAAAACCTGTTACTATAGAAACTATCTTAGCAATAAATGTAGTGCTGTCTTTCTGTCAGAAGGTGTTTTCTAACGTCCGGATTTAAAGTAATCAAGGGAGTGTAAGCTCTTTAGGATAGAAGTCATTCAGTGTGATACATTTTTAAGAATTCCCTATGGGGACCCTTTGTGCATTGCGATAACGCATATAATGTCTAGTATCTTTGCACCTGAATGGTACGAGATTAATGAGCTCACTCAATAAAAGAATATTTTAATGAGAGAAAGGGATTGTTTGACAAGCAAGATCATTATATGGACCAGAGAACAGCTGAAATAAATGTTACGATTTAGGCGAGCGAATAATGATGTGTGCTGCACAGATTTTTTATTCCAATACATGTTTAAAACATTTTTTTTTCTTTAGAGTAGAGGTATGGGTTTCATTGGTTAGTAGAGGTATGGGGTCACAGCCAGGTACCCTTGTAATGTCAAAGTCATAATCAGCATAATTAGGCATCATTCTTTGTATGGTTTCTTTTTTTATTGGGATAGAGACATTAAATGTGGTAGATGTCAAGGTTTAATTTATTAATAGACATATGATCTAAAAAGGATTGACATGGAAAAATGGTACTTCATTGCTTTTATGGCTGTGCAGTGTGAGACAATGGAGCCACTAATCTGGAAAAAAGAAAATTACTTACTAGACCATAACAAAAACTTACAAGCCTTTATATATGCTAATTGGTATCACCTCTTGTTTGTGATAAGTGCACTAACAATTTTCGCAACAATCAGCAGATACAGTATTTGAAAATATATAATTGTCCTTGGCATAAAACTGCATACTTCTAATTCACACTTTTTACAGTCAACATTCAGACCTCACACATTTCAGACATCAATACATTAATTACAGTTGAGGTCACCAGTATTGTGTAGAAAAAAAACAATGCAAAGCTTTACTGTATCTTATATACATTTATTTGGGCTACCATTAACATAAATTTGTAAGTCAGGGACCATTATATACGAACAAATTGAACACACAACCGTAATTGTGCCTTATATGTGTTTGTTAAGGGTTGTGTGTAAAGGCGGTGTTTCATCTAACATAAAAATAACAAATGAATCAAAGAGTGTTGCTTTATCTGAATAAATACAGGTATGGTATCTGTTATCCTGTAAACTCATTATCCAGAAAGCTCTGAATTACAGAAAGGCCATCCCACATAGACTCCAAATAAAACAATGTTTTAAAAATGATTTCCTTCTTCTCTATTATAATAAGACTGTATTGTGTACTTGATCCAAACTAAGATATACAGTAATTAATCCTTATTGGAGCCAAAAGCAGCCTGTTCAGTTTACCTAATGTTTACATTAGTGATGGGTGAATAAATTCGCCTGTCATGAATTTGCTGTGAATTTCTGTATTACGCAGCCGGCGAATAAATTTGTGAATCTCCCACGAAAATTTGCAGGCATCAAAGATTACATTTTAAGATGTCAGGACTAGGACTAAGTAAGTGAGATGCCTGTACAGTATAAACCACAATAACCAAACTGGGCTCAAAAGCACATAGCCGTAACTTAGCTAACTGTACTTATGAAAATCAGCCTAAAAGGTTAGTTTAATCCGATGAACATAAAATATTGTGTTAAAACCAAGTTATATCAATATCACCTTGCAAGTGTCATATCCTTTGATCTCTGTCTCAGACATTTTGAGAAGTCAAAACTAAGCCATTAAAATTAAGCCATTTGTTCTAAACCACAATAGCCAAATTGGCCTTAGCCTCTCATAGCTGTGGCTAATTGTTCTTATAGAAACATGACTAAAAGATTAGTATAATTTAGTGAATATAAAATATTCTTGCTTCACTGCCAGCTCCATGACTAGTAGAAAAAAAAGATTAATAACTTTAAAATAGTATATATGATCCATTTAGTTTTATTATAATTTCTAGAAGGCATGGGTTTTCTCAATTGTGCTTTATCAATTTTAAGGATTTTCAAGCGCATAGAACAAAAGCTGTACTTATTTTTACAATAAGTCATTTTTGTATCAGTTTGTATCCATTTGTATCCATTTATACGGAAAGAATTGACCGAATTCTCTTATTCCCACTGCAAACATATATATCAGTTTTTTCCCTTTTTGAGTTAAACTTTTGTCTAAATAATTCACACACATTTATTTCTTATGATTCCATTTGCACTTGACCTCTTTGGATGTGTGAGTGATCTATTCAATATATCTGCAAGTTACGTGGTTTTGCAGCGCTTTAGAAAATGACTCCCATCTAAAAACCAATTGTAAGCAGTAAAATGTGTCTGCCCTTTACATTCCATGTATGTCTGTTTCCTTGTCCTGAATTTTACATCATGTTGCTCTCTTGTGGGGCCTGTGGTGCAGGGTCCCCAATTACACAGCTAGGCTGAACAATTTTTCAGAAAGGGTGTCCAATTAAACATCTACTTTATGACTTCCATACCATGGGGTCTAGAGTTAAGCTGAACTAGAGAGAACTATGTGTGGCAAACCTTCACATGTTACTGAGAGACTGGGTCACTATTAATATCCCACTATTTATTTAGATAAGAGGGCTCTAATATTTTTCTCAGGCTCCATTGTGCAATCCTTTATTTTCCGACAATGGTATTCCTGATACAGGGGTCAGCACCTTCAAATAGACTAACAGCTGCTAGTTGCCAAAACTTAAGCTTAAACTATGTTTTGTTTTTTATAATTTGGGGCCCATGTACCTGAAAGATGTTTTATATGGTTCCTTTTATTCATATTTGCTTTCGCATACATATAGTTTATTACTATATATCAAATGTTTTTATGTAACTTAAAGAGCATGTAAAGTCTAAAATAGAGTAAGGCTAGAAATGCTGTATTTTGTATACTAACTATAAACATGAACTCCTTGTACACTTAGTGGCCATACACTATGGGGGTTATTTATCAAAGTCCGACTTTATCTCAACATTTTCTGCTACAAACTCCGATCGAATCTGCTCGGGTTTTTTACGCTTATTTACTATTACATTTTCCCAAAAATATGCTTTGCAGGAAAAAAACTGATTTTAATGATTTTTTCGGATTTTTCACCGAAAACTCCCATTTCTTATGCTTTTTGCCCGAAAATTCTGAGAACATTGGGTATTGCACGCAACCCAGCGCACATCAGAAAATAATTGGGACTTCTCCCATTGATTTATATGCAACCTTGACAGGTCTGAGATGCCGGATTTTCTGATTCAGACTTTCCATCCTCTGGGTTTAATACATTTTTTAAAAAATCACAAATTTTTCTGGATTTTTGCATTCAGAGTTTAGTAAATAACCCCCTATACATTCTACTCATTTGGCGAGGTCGCCAAATGAGTGGATATTTCCCCTGATATGCCCACCAAGGGCAGGGCAATATCGGACAAGAATTAGAATAGGTGCCGACGGGACAAGGACCACATCAACTAGGCGATGCAGATAAGATGCCAAATCGGTCTAAAGGCCCCGAATTGGCAGCTTAAATCTAAGTGTATGACCACCTTAAAGGTATAAAGATCCAAATTACAAAGATCCATTATATGTAAAGCCCCAGGTCCTGAGCATTCTCGAGAACAGATCCCATACCTGTACCCCCAAAAAAAAGCGCAAAGTTAGTATTTTACATAATGTGTTAGTAGAGACACAACCAAGTGGAAGACTGAATTGAACAATTGAACTTATGTAACGTTTTTTTATTTATATCCTATTATTTCTTTGCATAATGGGTATGGAGGAGTAATATAAGTCTTTAAATTAGTTAGCATATGTAGAAAAAGTTGGACATATGAACTGTGCCCCACTTAAGTGGAAACTTTACTGAAGTTTTACATTGGCAGTATGCATTATAAGGCAGGTGTGCCTACAAATATATTCCTTCCAATGTTTAAGATGTACAATAAATGCCACAATAGGAATAATGCATAGAAACAGAATTACTAGCTCCTCACAAAATATAGCTTGATTCAGTGGTGTTACTGTATATAACTGGACCCACAGCAAATTATTTTTCAGGCCCCATAAATGTTTAGAGGTTGACTTGTTTTACCAACATTTTTTGAAACTGTATACGAATTAGGAGGCCCCTATACCTCCAGGGCCCCCCTGCAGCTGCAGGGTTTGCTTTCTCTATAGTTACGCCCCTGGCTTGATTTATCTTAAATATCTTCAAGGGGTGAGAAAAACCTTTTTTTTTTCATTTATATTTTGAATATGTAAAATTTCTGTCCCCTAAAACCTTGCCTTTTAAAGGTGTTTTACTTCAGTTCTAATATAATTTACATAAATAGGCTACTTTGTAGAATCAGAGGCATTCAGGCTTTGCTGTAAGGCCTACATGGTGTACATAGTGATAAATTGGCTCCTATGGTTTATTAAGTCAGTTGTGAACAGTTCAGTAGAATATGTTGGGGAGATGTATTATAACATTTATAATAATTGGAAAATATTACTCATTTAAAACATATTCACAATTCAGCAGGTACTACATTTAAAGAAAAGCACTTATATTAGCTGATAACCTTTTGCAATTTGCAGAAGTGCTGGTACCAATAACATAAAAAGAAATAAATAATTTGACAGCCATAACATATTCTGTTCTGTATATGTAAAAATATTTTCTTTGAAGTACAAGCCTGGGTTTTTATTGCAGCGCTTCTGTGTTCAGCCATCTTTTATCTGTTCACTAAACTGAGCCTTACCTTTACTATTGTGTTCACTGGAGACTTAGATAATACATATGCATGAACTACATAATACATATTTACAAATCTTTTATCTGTTGACTAAGCAAAGATCTAGCTATTCTATAATGTTCAGTATTCAGTATGTCAGTGTTCAGTGTTCATAAACTACTTCCAAAAGTCCTATAAGAGAAATAACAGTCCCTTTCAAAATAAAAATAATACCATGCTTTCTACAAATTTTGAAGAGTGCCAGCTGCATGAGCATTATATGCAAGCACATTTTTTTCCGGGCCTTTATATGCTAAACAGAGGATAAAATATACAGCAGTACATTTTCCTTTGCTTCATTCTCAGCAGGATTAAAATGTTTACTACACTACATGCTATGCTACAGACAGAGGATATTTTAACAGTTCTTATTAAAAAATACTTTGGCTCATTTTTCAACACTGGAAAATTTGCAACTGGGTAGTAATTCGTAGAAACCAATCAGAGATTAGATTTTCAGATAGCTGTAATTAAAACAATGACAACAAACATTTGATTGGTTGCCATGGGGTACAGCCCAGCTGCAGATTTGACCAGTATTCATAAATGAGGACCAATGTGTGTGCTTTGCATACCAAAGTGGGTTATGCAATTGTAACATATAGTTTTAATTAAAGACCAAACTTGCCAGTCTAAAGGGCTTAGGAAATCCAACAAAAACCTTACTTTCAATACACCCACATTACTTAGATATAACGCAAAAATCACGAAAAAATTTTGATTTTTTTTTTATTAAAATCGGATTTTTAAAAAATCACGAAATTTTTTGGAATTTATTAAACCCCAAGGATGGAAAAGTCCAAATCTGAAAAATCGGCACTTCAGACCTGTCAAGGTTCATTATAAGTCAATGGCAGAAGTCCCAATGATTTTTGCGTGCACTGGGTTTCGTGCAATACCCCAATGTTTTCTGAGTTTTCAGGTGAAAATTCCAAAAAAATCGTGAAAATCGATTGAAAAAATCCAAAAAAAAAAACATGAAAATCAGATTTTTTCCCACAAATCAAATTTTCGGGAAATTGTAATAATAAATAAGTGTAAAAAAACTGAGCAGATTTGATTTGAGTTTGTAGCAGAAAATATTGAGATAAATTCTGACTTATTTGGATAAATAACCCCCTTAATGTTAGAATGATCCAAATACACTTGCACTCATTACATGCTAATCAGGAAAAAGTCACTGGCAGATATACTAACACTGTAGCCCTATGGTGTACAGCACACAACAAATCTTTATAAATGAGTAGCAAGTAATGTATGTGAGAGACTTCCTTGTCCTTTAATATGTGTTTTCTCTTACTTGTTAGGCTTCCCTTGCTACATTTCTTTGTTTGCTTTCTATGGGGCAAATTCACTAACCAGCGGAAATTCACCAGCGCCCGCTTCGCTCACATCGCAACACTTCACCGGGCATAGATTCTCCAGGACAACGCTAATTCACGAAAATCTGAAGTTGCATCCAGGGCGCCGAACTCTGGCGAAGTTGCGCTAGCGTTACTGCGCCAAGCGAAGCAAAGTTGCGCTAGCGTTGGCTAATTTGCATACGGCGGGAAGTTAAAGTTGAATGGTCATATATGTGGAAGCAAATACATTACACTACACAAGCCCAGGAAACCTTAATAAGATAAAATAAAGTTGTTATATTGTCCTACACGTGTCCAGTATATAGTTTTTGTGCCATATGTTAGGAAATGTATGGGGGAGCCCGGGTACCCAAAAATATTTTTAGGGACTTTTGCAGCCCATCACCCTGAAAAAGTAAAAGGCGCCAGCTTTTTTTTGGGAAATTTTTCAACTAAAAATTGAAGAAGCCCTATACATTCCATTGCACTTCACCTGGTCTAAGCTGGCGAAGGCAAGTCTGGCGGTAACATTGAGTAAAAGGCGCATCTTAGTGAATTTGTAAAGTAACGCTCTTTCGCCAGAGGGAAACTTCAACTGCCGTAAGAGTGTGAAGTAGCGCTAGAGTAACTCGCTAGCGAAGTTACACCTGCGCCCATTAGTAAATCAGCAAAGTCCCGTAATTGCACTTTACCTGGTCTAAGCTGGTGAAGGCAAGTCTGGTGGTAACGTTGAGTAAAAGGCGCATCTTAGTGAATTTGCAAAGTAACGCTCTTTCACCAGAGGGAAACTTCACCTGCCGTAAGAGTGGAAGTAGCGCTAGAGTCTATCTCCTTCGCTAGCGAAATTACGCCTGTGCCCATTAGTAAATCGGCAAAGTCTCGTAATGACATCACGCTGGCGAATTTTCGCTAATGTTAGTCACTTTGCCCTTTAGTGAATTTCCCCCTATGATTCTTTCCTTTACATGAACAGGATTATGCACATTTTAGTTGTTCAGGCATCATTAATGAGTCTTGCACAACTTCCACAGCAGATTCAACATACTGTATCTGCTGTTCGGACAATGCACTAAAATAGAAAATAGCAGGGAAGGACTTCGCTAACAGAAAATTTCAGCCATGACTAACAGAGATGATGGCGTAGAAATTTTGTATAAATGGCTTGTACAAAATACACAAAATAGCATTTAAATAAAACAGGCATGTTGAAAACAACATAGATAACAGGAAAGGGCCGTGCTGCAAACTGTCTATGGGGAGTAAACATGCAGCTATTCTCTCAACCACTGCAGCACCAAAAAAAAAGACATGATAAGTTACAAGCATTTCAGAATTCAGGTGATTAGTATACCAAAGTAAATTTTGATCATTTCTAAATATGCTGCAAGAATGAAGAATGTAGGATTAGGCCTTTGAGTACAGCTCTCTTGCTGAGCCTAATAAAACATTTGCAGTTATGGGAGCAGAAACAGCACTTTTACACACTATGCAAATTCATGTTCCGGCTAGCAATTTGCACATCATTAGTTCTAATCAAAACGAAGACTGCAACCTTCATTTTTTTCAAAAAAAAAAAAAAAGAAGCTAATTCTGAAAAATGAGCAACAACATTAAAACTTTGTTTAGGATGTGGTGGTAAGCAAAGGCTCACTACTGCTTTGTTGAAAAAAATTGCGAAACCAGAGAAAAATATACAAAACATTTTTGTATATTTTGGTAAAATTTCAACACAAATGCATTGAAGGCAATACATTTCAAAATTATTGAGGTTAAGGCCTTTTTCTTAGCTCCCATGCAGTTCCTTAGATAGGGTTAGGAGTGGGGAAGGCACTAATCCAATTGCAGGACCTTCATGAATCAGTATCCTACAAATAAATGGACAGCCATGGAGACACAGGTTTACATAACCAAAATATCAACAGCAAGGGCCCTGAAAAATGTTGCAGTTTTTTGTGCTTGAGTTGAAATTAATAATACAATAAAAATGTCAATTTTTTTTTTGCAGTGACTGATAAACTTGATCACGGAAATATTTGAGAACAATCTTAATCCAATTTAACCCACCTGTTGGCCGAAAGTATTATCCCCAACCACTGGTGCAGGTTAATAGAGCCTGCACTCTGTTGGGGTAGTTTTTTTAAAAAAGATTGCCCTCTGCCAGTGCTAGGACACCCACACCAGCTCATTTAGATACATTTTTGTTCCACTTCTTCATATAACATTTTTACAGTTTTAGATAATAATTTATAAATGACCGTCAAGAGCAAATACAACCTTTTTTTAAGATAGTGTCCTTATAATATGCATGGGACATTAAGGTAAAATTATACCCACGTATTTCCAGGGGCCTTAGAAATCAAAAAGTATTTATTAAAACAAGCAATACAGCAGAAATTTGGAGAAATTACTTGCAGATACTATCTCACCTGTTGTGCTGTCCATTTTAACTATTGAAAAGAGATCTAGAATGTTTAATGGTGTTTTAATCACGAACACAATTGATGCTGTCCCTGCACATGGTCAAGCTATGAATAGGTTTTATTATCTGAAGAACAAATAATGTAAAACTGAGTGTAGTTCAAACAATAGAAATATCTGAAAATAGGAAATGTGTAATGTATATATTTTTTTATTAATTATAAGAATTATGTGGGACAGATATTGGTAGTTCAGAAAAGAAAACCATAGCACATTTGAAATTATATACTTGCAAAAATAATGGAAATTTTACGTACAAGAAAATGCCATTCTTCTATTATAGCCTGCATAAAAAGTATGTTTAAACCTAGCCATCCAGTTCTTTATGTCTCTTAAAAGCTGTTGGACATTGTTTTTCATCTCATAAAAGGGTTTCTAATAACACAGCCAGTACGCAGGTAGAATACCGGTGTAGTGTGAGGTGTGAAGTACCATGGATAAGTTATTTGATGCAGTAATTTAATAAAAGGGATTGTGCTGGGCGATAATGAGTTTCTGGAGTGGCTGCTTTAAGCAGGTCATTTCTAGGCTGAAGTAGTGTCTACAAGATGGGATTGTATAATTGGACTTGCTGTAAGCAGCAAATTCACTGAAACTGTATTGCAAATTGCCTACAGTATAGTTTCCATCATATTCTGGACTGATTTAGTGTCACACAACACGCATATTTCATATTTTATTTGCTATACTAGCTGACCTACTTCTTTTTTTATATTATTTGCTATACCAGCTGACTTAATTCTTTTTAAGCCATTATTGACAAAATTAACAAAATCAACTGCCAAAAACATATATAGATGCACATAAACAAAGTGCATAGATATTCTATGTGCATTTAAGTGTTTGTGTGTTTATTTATATGTGCCTCCGTTATTGGCATTATATAGTTCCATACCTAGCAACTCACTTTGTACTTAGCTACTGTTTTTCAGTATTTTTATATATCTATTTATATACACTGGTTTAGACTGACTGTACCTTTTTTTGATAATGATGCTGCTATTTTTGCTAAGCATATATTTCAAACAAGGCCCCTATTGAGATAAACAGATTGTACTAGAGCAGACTCTACTTTCTGCAGAACATACCATATTTTATTGTCTTAAATTACTCTCTTTCCTTCTTTCTCTGCAGGCAGCTGAGCTAGGAATGGTGACAGCTTATTACACGTACATCTTTACTAATCTGGTGAGACCTTCTTCTTTTGTTAATGTGCATAAACTAAACATGCTGTTATACAGATCCTCATAGGGAGAAAAACTGTAATAGAGTAGGGAGTGAATTATGATGTTTGTCTTTGATTTTATATATATATATATATATATATATATATATATATATATATATATATATATATATATATATATATATATATATATATATATATATATATATATATATATACCTGTATATAGGCTATAAAATCATAAGCTATCTAAGGTCCAAATGCAAAAAAGTAACATACATTTGAATATTTATTCGATTCTATGTATACGGTGTGTAAACACACAGTAATAATGTATATTTATAAATACCTGCCACAGATTGTACATTGTGTAAAGCTGATTGTCAGGGGCCTGAGTGCCGAAGACTCAGGATTTACATTTCTAGTCTTTGATCTATCCTGTGTCATGTGTTGTCATCTTTTATATCCTGCATAATAAAACCCTGGAGATATGGCAAGAAACTTAAGGGGAAGGTGATACAAGAAGAAGGTATCATACCAGAGGTCATCAAAATAGACATTGATTTCCTATGAGGCTCAGGTATCAAACCTTTTAAATTGCAGTCTAAAACATGTGGTTCTCTAACTATTGTTAAACTACATCTCCTACCTTGATATAACAGACTTAAGCAGAGGAGTCACAGAATACAGACATTTCCTTTTAAAGTACATAAGCAGCTGTCTAGTTGATATAGAACAAATGGAAGAGAATTATCAGAATTTGTCCAGTTCTTTTGAATTATTTGCCTATTGATAAGGTCATATGGCTCATTTATGAGTTTAATGTACAAATTGCCAGTTTTCAATCACAGTTCCAGCATTATGGCAGCTGTAGGTAGGTTTACACCTGCTGCAGTTGAGTCCTATGGCTTTTATCATAGGCATATTTTTCATGTTTTGGAGAGAATTTGTTGAAATTGTATTTGGCCATACTTGTTGGGGGGAATTAACTTTTGCCCGTGCTAAATTCCAGCCCATAGCGCTCATACCAAAAGCAAAAAAATCACTTTACAAAAGGTTTGACTAAAGATAGAAAGTCCCTTCACAAAAAGACCCAGGCTCTGCTTGAATGTGCCTTGACTGAAGGGGAATTGAGTTTTCCTACAGTTGATTACGTCTTTAAAATTGTTGACACTATCCAACAACTAATACTATTTGGTAAAGCAGACTGTCCTTTCTGTTGACCTGCTGGACTGCCAAACAGCTTGTCTGTCTTTTATAAGGGCACAGACACTTGCACAAATCCAGTTTATGTTACAGTTGCTCATCCAGACAGGTTGGTTCAGGAAAAAAGGAGGGAATAATGATATATTCAATTAAATCAAACCAGAAACCTCTTTAGTAAAAATGTAAAAAGGAAACCTTGTTTACCTATTCTCTGTCACTGAGAAGTCCCTGAAGCAATTTTTCACAGCTTGTTCCTTTGCTATTCTCAACAACCTAATGATGTCAAGTGTGATGTCATCTCAATAGAAAGCAAAGACTGACACTAAGGTCATGTCTGCCAATCTGACCAAATTATCTGACCTACCAGCCAACAAGTCATAGCATTTTTAACAAACCACATAACGACTGCAGGCTTACACAAAGTATCTGCCACCACATGCATATGTTTAAGATATGTCTTTTAAGACATGTCTTTTCCTCTATAGGAGGGTGGAAGGAAGAAAAGGCATCTTTGAAAGATGTGTTACTGTAGTATCAATGACAGGTTGGTTATACAAGATCTTACATTCTGTCTCCTGCAAGGGAATCATTTTGGATATTTTAGTGAGAATCTTTCTACCTGTTTGCCAGTCTCTTTCAATCATGTCTTTGTATTCTGTGCTGGAAATTAGCATCTCATTTTTATGAAGAGAGAAATGCAGTGGAAGTACAAGGCTGAGGACCATCCTAGATAATTAGAATTATCTTAACGGTTTTAAATTTAATCAATGGTTCTACTAACTTGAAAACCAATCCCTTTGATGGTGGATTCTCAGAGAGATCCAAATTCATTTCTGAATTGGTGTCTGACACCTTTCATAACAATTGATCATTTAACTCTTTCATTCCTGGAGCATAATCCTGTAAAATCTGCACAACAACAGGATGAATCCTCTTCATAATTTCTTACGTGTAGCCTTATGTGTAACCATTAGATCTACAGAATCTTTCAGGCATTTGGCACATACTCACCAAGTTCATAATATGGTTACATGCAATCCTTTTTGAATGCTTCTTTCTTGTGCTGGATCTTCAGGCAAATTGGTAGAAAACAAAAATAGTCTCATGAATGTTCCAGAAATAAAAGAAGGAAACTCCAACTACAAAATTGTCATCCTCCAAAACTCTTATGACTGGGACTAGGAGGTGGCTGAATTCATGAGCTAACAAGATACTCTAAATAAAGTAGGAAAATCAACAAGATCAACTAAAAGAAAAGGAAATAAAAAGATCACAAACAACCCATCCTGGAACAGGAAGAAAAGCGACAAATAAATTCATGCTGAACTTGTGCCAAGTAATAAGTTAATAACGTTTAATATAGTGTAAATGAGACCCACAATACTCAAAAATTTGAAGGAGTCACACCTTTCAGTCTGCTCCTAAGCAGGGAACTTAAATGACAGAATTGTGCCAAACACCAGATAAGTCCAAACACCTGATACTGCACAAACTAATCAGAAGAACAACAAAACAAAGGTTTAGGGAAGAGTACAGTAATTTAACTTTGTCACTGGCTGAGGGAAGACATTAACCATATGTGTGAACAAGATTTAATAAAAATAGTAAACTGAAAATTCAATTCTTGCTCATTTTCACCAAAAGATATGTTTAACCACTGCAGATAATAGGTATGCATCATCTGAGTGGAGATCCCATTTCAGCAAAACATTTGTGAAAAAACATTTCTTTACAAAAAGGGTGAAATATATCAAACATTTTAAATAAAAGTCATTGATATGTCTCTTAGAAAAGAACCATCCAGATTGTTTGGATTGAGATGAAAAACAGTATAATTATTTCATGAAAATAGATAAGAGCATATTCTGTCATCAAACAAATTGAATCTATATTAGAATTTTAAATGGCAGGTAATGTACTGCAATGGTGCAGTGGTTTGGCGGCTTTTCTTGGTTCAAGATCTCTTGAGTTCCAACTTTTAGACAGGTCCCATTTTCCTTAAGAAATTTGTAGATATGAACACAATCAGCCGTAGTTCCCAGGATATTTAGAATAAAAAATATGTTTTTACCTCCAAATATCATTCCTAATAGAGACAGTAGGCTGGTCTTGAGTATGAGTATCAAGGAGAGCAAATAAACAAAAAAAGAATAACAGAAATAACAGGGATCATCAAACGATTACCTTGACTAATTGTGCTATTACTATGGACATTATAATATCTGTCTCATAAAAATACATTAATACTTTTACCCCCATATGTAATATCAGATACTAAATTTGCCCAGGAGCAATAACCAATAGCAACCAATAAGATGTTTGCTTTTAAACAGGTGACTATTAATGCTGCCGGCTGATTGGTTGCTATACTGTAGGTTACTGCACCTGGGCAAATGTAGTGCCTTTTATTATATAACCCCATTACTTCCTTATCTTTCCCATTCCACCCTCTCTCTTTGCATATGTAAGTGTATTTGTTGAATTTCGGTTATCAGTGGAGTTACTGGAACATTATAAAGAACAATCTACATCTCCCTAATTTGCCCTTTGCTTATAAAAGCAGAAAATGTGAACTTGAACATTTCCATATACCTAAGCATCAGAAAAGTGGTGTTACTTGTGTCCTAAAAAAAGATGGAAGATGAAGATGCACAAAGAACACATTTAATAGTGTTAATTTCCATAAGACATTAGAGAACCAATTAAACTACTTAATACTGATTTCATAATTAATGGCTAGTCAGGTGCAATTACAAGTCTGTCAACCAATATAACACAATATAAACACTTTTTTTTTTTTACTGATTGTTCCATTCCAATTATACATTTTATAAACTGACATCCTGAAATACAAGCATGATTAGTGTCAAGTCAAGTGCAATTACAGGTATATTTGATATCACAAAATATATGCTGTATTATTGATCTATCTGATCCAATTCCAAAAACTCACAGCAAAAGTTCTGGGCAACATTGTCTTTTAGACAGGTTCAGTTACAGCTAATGACATTCTTCTAAATTAGTGTAAAAAGTATGGGGGGGAAGGTTTGATGAAAATACTGCATTTTCTAGTATTGTTGAAGAAAAATGTATGTTCTTTGGACAATGCTGTGAAGGCTTCTTCAATTCCAAGGAGAAGCTACAAAGGCAAAAATGTTCTTTATATTCAGAACCCAAAAACAAGTAAAGTAAACATAAATACTTTTTGCTGGCATCATGGATCTGAGAATTATGAATAACAGCGATGGAAGTATATTTATGGTTGTATACAGATTACCCATCTTCTTTTAAACTTTTTCTTTTGAACCTTTGCAATATCATCTATGAGGTACACCCTGCAGTTATGACTAGGATTTGCTGCAATTCTTTGATGGCATTTTTCTACATTGAGTTACTTTAACAGTGGCCATCAAAATAAACACAAACACAACACACATCAAAATCACACACAGTGAATTAGTGGTAATTGCAGACTGGATTGAAAATAGAAGGGACAAGGATAAGTTTTCAATTTTTAAATGAAAAGTGATACAAATTGAGCCATTTATACTATCTGGAACAGTTTGGACCAGATTAAGATTTTCCTGATTTCACGAAAAAAGGGTTCGATAAAACTAGGGATGCACCGAATCCACTTTTTTGGATTTGCCGAACCCCTGAATCCTTCGCGAATACCGAAAAGAATCCGAACCCTAATTTGCATATGCAAATTAGGGGTGGGAAGGGAAAAACATTTTTCTACTTCTTTGTTTTGTGGCAAAAAGTCACACAATTTCCCGCCCCTAATTTGCATATGGAAATTAGGATTTGGTTCGGCCGGGCAGAAGGATTCGGCCGAATCCGAATCCTGCTGAAAAGGCCGAATCCTCACCGAATCCCGAACCGAATACTGGATTCGGTGCATCCCTAGATAAAACGTCTGCCATTGTGCCAAATATGGCCTGTTAGAAAATATAGTCCAATAAACCATGGCATTAATAACTAAGGTGGAAAGGTAATAAAATTTGCAAAGTAACAAATTTGAAAATAAAATTGTGCATGTCGCAATGTTATATTCTTCATTAGCCTTTTATTGCTTTGTGAACCTTAATTGCGCATTGCGGACCTTTAACACCTGGTTGAAGGTGGCATAAACTTTTTCCTTAACAACTTTTTCCTTAAGATGTTTTATTGCATACAATGTACACTATTGCAAACCATAACATTTGCAACCACTGTAATACTGTTGTGTGAATCGAAAAATGTTCGCAAAGGCAAGATTGTTCACTTTCCAAACTTTTATTTGTACTGGGAACAAATTGTGACCATATTTTTCTGTCACTTTTCAGAAGAAAAAGGATCCCCTTTTTGCAGCAGAAAACCAGTTGTAGATTACATGTACAGTATGAAGTATCAGATTTAGTCTAATGAGACTGTACTGTTTATATAAGTGCAGTGGCAGGGCACACACATAAATACTGTATCATCAAGCCAAGGTCCTTGGAATAAATCAGTAGGAAAAGTTCATCCAGCAGTCATCAGTAGTGATGGGCGAATTTATTCGCCAGGCGCGAATTCGCGGCGAATTTGCGCGATTCGCCGCCAGCGAATAAATTCGCGAAACTGCCGCGAAAATTCGCGGAAAAAAAAAACGGGCGCCGGCGTCGGAAAAACGGGCGCCGGCGTCAAAAACGGGCGTCGGCGTCAAAAACGAGACGCCGGCGCCGTTTCGCGAATTTTTCGCCGTTTCGCGAATTTCGCGCGAAATTCGCGAATTTTTCGGCGAAGCGAAACAGCGCAAATTCGCCCATCACTAGTCATCAGGAATTGGTGCAAAAAACTTTTATTTAAAATCAACATTTCAACTCACTTTGCAGCTTTCATTGTTTGCACCAAGTCCTTATGAGTGCTGAACTTTTCCCAATATACATCTGTTAGTTAAATATTTAACATATTTAAATGTTCCAGGAACTATCCATTCATCATACAAATTACAAATAAACATGCAACTCTTAGGGGGTTATTTATCAAAGGTCAAATTTCGAATTGAGGTGAATTTTTTTCAAACTAATAAATCCGAATGTACGTATGAAAAAATTTGAATGTCTAGAATTCGATCGAATGAGAATGGTCCAAATTTTCCTCCAAAAAAACTGGAATGTCAGGAAGGCTATTAACATATTCAAATGAGTCAATGGACCTCTGTCATTGACTTGTTAATGAATTCCGCAGGTTTTAGGTGGCGAATATTTGAATTAGAACTGTTTCCATGGGCAAGGTGAGATACATTTCACATATAAATTTGCATTCGAGTTGTGGGATTAAAATTAGAATGTGTGAATTTTGACACCAAAAAAATTTGAATATATCTCAGATGGATCCTCACAGACTTAGTGGAAAAAAAGTGTTCTATCAGCCTCAGGTTGATTAAATCAGTATTCAGTACAAAGAACATAGCCAGTTCTTTAACCATCTGGGGTCAATAATCAAATGTTCACTACCAAGTATAAGGTCCTTCAAGTGACCCTAGGTGAGCTACAATAGTCCATAAGTCTGTACACTTCAGTCTTCCTACCTTCCACTGTTGCTCTGACCAGATGCTCCTGACTACCATTCTAAGGATGAAGAGTTGGAAAATCTAGACTCTAAGGAAGATGAAATACCTACAGCATTTACTTCTAAATTCAAGGGCTGGTCTATCACTCTATTGTCATCTGTACAATGCCTGCAGTTCAGCTGCTTGCTCCACTACATGCTCATATGCATATTTTTCAAGTACCAGCCCTCAACTTTGCCCCAGACCTCTTGCCTACTTACAGACTTGCTCTTGCTCACCTTTCTAACCATATGTTGTACTGGACTTATTTCCATAATTTCATCTCATTCTGCATTGCCATTGTCTTCCATTGTTACCATTAAATCATCTTGTTGCCATTTACATGGCTTCCACTTTCATTCTACCTAATAACATGCATAAACTGGGTTATACAGTACACAGGTTCTCTCCTAAAAACATGAGGTAGTTCCTGCCAGCTAATTCATATGTGGTAGCACTAGACTGTACATTTTCCTCTTGATGGAGAAATCTCTACCACCTCAATTGTGGCTTTGCACATCTACAGGTGCACAGGGCTATTTGAAAATCTCCTGGAACATATTTGGCTTAATCTTTTAAGGCACTGGGTGCAATATACGTTTCATGCTGCCTCTGTGCAGAGTGAGTTGACTAAACTGGAAAACTAGGCTGCAAGCGGAAGAATGAATTCAATGTCGATAAATGCAAGGTTATGCATTTTGGTAGAAATAACTTAAATGTGAGTTATACACTAATGGGCTTATTTATCAAAAAATAAAAGATGGAAAGCAAGTGAAAAAAGTCTTTGGTGAACAATCTGAAAACAACTGAACTGAAAAAAGTGTTTGGAAGATGAACAACCCCTTTAACAACTTGAAATTTGTGAGTTTACAAACTCAAAAACCTTGAATAAAAAAAATGCCTTGAATTTTGCCTAGGAAAACTCCCATTGACTCGCCAACTTTTAGATGCCAAGGTTGGGGTTGTTTTCTCTGGAAAAAAGATGTTTGCTAAGGGACATGATTACACTTTACAAGCAGGGTGCCTTTTTCTCCCCATAAAAAGGATCAACGCACCAGACGCCAGCCATTTAGAATAGAGGAACAGACCCTCAGAGGTTGCAGAATGATCTTCCAGGTGATGTTGTGATGGCAGATTGGTCAAGGATAATATCCTAGGCTATTGTGATACTAAGATCTACAATTAGTATTGATATCGGTCTATATAGTTTATATATGTGAGCGCATAGATATGTCAGTGTGTGTGTGTATAAACTGGATTAATTTTAATCCAATTTAAAAGTAATTATTTAATTGCAAGAGGGTGAAACAGCTGATTATTGCCTTTTGCACTTTGCATCCTGCATAGGACATTGTTAATGCAGCCTATCAATTCTAATTTATTTTGCAGCTGGAGGGTATATTAAAGAGCACTGTTAACAATCCAAGATGCCAATTTGTAGGTGAAAAAAACACCAAAAATGACTCTTTTTAGTGCCTGTAATTATTTTGTATATTCAACAGTGCAACCCTGTTAATTATTAATAATATCATAAAGTATTTATACTTGTTTAGAAATGGGGAATTTGTTTGCCTTCATACAGATTTACTGCAACAATTACATTATTGTTAGTGTTAAATATGTTTTCAAATCTGTGCTAGAATATTGCCATGCTCTCTGTTTCAGCAGGAAAAAAAATTGTGTTTTTTTGTGTTGGAAATAAATGGAGAGAAAAGATATCCACTTACACCAATTTGGAGAGAGAAAATCACCATTGCTACTTTCCTTAGTTTTGTTCAACAAATACAGATTTCATACAAATATTTGTTGGTACAAGTAAAGACGGCCACGTTGATTGGAATATACTGTATATTCTAAAGGGTGCAATTTATTAAGCTGTGTAATATAAAGAATTGTGAAAATGAGTATTTACAAAAGCTGTGTTTTCTCTTTTACACCACCTGAACACAGTTTGTATATAATTATTTGTCAATATAAGTCAATGGGAAAAATGAAGGTAGCAAGTAGATTCCAGTAGAAGAGGTTGTCTAAAAGGGTGGAAACGAGGTGATGGATCAATGTAATTTTTTCATAGTATTTTCAACCAGCCACCAGCCGCTGAAATTTTTTTTATGGAGCTACTCAGTCACCTAAAATCAATACACAGCATGATAAAAATGACTCAAGCCGTTTGAATAGGACAAAATTGGTTCAAGACAATGAGAGATGTGGCATTGAGTATTGTGGCAGTACCTTACACTGTATGATAAAGGAGTGGTTAGAGAGTTAAACTAGACAAGGGCAAGCAATGCTTGGTAAATCATTTGAAAGCTGAATAAAAGAAAAACCTGATGAAACATGGAAGGAATCACAATAAAGAGGTGCAGCTCTAGCAAAGCCTTCAATGCATGTATGTGAAGATGTAATCAAAGAGGTTTGATGAAGACAATTGTTTGTGAATGTGGCAATAAGTTCACAGAAATAGGATAGCAGAGGCATGTGAAATGCTTTGAATGTCAGTATCAGCAGCGTAGTAATTCATTTTCTTTTAAATGCTCATATCCCAATTATTAAAATATTTTTGGAATTGTATAGAATAAATCATCATTACCCTGGGGTTTTCAGTTCTTTTGTTATACTCCAGAAGGCGTATTTCTAAATGCAGTGCAAGGCTCAAAATCCAAAGTTCAGATGCAAATGGCCACTTTTTTTCTCACAATGAAGAATTCCACAATAATAGCAGGCTTCTGTCGAAACATGGTAACAAACTAGCGCTAGTTTTGACAAATACTGTGTACGTTCTGGAACAAGCTTTTTGTACTATATTTGCATTTGAATGGCATAACTTTTAATGCATGGCTTCAATAATGGCATTAGATGTTGCTTTGCTTGCCGCAAGTTTCAGCTATGGACACAGCCTGATAAGCGAATTCTGGTGTTGCCATCAGATCCATGTGTTGGTGCATTTTACCTCCAGCCACTAGAGGGCTTCACTTAATATTTAGGCCATAAAAGGCACAAAGTTTGTCCAGGAGTAACACGAATAGCAATCAATAAAATGTTTTACAGGAGACCAGTAAATGTGAATACTACCTAATGATTTGTTGCTGTAGGTGATAAGACGTATAGCAAACTTCGCTCCTGACATTACATAACGCCATAAGTGTATCTGTTTTTCTGTTTGCCATTTTGTCTGTGCAGGAACTAAATACCAGCCACAAAAACATAAACTGGTCTACTAGCTCCCTGAATAATGTCTAAAATGTTTAAAATATGAGTGTACAGAATAACACACATACTGCCAGTAATTTCAGGGTTTCCTATGCATTTGTGCACAATAGGCTGGGCAGGCACATTGACACTCACCACCGGTTGCAAATGATCAGGTTCGGATACAAATATCTTTTGTGTAGATTTTAGCTTTTTAAACTTGAGTTTCCAATCAGATATGAATCCTTGGTAGTTTGTCCCATTGAAAAAAAATAACAGCAGCCAGAAAACCCCAGGACAACCCGAGCACCCCAAAATTACAGGGTCTCATTGGAAAAAGCTGTGCTTGGGTATTATAACCCCATTAGCTGTTTACAGAATACCCATAGCAGAAGGCTGTTAATGTATTGCAAAGGTTGTAATGTTATGACTAATGGGTATAAGTATGTACTGTACGTGGGCTCCAGGAAGTGGCTGAAAAAGGTAGTAGGTGAGTTCAGAAATAAGTTTGTTCTGTCGGCATAAATAGTAAAATTCACTTCTGGCACATATATATGTATATATTTCTTTTTTTATATGTAATGTAATGCAAAATACTCAAGAATAAAATATAAATGGCATTTGAGGATAAGGTAAGACATTGGGTATTCTGACAGCGTATTATTGCTCATAGGCCACAGATAATCTTTCTCTCAGTTCATATAGTGAATAAATTAAGGAAGGTCATTCTTGTCTTTAAAGTGTGAATCTGCTACACAAACTATATGTTTCTACAGTGATCAATTGAGTTTGACAAATTACATGACAGTGATACTTTACACTATGTAATAATTTTCCTTGGAGGCTTAATTAGAGGTTTATGTATTTCAGTTTGATTGTAAAATCGTATAACCCCGAGAGACTCTGCATACAAACTCATCTTTAGTAAGAATAACAACATCTTTAGCTGTTATGATTAATGTCTGTGTTTCCTCTCTAAAGAACCTACAGTATTCACATACATCTTTGCTTCACAATGACATCTAATAAGAGGGAATTTTAAATCACTAAATTTATAAATTAGACTTATATGCCCATGAATGCTGATATTGATATCTATTCTTACTAAAGAATTATTATACTGTATATCAGAAGTTATAACCAAGCTATAATCTGCCTGCCTTTAATTATGTGTCATTTTAAGTTTTTTCCTTGGCCTTTCAATGTAATAGTCATCTATGTATAACCTTTTACCCAATTCATCTCCTACTTTCCACATTTTCTACCTTTGACCTCCTTCCTTCTTTTTTGTATGCTGTGGTGGATATGCTGACACATATAAGCTGCAAGTAGCTAGGAATTGCTCTGTTCTATCCCTAGCCTATAGATCTGGAAGTTTGTAATATAAGTATGGCAGCTTCTGTATTGTACTGAGAGGCAGCCCAAAATAAATTGCTGAATGTTCCAGGCACAAGAGAAGGGATTTGTTGCACCCTCTGCGTTATATGTTGTATGTACACAAAAATATTACCTCTATTCATTTGTTAGTGTAATTTAGCATACCATCTTCCTGTTTGCAGGCAGGTAACCATTAAATGAGCATCTTAAGCAATCAAATTAACACTGAGACAATTTAAACTTTTATTTCATAAAAGGCAAATAAAGCACACAAAGCAATCAGACAAGCTAAAATAGCACATGAAAAGGGTCTTGCATCAAAGAGTAAAACAAATTCAAAAGTTGAAGTGGGCCCCTTAGGATCCAATTTAAGAATGCGCAATCCTTTCGGTCTAAAAGCACATGAGAGTTCCTTAACTCGTTTGGTCTCTTCCTTTAAATACCTTGGCTTTCTGCCGGTTTTAAGTGCAAGCTTTTTTTATTTTTTGGAAAGACCTACTTGGGGGAAAAAAACAGCTCAGCAGGAAGCCAAAGTATGCAATGGAAAAAACTACACAAATGTTAAGGAATTCTCACAGTGATTTTGGACATGAATGCTTGAGCACAAAGGCTTGAGCTTAAATTAGACCCTTAGTATTAGAGGGAGGTAAAGTGGTTGGTGAGAGCAGGGAGCAGAGTTTTCCAGAACTCTTTGAGGTCTGACATGGTGTTGAGATATTGGCACATTTCTAATATGGTTGTTTTATACAAAAAGGTTTCCCAGTGGTTGGAAACATTTTTGTGCCAGCATAGCTTTATATGCAACAAATCTTGCCAGATAATTGCATTGTATGAGGAGGTAAACAGAAACCAAGACGTTTCTGTGGTTATGCTGCAGTATGTGGTACAGTACATGTACCACACAATAGGTTACTGATTAAGTTAAGGAATATTGGACTGATAGAAAATTTAATTGGCTAGAGAATTGGCTGAAGGATAGATTACAAAGAATTGTGTTAAACAAATTCTTATTGGCCAATTTTGTTAATGGAGTACCGCAAGGATCTGTCCTTGGTCCTTTGCATTTTAACTTATTAATTATCTTGAGGTTGGTATTGTAAATACTACCTCTATTTTGCTGACGATACTTAATTTTGGAAAACTATGAGTTCCATGCAGGATGTTGCTGTTTTTCAGAGATTTTGAATAATTGGGAGAACTGAACAAACTGTCAAATTTGGTTCAGTATTGATAAATGCAAAGTTATTGGTAAACTAGTTATATAATGGTTTTGTTTTTGGGGGCCTCTTTAATTGAGAAGGATTTGGGGGGTTTTGTGGATAACAAACTATGCAACTCTATGCAGTGCAAGTCAGTGGCATCTAAAGTAAATAAATAGTGAAAATATAATTTTTTAACTTTATAGATTTCTGGTAAGGCCTTGAGCATGCAGTGCAGTTTTGGACCCTAGTCCTTAAGAAGGACTCAATGAGCTAGAAAGAATGCAGAGATGCACAACTAAACTGGTTAATAAAAATAGGACAATTAAACAACTGTATGAGAAAAGACTGTTGAGATCCTTTTCTCTGGAAAACATGATTACTCTTTACAGGTACAGTTCATTAGAGGACATTATTCACAATTAGTGGATTCATTTTTTATAGAAAAGAACAAAGAACATGAGGCCCCTTTAGAAGTGAGGAACTGACTTTTAATTTTAAGCATTGAAAATAGTTAATAGTGAGGGCAGTTAGGTTGTGCAATATCCTGCTTGGTGTTGTTGTAAAGGCAGATTCTATAATTAATCCCTTTACAAATGGCTTGGGTGACTTCTGGGACAGGCATAATATCCAAGGCTATAGTTATCTTAACATCTACAATTAGTTTAGTATGTGTATATAAAAGTATATACTGTAAGTGAGTGTATTGATGGGTCTGTATATATATATATATATATATATATAGATAGATAGATAGATAGATAGATAAATACAAGAGGTCCTCTTCACTCAACCCATTATCAATATATTTAAGACAGAGACATTTTGTGAATACTACTTCTGCCCGTGCGGACTTGTGTACTGCGGTAAGACATGCAGACAACTGAAAGAGCGCATTAGTATGCATCGCTCCTCAATTAGGGCAGCTTTGGATCCTAAACCTAAGGGGGACTCAAAAAAACAGGATATATCCAAACAGCCGGTAGCACAGCACTGGCTAAATGCTAAACATTCTATTGCAGCTTTTAAGTGTATGCCGATAGACTCCATTCCGAAGCCCCCACGGGGAGGAGATGTTGATCGTTTATTGCTCCAGCGTGAGGCCTTTTGGACCTATGAACTTGACAGTGTGGCGCCTAGAGGATTGAATACCTACCTTCAATTTAATAGCTTCTTACCATTGAGATGATGTTGAATTTTATAATTCTGGTTGCACTTGCAGAGTACTTTAAATTATACTATAAATGTTGGTAAGGACTCTTTTGGGGTTACATGTTGTAAAAAAATGTGTCTATTTAACATATGTGTGCAGTTTAAAACTATTTATATGGCATAACAGTAGCTTTTATATGGACATTCCCACATGTTTTTAGGATATTTTTTATACGAATTCAAGCACTTTATTGTTATTTCACATTAATCAGGAGATGCTGATGTTAGCAGTCTATTATGGATGCACCAGCACTTTAGCACATGGATTACTATTTGTTTTTATATGCTAATTACTGAAGGGTCACTTCCTGTTTGCATTTGGGAGGGGAGGGTATTTATTCAGTGAATTGTTTGGCACATGTTTCACCTTGAGAAAGGTCCCAAAGGGGACCGAAACGTAACGTCGGTTACATATGCAATAACACTTTTCTACTTACAAAAAACCTGGTGTTGCTGGTCTTTTTTTTATTTTATATACTGGTCTTACCGAGCACCCAGGCAAAGGACTTGGAATGGAGTGCTGTCCACTACAACAAGATATATATATATATATATATATATATATATATATATATATATATATATATATATATATATATATATATATATATATATATATATATATATATATATATATAGATAGATAGATAAATACAAGAGGTCCTCTTCACTCAACCCATTATCAATATATTTAAGACAGAGACATTTTGTGAATACTACTTCTGAAAAATGCCTTACCCTTTAAACAAAACAGGGATTGTTTGTCCATATATTGCAATATATTTAAGCTGGCCAACTAAATCAAACTCATCCGCACGCACGCACACACACACACACACACTCGTTTTGTCATTTGGAGGGAGGGAGGCAAGTTAGTAGACCTGTGTAATTTCTTTAACCCATATAACTATAAGACCATACTGTATTAGTTTGCTGATACATCTGGGGAACATTTACTGCATTCAATTTGCATATTTTTCCTGGGGTAGTGATGTCTAGCCATATTGCTGTAAACTTAAAAAATAAATAAATATATGTGCATGTGCAACCAGGAAACCAGATGTTTTCATTGTTATGAATATCTAGCAATTTACTACCGAACATAATTGAAATTCAAAATGCGTAGATATAGAATACAAAAAAATCCCTGCTCAGAATCAGCCCGCTACTCTTCCTGAATGAAAAATATAAAAGAAGCGCATCGCCCAAAAATGACTTTCGTAATGGCAGAGCTCCCACCAGACAAAGAGAACGAGCCAGAGATTTTAAAAATTCAACAGTGCAAAATGTTATTTGGCAGAAGATTTGCAGCATGTTCATATTTACTCTTGGAGCCATTTCTGTAGACAATGAATGCATGTTTGGAATACAGGTTTATTAAAGCGACTATACACTGAGCACAGACTGTACTTTCTGGAGATTCATTACAGACAGTCAACAATAAGCCCCAAATATA
Organism: Xenopus laevis; assembly: GCF_017654675.1. Lineage (NCBI taxonomy): Eukaryota > Metazoa > Chordata > Amphibia > Anura > Pipidae > Xenopus > Xenopus laevis. Next base: position 68,290,501 of record NC_054384.1, read on the forward strand.
AGAACACTACTACTATATAAAAATGAAGTTACTGTGCAACTTCGCCTCACCTGTCCAGCTTTTTCCAGAATTCTCTGACAGCCTCTGTTTGCCTCCCCATATGGCTTTTTTGTTGTGATAAGCTACTTGACAAATGTCCTCCAAAATGTAAAACATGCTTCTAAGGAGAAATGCTGTGGGAGATATTTGCAGCCAAAGGTCTTCCTTTTGAGTCTGGTTTGGTTACAACTGTTTTTGCAATATGATGTTGGAAGCGGAGATTCATTTAGAAAGTGACTAAACAATGCCTAAAATTTGCATGCTGGAGACTCATCTACAGGAACTTTGTTATCATGTTCACATAGTTAACTAAAGTTTTATTACCACTGACAATAAGGCAGTGGGACAAAAGGAGCTATACAAGGCAAGTCCTGGCCAAAACTTCACACCACCAATACTCTTCACTTCCTCACCTGATATCTCTATTCTTTGTGACATAATTCAACTTGTTTGTATAGCTATGTATGTAAGTCCTCCCTAAAAAAGAGACAAAACCCCACAGACTTAACAATATCATAAAGGGTGCTATATTGGTTAGTGGGGGTTTGAACTGTTGCACTTATTTGCCAATGAGTAAAAATAAAGGCAGACTGATAGATAATATAGATGCTAGTTCTTCAATGGAAGAATACGTAAACATATTTATACATACTGAAATATGGGGTTTGATAAATCTATGCATTCTCTATATGCCCTTTTTACTGTCTACTTAAAGGGCAATTTGACACAGTAGTTTTGGCTCAATCATAGATAGTACAGGTAATCCAAACTGTATGTCTATTAATTCTCTTGAATAGGCATTTGTTTATAAGAAGCATTGTGCAAAGTGCAATTTTCATATAAAAAGCACCATCTTTTTGTCCACAATGCATCATTCCCCGCCCCCCAGAATTCTACAGTAATTCTGACCACATGGGAAGTTTTGTCCACCGCAATTGCATTCAGTAGGTCAAAAAATGCAATTGCGTGTTCATTTTTTTGCAAATTGTGCCTAACATTTTCAAATTGGTGATTATGTCATTGCTGGTAAGCAGTGTTTCTATGTGATTCTTTTGTAGCAAGTTTAGTGCACCTATAGATGAAACCCTTTTGGAACTAACACCACATCTAGGGTGGCAGCTCCAAGGTTTCCCAGTGTCAGCAGGCACTTGAACTCAATTCATCATTAATGTACCTTTAATTAACACCATCAATAAGTGCACCCCATTGAGAAACACCACATTTGCATGCCAATGGTAAAAGTACAAAGGTCCAGACAAAGTCGTGTGTGGACACATTGTTATATGTACACTTGCACTGACGTTACACAATAGTGATATGTAGGTTGGGCAGGTTTGAGATGACATCCACAAGGGTTATGGGCAGGTTCAAGTCAAACTTGTCCTTGCTTTCACCCCACCTTTGTTCTTAGAATGGCCAGCTTCCATCTCCAAAAGACTGTATTTGTAGGTGTGCACCTGACTGCTCCGCCCCTTAGGAATGTCAGCAATGGGCGGGGCAGACACAGGTCTATAAATACAGGTGGCTAACTGGATCAGGTTGGGAATGGAAGCAGGTTAGTGTTGGGTGCAGTCTGATAAAAAATTCAGGCAAAATACTTTTTTTTTATTTTCACAGCTGTATGCCTTTATGTCTTTTGATATGTGTGTTATGCAGGTGGGTAAATTAATTAGTGTCTGTCTGCTTAGCTCTAAGATGTGATGAGACCATTGAGAATAACAATGAAGGCGCTATGTCCAAAGTATATCAACCTGCCCTATCTGATTGCATAAACTAAAAGCAGTAGTCTAAGCCAGGTGTTCTTGGTCAGCACAATAAAGAGTATAATTAGTAGCAATCAAGAATTCTGAAAGAAGAAAATGGAAAAACGAGAGAAAACAAAAGGAGTAAATTGCAGTTTTCATTAAATGCAATGAAGAGGACAATATTAAAACAAAGTCATGGAGTTCAGAGTCTCTGAAAAGATTATGGAACAGCAAGATGGAAATAAATAGCAGTGGCATGCTATGCATAACATAAGGTTATTGCTTGGAACTTGCTTGGAACATTGTTTTTGTAAATGACAAAAAAGGAGAAAAATTGACCAACTGGTTGGACCAAGGAAACAAGCAATAAAAACGTGGATTTTTTTTTTTTTTCAGAAAAAAATAGAAGCCATGGCCCTTAGACTGGAAGTCCTGCAAAGGAAAAGGGGAAAATAACTATGCAACTATTTTTGCTACTAGATCAAAAGAAAAGCTATCAAATAATATAACAATATGGTGTATTGGTTGAAGGCCCAACTATTTTTGTTGATGGATTTGGATATACGTGACTTAAGATAAAGGTCTAGGAATGAAGGTCTATGACTGATGCACCTGGAACAACTTTGTTATATGTCATTTCCTTGAGAGACATTCTAGTGCCTTATTAAATTGTTTTGATAGCAAAAAATATGTACTCATGTTGAATTCATCAGAATGTGTTCTTTCCAAAAAAAATATTGTCTTCAGCCTACTATAAGGGGCATTCCTGACCTTGCAATATAAAATATACTAGTTTCTGATGTGGTGTTTTGAAAATTCAGTTATTCTTCTGCTATGGGTTTTTGATTAATACAAGTCTGGAATCCCAATGAAACTGTACTTATTTAATATTAGCCCCACTGGGAGACACATTACTTTTCAAATCCCATTTATATTATGATAATTCTATATTTTATCAAATATATGTTTAGGTATTCAGAAATGTAATAAAAATTCAGATTTAAAAAAACCTTGGTTGTCCTAGAGAAAATCAATATATAAGGGGCAGCAACCAGACTGAAAATAGATGAAATGGAGAGTGCACACAATTCATAATTATACGTTTGTCAGTGTGTGATCTCCATTGATTTATTGTGCAGCCTGCATTTCCACATGGTTCCCACTGTAGCAATGCTGTCTCTTCTGATAAATTAAGTGAAGTGCGTCCACTTTGCAATTTAATTCTGAGTACTTTGAGCATGTATGTCACATTTTTACAGCAACAGCTTTGTGATTTTTATTCAGGATCAATATGGCAAATATAGAAAATCGTTTTTCCAGTTAAATGAAAAATCTGCACTCCGTTCACTTAATTTCCCATTTTTATGGGAGCATCTTTATTTAATGTATTTTATTTAACACAGTTTAACATATAAATCTCCCTTAAGTATATATTATACTCAGGTTTTAGCAGTTAAAGTTATTACAGTATAATGATTTCCGGCTGCAAGCAGAGAATGCAAAGTGCAGTTTAGGATGTAAATTGCTAGTTTTTCCCTCACAATAAAGAATTTCCCAACACCATTCGAGCATCATTGTACTTTGCTACATTCACTAAAATTGCTTCTAGTGTGTCTAAATGAAAGCCATAGTGGGAGTGTTCATTTGTGAATTGGATGTAAGTTGCAGCTAAAGTTTTCATAGTTGTTGATTCTTTGTAAACAAGTCTGGTGCACCCAATCAATGCGCTGAAGGTACTGGAGCTACTGCCATATTCAATGTGGCTATAGCTCCTGGTTTTCCAAGTGTCAATCACACTTGGACATGATTCTTCCATCATCAGGGATGGGATGAATGATAAGATGTTCAGCGGGATGAACCAACAGATGTTATGGACAGGTTTATCAAAGGTCGAATTTCGAATTGATGTGAATTTTTTTAACTCTAATAAATATGAATATACTCACAACTCGAATGGAAGGTTATTTATGAAATTTTTTTTACTTTTATAACTCTTATAATGAATAACAAGAATATGAATAAATTTGACTTGATGAGGCACTGGAAGTAGTAATTAACCCTACTATTTGTTATATTATTTCTAATGTACTCACAACTCGAATGGAAGGTTATTTATGAAAAAATTTCAATCTCTAAAATTTGATCGAATGGGAGCGATCCGAAAATTAGTGTCGTATTCGAATTGAATACGAAATAAACTCAAATCAAATTTTCCTTGACTTTTAAATGAATTCGGCAGGTTTCAGGTGGTGAATATTCTTGTTTCCATGGTTTCCATGGTCGAGAGTGATAAATCTCACATTCAAAATTTACATTCGAATTGGGGTATTAAATTTAGAATGTGTGAATTTTTGACAGCAAAATAAATTTGAAAATTCTAATTTACTATTCGACCCTTAATAAATCTGTCCCTGTGTTTGGACTCAAGCACCCTTAATAAATAATGTCATTTTAGCTCAGGTAGACTTACACTTGTGTTCGTAAATGTTTATAGTCCTTATGTTTGCATTCTCCGTCCTAACCCTTATAAAAAATAATTGTAAAGTGTGTTCACTAACTGTTATAACTGTTATAATGAATGACAGGAATATGAATAAATATGACTTGATGAGGCACCAGAAGTAGAAATTAACCCTACTATTTGTCTTCTGACCTTGGTTAACTATGTAGGAATTTGCGTTGCAACGCTTTGAGACCCCACTGGATGAACGAGTGAATATCTTGAGTTTTTCCATGTTCAATCAATTACACAGCTACTACAAAGAATTTGCCCACACGCTTCAGCAATCCTGGGAGGAGAACTGCGATCACAGCCCTTTCATTGGTCCTGCTGTAAGTATCAACAAGTATAAGATCGGATGTAGCCACAGCAAGATGACGCTCAGTTATTCTTATCAATGATTTAAATCAGTGATCCCCAACCAGTAGCTTGTGAGCAACACGTTGCTCTCCAACCCCTTGGTTGTTGCTCCCAGTGGCCTGAAAGCAGGTGCTTATTTTTGAATTCCAGGCTTGGAGGCAAGTTTTAGTTAGATAAAAACCAGATGTACTGTCAAACAGAGCCTCAGTGTAGGTTGGCAATCCTCATGGGGGCTACCAAATGGCCAATCACAGCACTCCAGGAACATTTTTCATGCTAGTGTTGCTCCCCAACTCCTTTTACTTCTGAATGTTGCTCATGGGTTCAAAAGGTTGGGGATCCCTGATTTAAATATTGAAATGTAGGTTCTGCGCAACAGAATATTAGCAATCCTCATATTAGCTGCACAAAGTTCCAAATATGAAGAAAGTGTTACCTGGAGAACACAAAATATCTTATGTCATAGTGTTTTTTTATTGCAGGCATAAGAGTATCAGTGCATAATATCCCTGCAATAAAACAAGTTGTCCTCTTCAGGTATCACTTTTCTGTTCTGTCTAAGAGAGAGTATCCAACCTTTTTAACACTGGTTCGCTGAATAGAGCTTGTGCTGAACATACCCTTTGCCCATTGGTTTGTTTAGAAAATGTATATGGTTTTTGTTATTTCTTTCACTAAACAATGCAAAATTTGAAATTGAATAGTACAGTCACCTTCTGCTTTGACTCATACAAGCACAATCAAAACAAATCAGAGAAACCTCTGTATGTTCATTGTTCAAGTCAGGAAGTAGAATGTGACTTTAGTTTCAAATTTTGTCCTGTTTAGCAAGAAGCAAAAATAATAATTTTCAAATTAAAACAATAGACAAAATTATGTTCAGCACAAGCCCTATTCATTTAATCAATGTTGAAGACGTGGGGGGGGGGGTATAATGTTCCTTTAAGCAAATAAAGTATTTCACAGAGAACAGTGTTAAGCATATATGGCACTCTGAACTAAAGCTGCACAAAAATTTGCCAAACACCGAAGGCTAGTATAGCGGGGATAACCCCTGCACGTTTATTTCGTCAAGTGATGTAACGTTTCGGGGGCGTGCCCCTTCCTCAGACCCCTCCAGCCAGCACTAGGCAACCATTATCAGGAGAGTACCTAGGGGAAATAGGGAATCTTTTTTGCTACTCTGAACTAAAGCCCAGACTAATTATACTCATTTTTAGAATCTACAGAACATGCCCATCATTTGGATTCAAGGAAGTTTCCTTAATTAATTCTCACATCTTGGTTTACCAGCAATAAAACCCATTAACACGGGTCTGAGCATTAATTCAGATCATTTATATATCTACTTCCTAATCCAATTTGTGTCCATCAATTGAAGGAATGGAATGTATGATATTTATAACTATTCACTGGTATAATACCAAAATAAGGAATTTGCTGATTAAAAAGATGTGTTATTGTTGGTTGGATGCCTAGCTTCATACACACTCAGTCAAATGCAGTGATATTTTATATAATACATGTTGAGAAGTTCATAATACATGTGTCTAGTATATTTATTCACCTGGTATGCATATTCATGAACTTAGTCCAGCCTGTGTTTAATCAACGTTGCATAACGTGGAAAGTAAATCTCTGATTTGGGGGGTTATTTATCCAAGTCCGATTTTATCTCAACATTTTCTGCTGCAAACTTCAATCAAATCTTCTCGGGTTTTTTACGCTTATTTCTTATTACATTTTCTCGAAAATTTGCTTTGCAGGAAAAAATAAAATTTTCCCAATTTTTTGGGATTTTTCACCCAAAAACTCAGATTTCTTATGTTTTTTTGCCTGAAAATCCCAAAACGTTCAGGGTATTGCACAAAACCCAGCACACATCAGAAAATTATTGGGACTTCTCCCATTGACTTATATGCAACCTCATCAGGTCTGAGATGCCAGATTTTCTGATTCAGACTTTTCTATCCACGGGGTTTAATAAATTCCGAAAAAGTCGTGATTATATAAAAGTCTGATTTTATTTTAAAATCATGAATTTGTGGTGATTTTTGCATTTGGAGTTTAGTAAATAACCCTCTTAGTGTCTAAATCAAACTTGATTTCAACATTGCAGCATATGTTTTATAGGTTTTTTACTTACAGTATATGTACAAACATAACATATAAAGCACATTCAAGTACAAACAGCAGAACACAGAACAGCAGCAGGGCACAATGCTTCTAAAATGCCACCTTATTAATATATAACAAAATAATGGTGTAAGCAAGCTTATATTTGCAGAAAGTTATGTGGTTATTTCTTGGCCTGGACACTCATGAAATTAGTAGGGCAAATAGTCTAATCATTCATATGACAAATGTTCATTCTTTTTACATTCTCTTGCTTTAATAGCCTATGTTAAACCTTTATTTTATTGTGTCGCTCAACTAATGTATAGGCTCCAAGAATGCAGTAGAAGTTCTTGAGTCAAATATGTTTACAATCAAAATAATTCTTCCCCAGTTCAATTTACCTCATATATAATAGGCATTTTTCAAAATCTAATTCATTGGGGTCTTTTTAAATGCATACATTCTCCTAACTGAGGTATGACTGCATCTTGAATGCATTTTTTCATAAGGTAACATAAATGAGGCAAAAGCCCTTGCCAGTGGCATTTACGTAAATCAACATTAACAAAAGCAGTGTGAGAGAGGCTTTATGGTTACATGAGGGGGCAGCCCCATGGAATGCTAACAGGCTTTAAAATAGTAGTGAATGTCTCAACATGCCAAATAAATGTCCCATATTAATGGGAATCCGTTGGTTGCAACATAACTTCAGGCAGTGGTTTCTGCCATTGAGAACTCATCATAAAGAACAGGTGCTGATCCAATCTAATTAAACAGGTATAGCTTAAGGTGGATGGGTAAGAACAAGTCATTTATGGCAATCAAATATACATAAAGAAAATCATGCCTTGTAACTTGCCGTCAGTGGGCCACTGCAGAGCAGTTTGTTACGATTTTATCAAACTCATATAACATACAAATGTTTGGAAAGCCTGCAGATTAATTCAGTGTCTGAATTTCATCCCTTAGCAACAGAATATTTAAATTACATGTCCATTTTATATCATGAAGACAACACATTTATAGTTCATATCATGAGGACTATATGTTCCTCATTTATAAATAGGCTCAGAGAAAAACTTTGGAAAAGAGTATTTTCCAAAAGGAGAAAATCTTACTTTTACTTGAAAGTTTACTCAAACTTAATAAAATATCATAGCTCAGCCAACCTTATATGTTTAACCAACACTGAGCTAATCTTGATATATAAGTTATATATTTGATATACTGTAGAATTATTCCTAACCTTGTTCCATGTCCCTTCATTATAGCACAATGGGACCAAACTTACTTTGCAGTCTAACAGATAAATGAAAACTATGATTTCACAATCAACTATTAAAGCATGAACAAGTGATGATCAAAACAATGTGATTATCCCATTTGTTGCTAGGGTCCAAATTAGTAACCATGCATTGATATGCATACAAGACTGGAATTTGAATAGAGGACCTGAATGGAAAGATGAGTAATAAAAGGTAACAATAAAATAAATGTGTAGCTTTACATAGCATTGTTTTTTAGATATGGGTCATTGACCCTCACTTGAAAGCAGGAAAAGTCAGAGGAAAAAGGCAAATAATTAAAAAAACTATAAAAATTAAATAAAGACCACTTGAAAAGTTGCATAAAAATTGCCATTCTATAACATACTAAAAGTTAACTTAAAGGTGAACCAACATATTCAACATAAAGCAAAAAGAGCTATAATATTTAAAGCAGTGGGAGTGGTACATGGGCAGTGATGGATTCCCATGGGTCTATTTATTAAGCCTCAAATTTTTCTGGTCGAGTTAAGGGGAACAACTTGAATTCATAGGAAAAAAAAAGATGATGGGTTTTTGGCTGTATGATAATCTTTTTGTTCGAAAAAGTTGCACATTTTGAATTGTCACACATTTTTGTCGAGACTTTTCCCCACACATACAATTTTCATTTGGAGTTTTTAGTAAATTAAGCCAAATCATGATTATATTTTCATTATGAGAAGAAATTGAGTTTTAATGAACACCCCCCCCCCCCAAATTTGCCCTGTCCTGTCAAGAAAGTGCATGGTATTATCATTGGAATCATCCATTAAACTATAGCATATAACATATCTCCTAACATCTATAAATAAGCAACACAAAAAGCTATTTGACTACTCTGTTTCATGTAGAATGTAGAGGTCATGATTAGTAGGCAAATAGATTTTTAAAATAATATTCCGATAACTTGGAGGTGTTTGATGAAAACTGGAAACTCTGGCTAATGCATCAGTT